>NC_084741.1:61961567-61981567 GCF_033978785.1 Entelurus aequoreus | reverse complement strand
TTACAAGGCACTTCATATAATATTTTACCCCAAATGTATTCCTGATCACGTCATGCTCTGTCACTGATTAAAACATGAAGGCAAAATCTCCCCCTACACTTTCGGTGGCTCTGTGGCAGACGTAGTCAGTACTTGCAATGCAAACCATAAGGTCTTGGGTTCGAACCCTGGTAGTAGTTGAAAATGTGGCATGTTTTTAAAAATTATGTTTTAATGATGTTAAAATCGTTTAATATGCTAAACTTTAGGATATTGAAGTGGACTGAAAAATGGAAGAGTAAAAAATGGACTGTTACAAAATCATGCTGAGTATCAAAGATGTTAGGTGAGTGATAGATAGTTATCTCTCAATTAAAGCTTTTGTTATTCTGGAAATTCATTTTGTTACTCAAAGTAATATAATTTATATGGTGCTAGGATACCCATGATTTCAGCCTTTCAAAGTTCCTCTTGGACCACCAATTTTTGACCTCGGTATTTGTCAAATCCTATCCTGTACCTATAGCTTTAATTCCTAAGTGGTAAGAATAATAATAATACATTTTATTTGTAAGACGCCTTTCATGGCACTCAAGGACAACCGTACAATAAAGAAAAAAATAAATTTAATACATATTTTAAAAAACAGGAACCCATAAAATAATTAGATATGAAACAACAAAGGTAGCTGAAATGTACAGTAAATAAGCAGTCAGGAATAAGTCTGTTTCAAGTCTTGATTTAAAGAGGGAAAATTAGTCCATATTGAAAAGGTCTGGGGTTAGTGCGTTCCAAAGATGAGGGGCTGAGCAGCGGAAGGCTTGGTCCCTCATAAGTAAATGCCATTATTTTGTCACACCTGTTCAATCGCATGCTTTATCGCATTTTTTATCAAATGTTTTTTTTCTAATATAAATTTTTAAGTCAAATACAATGAAAACTGTCACCGTCCAAACATTTATGGTTCTTACATTAAGGGGTTTTACAAAACAACAAGATTGACAGCAGATGGTGTTTAGTATTAAAATGCTGATTATAATCCGAAGTACCAGTAAAATATGTAGATGTACTTACTTATCGCTATAAATGAAGTGTTCTAAAACTTTTGACTGGTAGTGTATACAGTAGCTAGGTTTTATGTATATAGTGTTGCCCATTGAGAAGATACAGCATCAACATGGTAGTTAAGACGGGAAACTGCAACAATAGAGAAAACATTGTCATTATCTGCTGTGTACCTCAGTGCCTTGCACAGTAGCTCCCATGGCCACCATATTGTCCTTCAGAAGCTGATGAAGGAGGTGCACCTGAGCAATGCTGAGGTAGAAATCCAAACTGCTGGTCACGTTAACTTCCAGAGAGTGGCCACATACCACTAAGTCCTGCACAGGAACAATAGCACAAATACACAATCAAAAAGTGAGGTGGAGCTTCTTCATCTAATAGAAAATTTGTGAACTTTGTGCATCGTCTTCCACATATTTTATAAACAGAGTCTAATAAATATTTTGAATCTTTCCTCTCGGTTTTCAGAATTTTAAGAATTGTCAATGTATTTGTTGTGCTTTTAATATAGTAATGTTAGATCCTGATACCCACTATATTACCATAATCAATATTAGAACCTATACACGAAGGGTGACATTTTTAGGTGTGTATGGCCAACAAGTCTGTGGAAAATTACCAATTGAATGAAGAATGACTCACAAATTGAATTGAGGTTAAAAATAAGAAGTGGCATTACAATTCAAATTTTGAATTGAAGGAAGTAGAGATTAAATTCTAAAAAATGCCATCATAATAATTTTTGGTGTATTCCAGAATCATGCTTTACAGCAGTGATTCTCAAACTGTACGCGGGCTGCAATTAGTGGTACGCCAAAGACGTCTGTAAATATCAACTGTATATAGAGTATCATTGTTGATGATGTTTGTACATTGTGTGTAATGCTACAGTTGTCAAAAATATTAAATGCACTTGTTAAATAAAACCTCTGCCTTGTTTTAATGAATACTAAGGCCTACTACACTACTGTATTTAAATTTTGGTCATTATGGTGGTACTTGGAGAGCCTCGTGTTTCCTGAGGTGTTACTTGGTGAAAAAAGTTAGAGAACCACTGCTTTACAGTATATCCCATGAATGATTGTTTTGCATATTTTATAGAATAAATAAACCTATGAACTACATTGTATCTTAGTTACAGCAAATGTTTTATGGTAATTGACAATTAAAAATAAAAACATTCTATAGAACAGATGATTTTAATTTGATTAAAATGCTTTACTTATCAAATTATTCAAAATTGTTGGCAAGCCTTCTCTGGGCTTTATATTGAAAGCCTTTCTGTTGACATCTCTGAAGGTTACCTATAGTTCCAACATTGATAAAAGCTTTTAAGTAGATGCAACAATGTATCACTTAAGAAATGTAATGAATCAGGATGTTGTGTCACTTGTTCATTTTCAAAGAAAAAGTATTCCAAATTATTCCAAGTGTTAAATTTTAGTGTTTGAAAATTATTTTTAGTATTTAAAGTGGCTGTTTGCAACTTTCACGTGGCTGCCAAGAGGAAGATAACTTTCTAAAGAGTCATAAGCATTATGTTGAGTGACAGCCTTGAACGTCCGACTAACTCATCTGGCCAACAAGCAATTTTCTATTCGATTAAAATGATAGATTGTGACAAATTTTATGTTTTGTTGAATTACTAATGGTAACATGAGCTAGCCGGTGGTATCCTTGATGCAGCTTTTGGTTTAAAAAACAAGTTGCAAACAGCCCCTTTAACCCAAAACATTTTAAACGTGACAAATTCTTCATGCTAATTGGCAATAATAGATTTCTCTGAATTGCAATTGAAATCTACTTTTTGAATTTTCAATTCAAATTCTAATTCACCATCATGTGAGATGGAACCATCCATCCATCCATTTTCTACCGCTTGTCCTTTTCGGGCTGGAGCCTATCTCAGCTGCATTCGGGCGGAAGGCGGGGTACACCCTGGACAAGTCGCCACCTTATCGCAGGGCCAACACAGATAGACAGACAACATTCACACTCACATTCACACACTAGGGCCAATTTAGTGTTGCCAATCAACCTATCTCCAGGTGCATGTCTTTGGAGGTGGGAGGAAGCCGGAGTACCCGGAGGAAATCCACACAATTTAATTCAAATTACAAACCGTCAAATGAATTTAATTTCCAAATTTGAAATTTTTCACAAGCCTGATGGTCATGCCAGTGGAAATTATATAATGCATTGTGCAGTGGCACACTAGCGTAGAGGGAGTAGGCATCAGAGGAGCAGGAAGTTGTAGCGACCTGTGCCAGAAAACATTAGCTGTATAAGCAGAAGGTTGAACTTTGTTGGTTAAAAAACGTCCCTTACATGGAGTACTAGTTGTGCCATTCCTAATGAGCGACTTACTATATGTTAAGAAGGCAAAAACCGGTCATGGTCAAACGATACAACTTCTACAACATAGATAATCCAACTTCAACTGTTTTAATGAAAATAGTGCTCTGATTCTTTCACGGCTGTGCTCAGTGCACTGACCTCTGCTAGTCCAATATCATGGGACAGATTCTTGCTGAAGATGATGGCAGGGGCAGCAGTTACACGGACCGAGAAGTCAGTCACAATGGGTGTCAGGATGGCGCGGCGCTCCTGGTGCCTCCTTATGCTACAAAAATACATATGACAACGTTAAATAATATGGTTAGCTCACACGTACAACTGTGTCATTGAGCAACACGGGACACTGAAATCCTTTGTGACAATTTCAGAAAGGCATTAATTTAACAGTACAATGGAACTTAAATTTACAAACCCCTCATTATACAAACTTTTGGATTTACCAATCACAGACCGAACCGAAATATGCTTAGTTTTATGAACCTTTTGTCAGTGTACGAATATTTCATCCACCCATTGTGTGCCTGCAGCACATTGTGGGCGGGTTTATCAATCTCTGTCAGCAGAGCACAGTGCTGTCAGTTAGCTACTATGCTACTTTGTGTGCCTTTCAAGTGAGGTTTTTTTTTGCCACTCTACAGCTTTTTTAAAAAAAATTCTAGCTCAATATAAGTCCAAAGAAAACAATGGAGAAGCAATGTGTGGTTTGAAACATTCAGGAAGTATTCACAGCGTTGTCCACACTGCCTACCCCCCATCCCACACACACCCCAAAGATGATTTAACAAACAGGGTTTTTTTTTTTTAAATTCTAATCATTGTAGTGACCTGGCTGTTAAAGTTAAGGAGTTTTGTGGTTTCAAACTGAGTGCACCACAGGACTAGTGACAATGCGTGTGCATGTCGGCAGGGCCGATGGGAAAGAGGAAAGTTGAGCTCGTTTTTGTTTTGACTATGTTATTAAATAGAAAGATCCATCACCTCCTTGCCATGTTTGCTTGTTTTATAGTATCATATAGCACTTTATATTGTGTCCATAGTTACATACTTTTAGTAAAATATGGACTTTTGTTGAGGCTGGAACCCATTATTCATTTTTACATTGATTTTATGGGGGAAATTTGCCTGAATATACAAACTTTCCGATTTACAAACACTGTTCAAGAAACACGTTCATAAATCGAGGGTCCACGGTATGTTTATTGTAGATTGCAGCGCTCATAGGACTGCGATACATTGTACTGAGAGAGGTTTCCAATATTTTGGTGATCTAATTTAGTAACATGAGAGTGATGGAGTATTAGAAAGAGCTCTCAGTATGACGCAGTGCTACTCTACACCTTTACCAAACTAAAACAACAATATCTCAAACAATGTGAAATTAATGTCAGTCAAAAGCGATAATTATGATTAGCCTAGTCAAAGCAGAACTGATTTTATCTCATTAGATTGTGTTGATGTATTTGGAAATACTTAAAATATGACCCATTGAGTATTATTATTAATTATGCCTCAAGTTGCCAACCAGACCCCTTTCATACACTTGAAATAGCACATCATATCATCAACTGAACTCACCAGTGATTGTGTTTTTCTTGTAGCTGGACTTGTCCATAATGTCCACAAATAAAATATTTAAATTCCTGGCCCAGTATATTTTAACTGGAAGCTGACATATGCTTAGAGACACAGTGAGACATTATTTGACAAGTCCCAAATGGGAACACCTCCTAATTGTATACACAAGATCAAGTAGAGACCTTCTAACATCAGCTTTCTTCATTTCACTGGAGTGAATTCCCACAATCAACTCATATTTGTGGGAACATTTGTTAGCAGTAAAACAAATATACAAGCCAGCTTTATAAGGTGGTGTTAATTGCCACATCTGCTGCCATTAAAACACAATCACGCTGTGTAATATTTACAGTTGGCTGAGATTATAAAAGTCCCGGTTTCTAAATGGGCTGGAGTACAGTACTCAGCCAGACCCACTATCATATTCACTTCTGCGACACAAATAAGCATTACCGCTGCCGCCCAGCTTATATTTACTGACACATTTCTTTGAATAGTGTTTGAAAGAGGTTTAATTCAGAGGTGAAATGATCTATGAGGGCAATTGGTGCTGGCTAATCTCCCCTCAGACAGGGATTGAAACAGTTAGTGTCTCGTTGCAAGGGACAGGTGTTGTCATTCACCAGAAAGGCAAAAAGGCATAAGGCTCAGTTTACCAGTAATATACGGGAGGCCTCTGATATTGAGCTGTGTGTGCGTCTCTGCACACCTTAGAGTGGATGCAGAGTAAACAACGTTACACTAGTACCTCCATTTTCATCATTAATCTGTTCCAAAGGGTCAGACAAAAACTGAATCATATAAAAAGTAAAGCAATTTTAAAATGAGGTAGTAATGCAAATCCATACAATCCTATTTACAGAAGGAATGGGGGTACCTTCAACATTTGAATCAATATGGTACCAAGTTCCGGTACCTGAGAATCAATACCAGTACTCAACAGTACCAATTTCTGGTACTTCCGAGTGTTTACATGTTAATACATGGTAATTGTTTTATTAATTTAATGTGCTGTCCAGTTCTTATATCTTAATTTCTTACACTTCTGAGTCTCATTTGAAAGTATTGTATAGTACACTTTGCATGCATTTGCAATTGCAAGATGTTTTTCTAACACTTTGAACCCCTAAAAAAACAGGGCCACTAATTCATGTTTTTTCGGCGCTAACGGCTATATTGTTTTGTATACAACAAACAGTTGTCATAATACACCAAACGAGACAATGAAAAGATGTAATTATTATTTGTGCATTGGCACCATCTTTTGGACAAGTTCACTCACTGCAGGTGCTGTGGGTTGGAAATGTACTTACTGTTTTGTGCCTTGAACTGGAAGTATAAATGTCCATATCGTGTGTGCTCAAAAGGATTCTACATATCACTCCAAGCAACGTTTGTAAGTTTTACAAAACAATTGTAATCACAACACTGTAATCAAGCTAGCGTTGTTAGCATTAGCTAATATGCTAACACGTTTACAAGTGTCTGTGTTAGTATTACAATGGCATTCTTGTTGTATTGTTTCAGTTTCATAAATTCACTAAAACGTCTCAGTGGAGTTATTGAGTCGGTTTAACTGATTGGAGAATGAGCTTCTGCATCTAATGATTCCATGACGATGACTTCTGTTTTGTTTGATCAGTGATTTTACAGCCATGCCATGCGGCAGGGATTGTTTGGAAACAATTAAGGTATGTAAATAAATATTTACAAAATATTTCGTATATATCTGCGGTTTATATGTGGCTAAATATGTAAAAATATGAATTTCTTCTCAAATTTGGGGGTTGCGGCTTAAATACCGGTGCACTCATAGCCTGGAAAATACAGTAAGTTAAACGTGCCAGTCTCGTCTTTTGTTGCACCCTTCCAAGTGTTTATACTGTGAGTATTGTATTTATTACACACCAGATGTTTGATTGTAACATGCATCTTAGTTGTAGTTTACATTACCAAATTGTTGGTGTTGAACTTCCCATGTAAAATCTCGAATGCTAATCAGTAGAATGATTATGGCATATCCTTCTTAAACTAGCACTGAGCTAGCACATTTTAAAAAGTGGAGCCTTACTGTACGTGTTGTGTTTTCTATCAGGCATGCTTGAGTTGTTGGCATGGAACATTGCAACATTACCTGGCGGCAGTTGGACTGAGTTCCCTCTGTGTGATTTTTGAATGCTTGTTTGGCCAAGTGTTTTAGCCGGCAAAGTCTGCAACCGGACGCACAAAGGTATCGAAATATCAGAATCAGAATAGTTTTTATTGGCATTGTTTGAGAACGGGTTCACAAACTAGGAATAAAAAAAAATAATAAAAAATAAAAAATAAAAATAAAAATAAAAATCCTAGTTTGTGAACCCGTTCTCAAACAATGGCAATAAAAACTATTCTGATTTTGATTCTGATATTTCGATACCTTTGTGCATCCGGTTGCAGACTTTGCCGGCTAAAACACATAGCCAAACACCCCATTCGTAATTCGCTACGAGTTGTTATTTAAATTCAATACTGTTATTCGACTACTTCATCAAAATAGCTTTCGCTTGTGAATTTCTTTGGGCTCACGCTGGGTTATTTTACACTGATATTAAATAAAAAACACCATAAAGACTGTGTCTCTAATATGTGGAATTTTTTGTTAGGGCACTCACGTCCATGGAATGATAAATTAGCAAACAGAATAGTTTGTTACGTACAATGTTAGGCCGTACGATAACCAAGACAATGCACAAAAATCAGGGCATAAATTTGGCAAAAACTTAGTAAAAAACGGAATCTTATGAAAAGGGGGGGGGGGGGGTGCCAAAAATTTAGGTTCGACGATACATGGAAAGCGTGGCTTTTATTCCAAACAAACACAATAACGTGTGAACATAAAGCAGCATTATGTGCAAAAAGAGAAAAGTTTGACAAACTGGGACATGGAGGGAGTTCACAGGGCCATGACAAAGGGTCTTTCCAACTTAAGGAACACACTGGAATGAAGACAGTTCCAGTAAGTGGATCCCCTCACAAAACCTCAGGAAGCTGACTGAGGCTACTGCACATCCACAACTACTCGAGTTATACCCAAAAAACTGTGGCTCGAACATGCCAAGAGGCCAAAACAGGAGAGCGTGTGAGCTTATCATTGTATAAAACAAGGAAGGGGTGAGAAATTGGGAAGTGATGTGTGTCAAATCCTGTTTCAATTCAAGCGATGGATTTTGCCACTAATTGCAGGAAACAAGCAAAGCTGCGAACTTGACTTTTCCCCCCCTACTGAAGTTGTAGCTGTGCTGTTTATGCTTTGTATGAAATCAAGAAGTGAGACATTGTACCATAACAATCCCAGATGCAATGCAAATATACACAGTCAAACCACATTATGTAATAATGCTATATTATGTAACAACCTGACTAAATGTACAAACATTTGAATAAATTCTGCATTTGGTAAATATGTGCCACATGTTGTAATGAATTGTTTTAATGCAATATGTATTAACTTTTTCCGCAATCTGTAATAAATTATTACATATTAAGAATATATTTTCAAAATGCCGTCGGTGTACATTTTTTTATGGAATTCTAGTACATTGTGCACTACGAAAGACTAATTCAAACATATAGCTTTGTATAGGTTTTCTATAATCTACTGTTTATGCTATAGGGTCATGGGTGAGCTGGAACCTATCCCAGCTAACTTTGGGTGAGAGGTGGGGTACACTATGGACTGGACGCCAGTAAATCACAGGGCACTTATAAACAAGCAACCATTCTTAATTACAACTGTGGACAAATTAAAAGTCACCAAACAACGTAACATGCAGACTTTAAGGGTGTGTGGAATAAATTGAACACAGATAGGACCCAGTGGACATTCAAATTCAAATTCCCGAATTACGAGGAAGATGTTGGGATTTTACTTTGGCACAGGGGTTAGTGTATGTGCCTCACAATACGAAGGTCCTGGGTTGGATCCCGGGCTCGGGGTCTTTCTGTGTGGAGTTGGCATGTTCTCCCTGTGACTGTGTGGGTTCCCTCCCACTTCCAAAGACATGCACCTAGGGATAGGTTGATTGGCAACACTAAATTGTCACTATAGTGTGTGAATGTTGTCTGTCTGTGTTGGCCCTGCGATGAGGTGGCGACTTGTTCAGGGTCTACCCCGCCTTCCGCCCGAATGCAGCTGTGATAATAGGCTCCAGCACCTGCCGCGACCCCGAGGGGGACAAGCAGTAGAAATGGATGGATGACTAAAAATGTTTATGTTATTAACAGTGTTAATTTTGACAGCAGTTTTAATTTAGTTCTAAAGTTAAAATCCCACTGATAGTCACACACACACTAGGTGTGGTGAAATTATCCTCTGCATTTGACCCATCCCATGTTCACCCCCTGTGAGGTGAGAGGAGCAGTGAGCAGCAGCGGTGGCCACGCTCTGGAATCATTTGGTGATTTAACCCCCAATTTCAACCCTTGATGCTGAGTGCCAAGCAGGGAGGCAATGGGTTCCATTTTTATAGTCTTTGGTATGACTCGGCAGGGGTTTGAACTCACGACCTTCCAGTCTCAGGGCGGACACTCTAACCACAAGGCCACTGAGCAGGTCCTTTCAGCAAAAATATATTATAGTTATTATATTTTAGTAATCTATATGGATTTAGTTTGTCTAGTTTTAGTTGACTTAATTCCTCAACATTTTAGCCAAATAAAACTACAGTAGATTTTGTCAACTAAAATATAAAGTATTAAGGATAACACATATTTGAAGTTGTCTTGAAACCACTTTAAGGTTATTGCACAGCATCTCAAAATCTAAATTCACAACAAGACCTGTTTATCCATACATCCATTTTCTACCGCTTGACCCTCTCGAATTGGCAGGGGAATGTAGGCAATCCCAGCTGCACTCGGGCAGAAGACAGTTCTTTCTCAAATAGCTGGTGCCAGTCAACCAACAGTCTGCATAATAAAGTTAAAGTACCACTGATAGTCACACACACACACACACACACACACACACACACACACACACACACACACACACACACACACACACACACACACACACACACACACACACACACACACACACACACACACACACACACACACACACACACACACACACACACACACACACACACTAGGTGTGGTGAAATTACCCTGCATTTGAGCCATCCCCTTGTTCCACCCCCTGGGAGGTAAGGGGAGCAGTGAGCAGCAGCAGTGGCCGCGCTTTGGTGATTTAACCCCCAATTCCAACCCTTGATGCTGAGTGCCAAGCAGGGAGGTAATGGGTCCCATTTTTATAGTCTTCTCTGTAAACATGAATACTCAAGGTTGACCTGCTTGTTCAAGTGTGTGTATCAATATCACGAGTGGGAGAAGTTTCCAGATTCTTGCGAGGGTGTTATAGATACTGCACAACACAGTAGCCTGCATTATAGTAGTGATAATAGTACAATTAAAAATGTTCTTTTTGTAAAGGCAACACAATTGTTAAACATTGCCTCATCCAGTCTCAGTCTATCTCTTGATGATCTGAGGCCCATGTTGATTTTGTACTGCATTCTTCCATACAGATTATATTTAGTTGATGGAGAAAAAATCTGAATTCTTAGTCAGTGATTCCGTGATTTTTTTTGGACAGTTCCCTCTCAAAACATGAGTAGAAAAATGGATATGAGGCCAAACAGGCTGTTACACTCAATGCTTGTTTTAGCTCCCGAGCCCATAAAACATGTCAAAAGTTAGTAATTATGTGCTCAGAGAGGCTCCATATAATGGAGCTAACATCAATGACTGCATGTTGCTCCCACATCAAAACTTTTAAAAACAATGATGGGTCGTATATTTCTATGCGGCTACCTTAACACTTAAATGCCCCAAAGGTTGTACAATTTTGAAACTAACCATAATATAGGAGTGAAATGTGCTTAGCCGCAACAAAGAGCGTTAAAACAATTTGAGCATGAGAAGAAAAAAAGAAAAATGTTTTACCATACATTAGTGGTTCTTGGTTAACTGATATTTAAAATACCACTGTAAATGTTAGGAATCCTTTTTTTTTTATTTCCTAAATTGAGATGGTGAGCCTGATCAACAACAAAATCTAATCCCTTGTTTCTTAGCCCATTCTCAAATTCCCTGAAGGTTTAATCAAACTACACCCATAACTTTTTGAATTATCTATAGTGTACTTGAATGAACAAAGTCAACCATCTTGTCAGTCATCCACCGCCTTTGTACCTGTAGGTAGAGGCGGGGCCTAGGTTAGGTAAACTAAGAGTAAAAATTATCCGCATCACCCAAAAAATCTAATAACTTGTTTTAAATTCCCTAACCCTTTGAGCTATCTATAGAGGAAGGAAATAGACAGAGTGAACCCTCTTGTCAGTCATTCAATGTCTTTGTCTCTGTGGGTGGAGTTGGGCCGCTAGCATCCACAAAGAAAGAAGTTGAGCTTCGTAACATAATCGTAAGGCAACGTAGTAAAAATTATCCAGATTACCCACAAACTCGAATCACTTCTTTCATATCCCAAAGTTTTAACAGAATCTAACGAGGAGACAAACTTCAGTGACCATTTAACCTCCTGGTAGAGGTAGTAATAGTAGTACTAATATTAAATAATAGGTAGTAATAATATTAAACCAGACCTGCTGGACATGTTCCATTCTAGGGCCGGGTTCTGGGAGTTCCTCTCACTGTCCGCTGATGCGCCTCCTTTTGTTCCCTCCTTCTCCGGTTTGAGTTGCTCCCATTGAGCTGTCCCAATGTTGATGGACTGGAGGTCGACCTGGTACTGACGATCCTCCACCTCTGAGCCAGGGTCGCGAAGGATACCAAGGTTCAATGCGTGCCTAAAAGAAATAAAAACATGGGAGTTGTTGGTGTGGTGCTCAAACAAGCTGTGTAACATACCTTGGAGGTACAGGACGTCCACTTAAAAGGACACTAGGGTTGTTTGGTATACCGGTACTAACAAAGTACCGCGATACTAATTGATTCAAATCGGTACTATACTGCCTTTGAAAAGTACCGGTACCGTTCTTCCATATAAGTGCTGCTGTGTGGCGGTGACTACAGAGCCGTGGCGCATTATGTTGACTCTGTCAAAACGCACACACAAAGTGCATACAGGCAATAACATCGTGGTGGGGAAGAATGGCAAAAAAACCCCGACAATTCTACTGGTTAATAAAAATCGCGTGAAGTACAATATGGAAGTATTTGGGCTGCAAAACTAACAGTAAAGGTGACGCTTTAAACAAGGAAGCGCCGCTCTTCAAGTGTTGCTTTAAAACACGCCTCGCCAAATGTGGCGATTAGTATTACCACCTTTGCTTCAAACCTAGGTAAACATTTAAATAATGAACATTCAGACCAGTGCAAGGAGTTATAAAGAATGACAGGTAATGATGTTGTTGTTACACCTGTCCTGCTGTTCGCTCCTATGCAGACCGTAGTACAGGAGCGAAGGGGAGACGTTCCCTTCAGTTCACTTTACCCCGCAATGGGCCTGCTAAGATCCGCTTTCCGGTCAGAATTCAAGGCCGCCGATTTGTAACAATCTTGTTTTATTATTAGTTTAGCAGGACACAACCGGACCCGTTCAACACTCGACTGCGCAGTGCGCACGCTCTTCTCTCTTTGTACTCGCCCACTCACTCCCTGACGTCACTCAGCCAACACGATGCCATTCTTGCAAACACATATACTGTACGCTACTCTCATAAGTTAACAGCTCCTCTGTTGTGCACATGTATATACAAAATATGTAGATACATAACATGTAGATACTTAGACGCGCACACATCTGCTTGGCTTGATGCCAAATATTAGCTGAGTTAAGACCGCCCATCTAACGTCAACTACTGCAGGTAAAATGACTGAAATTTGGAACAAATTGCTAAAATTTGTGTTTTATCTTTAACAGATGTGTGTTTTACCTGCTACAAGGCTTATCTGGGCACATTTATCCATAGTTTTGTTTTTAGTACTTACTAATATTTGTATTTTTCTTAAAGCACATACCAGGATTGGCAACCATAAATCATGAATCATTTAATATAATGTCAATTAGTGTTGTAACGATACCAATATTTTGGTACCGGTACTAAAATTATGTCGATACTTTTCGGTACTTTTCTAAATAAAGGGGACCACAAAAAAATTGCATTTCTGGCTTTATATGTTTGTTATTGCAGTTAAGCCCTTAAATAAAATAATGAACATACTACACAACTTGTCTTTTAGTAGTAAGTAAACAAACAAAGGCTCCTAATTTGTCTGCTGACATATGCAGTAACATATTGTGTCATTTATCATTCTATTATTTTGTCCACATTATTAAGGACAAGTAGTATAAAATCAATTATTAATCTACTTGTTAATTTACTGTTAATATCTGCATACTTTCTCTTTTAACATGTTCTGTCTCCACTTCTGTTAAAATGTAATCATCACTTATTCTTCTGTTGTTTGATACTTTACATTAGTTTTGGATGATACCACAAATTTGGGTATCAATCCGATACCAAGTAGTTACAGGATCATACATTGGTCATATTCAAAGTCCTCATGTGTCCAGGGACATATTTCCTGAGTTCATAAACATAATATACATTTTAAAAAGACAAAAGAAGATGTTGTGATGCCAAAAAATTTCGAAATTATCATAGTAGTATCGACTACATACGTGCCCGTACTTGATACCATTACAGTGGATGTTAGGTGTAGATCCACCAATGGCATTTGTTTACATTTTGACGGCGGTGAGCTACGGTGTGTAGTGAAACATGTTTAGCTATTCCTCGTCCGGCAGGGATTATATTTGTAAGAAACTTAATTTATTTGTCGCCATGGAGGCGAGGATTAGTGATTTTAGACGTAGCTAAAACACTGCCAACAGCGGATGGACTTTAGCCGCTATGTCTTAAAGCATCTCTTCCTGAGGGTGTTTCAGTGTTATAACTTCACCTTTATCGTTAGTTTTTAAGCCAAAATGCGTCCGTTCTCTTTATTCTGTCTACACACAGTGTCTGCTTGTAAGTACTCAGTGATTGTGTGCCGCCGAACATGCTACTCTGCTCGCAAACCAGCAATGTCACGACGTGACTTCGACGCGGGCGCGGGGAGGGTGCGGGATCGGTACGTTTCAGAGACGGTATAGTACCGAAAATGATTCATTAGCATTGCGGTACTATACTAATACCGGTATACCGTACAACCCTAATGTAAATAAAGCTTTTTTTATTATATTCTAATCCAACCCTTGATTATGGCACACTACGTAATAGGGAAAATTGTAAATTGTAAATAAGAAAAACACAATGTGTTTTATGCCTTTTGATTTATATTTTAACCTTGTAAAATTGTTCTTTGAGTGCAATAGGAAACATATGTTAATTGTATTGCAAGATTTACTGTTAAAATAAAGCCAAAACTGACACTTCTTCATAGTTTCCTTTATTTGGAAAAGTATCGATATACATTTTGGTACCGGTACCAAATTATTGGTATCGGGACAAACCTAATGGACACAAACTTAAATCTGGTAAGACCTGGGACAACGTATTGGGAGTGAATTGCTGACCCAGTAGTTGAACTTCTACGATCACTGACAATCAGCGGCAAGTTAAAATGATGTAACTTGTTCTGCATTTGAAAGACAAGATGCAAAAGAATAATCACAATCCCGCATCTGCATGTGACATCAAAGCTTTTGGTTCGTTATGATATGTTTATTTGTGCTGGTGAATTCAAATGACTGCTTAAATGGAATAAATAAGGGTTTAAAATGACTACAGATGTAGGAGCAGCCCGGGTAGTTTTATTTGGTTCAGCGATGTCAGTGCTAATTTTCATACGTTTTTTTCCCTCCCTCAGCCACACTGGAAAGGCCTTCATGAGTGTCTTATGTTATGACAATAAGCATCAAGAACAAGAACAACAGTGATGGGAGATCACAAGTGTGTAACCAGACTTAGCTGGAATTGTTGACACACAAACAAGTGAAACGGAGCCCTAATCAACATTTGGAACCACATTTCTCAACAGAGTTAAATGTGAATCAAACCAAGAAGGATTTGGGTGGGATGTGTCAGTCAGGATTCACAAGCCTTGATGTAACACGACCTCTGTCATCCTAACCATCCCCAAACTGTATATTTCACATTAAACAAACCGCAGTTACCTCATACGCTTTCCAAATTATCTCTCTACTTGAGCCCATTTAGCAGAGCCTCTTACTCATAATCAACATGACTGTCTGAAGCCAACTCTCTACAATGCTGCGGGGTCACCCCCCCCAGCGACATAAATAGAAATGATAAACTTTTTTCTTGGTAATATCAAACGGCATATTTCAGCATTTTGCAGAAAACAAGAGAGCTTCATTTCTAACAAATGAGGAGGGGAGGAATTGTGGAAGCTTCCCTAGGGTTGCAAATATAATTGAAGCCAGATTTCTTGTTGTACTGTGTGTACGTGGGGGACACAGGCGGTTTGACGTATTTGATTGGTCATGTGAGGACCACACTGCTTGGCCAAGAGGAGTCAAAGAAGGCTTTGGGAAAGCACGACACTCCCAATACCAACATGCACACACATGACTTAAAACGAGGAGCGTGAGGCAGGTGGAACACACCATCCCCACATACTTTTATCATCTGCGAGTGACTAGCACATACAGATTAAAGAGGGGGGGAAAACAACTAATACTTAATACCCTTTTGCAGATCAGGGCTGAAGGATAGAGTGATTTTAACTATCAAAAGGTTTTTGTGAGAGCTGGAGATGGAGGAAAGATAATGGAGAGGCACAGTGGCATTGTGCAATACCATGACTTTCTGCCTTAGTTGGTATTATACATACATTTGTATTTCATACTTTATCATTACTCTGTGTACTGTGCTGCTAATGCCACTGTCCTACATACTGTATATGGTGTTGCACACGTCCAAGGAATCAGTGAAATTTGATCTAATTCAATATAATCTATTGTAATAGATATATACACTTCATTAATCCTCCAATAATTTGCCTTAGCATAAAATACACACACACATTTGGATATACAAACACACATATAAATGAACTTCTTAAAAATAGCTAAAAAAAAACAAACATTAGAAAGTCAGTGCAATTGTCTCTCTCTCTCTGTCTACACACATATACTGTAAATGGACTTCTTCAAAATACCTAAAAAAAAAAAAAAATGTCAATGCAATTGAATCTAATCGTGTCTAATAAATCAAGGGTTGAAATTGGGGGTTAAATCACCAAAATGATTCCCGAGCGCGGCCACCACTGCTGCTCACTGCTCCCCTCACCTCCCAGGGGGTGGAACAAGGGGATGGGTCAAATGCAGAGGGTAATTTCACCACACCTAGTGTGTGTGACTATCAGTGGTACTTTACTTTTAACTTTAAAAGTAGGCCCATATATTTTTGCCAACCTTCCTCGGTAGCTGGAAAATACAGGTGGAATTTTTTTATGACAAAGTTCTTTTAAAAAAATAATTAGGAGATTTAAAACATAGTAAGCACTGCATGTTGATTCATGTGCATTTTTTCAAAAAGCAGTTACATTTTTTTGACAATTTTAATGAGAAAACGGCAAACTGCAGCTCACGAAAGGGGAAACATTTGGCAAAACATGAACTTTGATGATAGCTGTATTTATTACATGCATGGTATTCTTCAGTATTTTGAGCACAAACCATAGGGCGCGCCAACAATGTCACTTACAGCTCGTGATGGGTACCTTTCACATTTGAATCGATGTGGTACCAATTCCTGGTATCAGCATCAATTTTCTGTACTTTTGTGTGTGTTCATGTGGTAATAAATGTTTTTTTTTTATTATTTAACACTGAGCTTAAAATTATAACAGTACTGTCCAAAAGTTTTATCTTGTTTAATTTATATTGGTCTTCGCTGTGTTGCTGTAGTTAGGAAGTAGTCTTTGCCATTAAACTGAATTTGCCAGTCTTGTCCTTTGTTGAGCCCTACAACGTGTTTGTACCGTAAGTATTGCACTTATTACACACCAGGTGTTTGATCGTAACGTGCATATTAGTTGTACAGTATTATTAATTACCAAAGGTGTAGGTGTTGTAAAATTGCTAATGCCAATAGCAGCATTTACTGTATATAGAATATCCTATGTAAATTAGCATTGAGCTAGCAGAAAATTAGCTGAAAATGGAGCCATTTTGAGCGATGTCTATCAGGCATGCTTGCTTTGTTGGCATGGAAAATTGCAACATTGCCTAGAGGCAGTCGAGTGCTTTAGCTGGTGGTGAGTTAGCAACTGGGCGTGACATCACGTGTAACAAAAGGTATCGAAATATGGTACCATTTAGTTTTACGTTGATCGTTATTTAGTAGGTACTTGAATTTGATAACCATCCCTGCTTACAGCCATGTAAAAAAAGTTTTTGGACTTGAGCTCTTAAGAGAGCCGTTTTTGGCTGCAATTCAAACACTCCACCCGATTTGAGTATTGGCAGAATATACCTTGTGCAGGACTTACAAATCCACAGACACTTCATCATGGCAACATATGTACAACAATGTTAAAAAAAATCCTCAGAATAGCAGAAAATGGTAAATTAATTATACAATACATTCCACCGTTTTAAATTCCTTGGGTCTCTGCATTGTTTGGCAGAACATTAATCTTGATTTGACCCATTGGGAAGACTTCTGGGAGCACTGAGGCTTGAGGTGTTGCAGGTTAGCGATCAGATGTTGACATGATGATAGAATTTAAGGAGGAACCATCTGGAAATGACAACATTAACTGATGCCATGTACGTCTATAAATGGCAAACGAGCACATGCAGACTAGCTGTGCTGCTACATGCTGTGACAAATTTAAGTGTACGCTTAAAACGTAAGGAAACAATGACTTTAAAAATCAAATCCAGACCTGGACTACATAGTCCTTGCATGACTGCTGATAAATAATTGTCAGAAACTTAAAGTTGAATACCTTGAGAATATCGCAGCAAATTATATTGTTCAACAAATCATATTGTAAATAAGTAAAAGGGCTTGTTAAAAGTGGGAAACTGGGACGGCCTGATTACTATGCTTTGGTTTTGAAGGCTAACTGTGGTTCAAGGTTGTAAAATAAACCACAGTGGGCTCTGGTTGAAACACAGGGCCCAATGGTTAGCGTGTAGGAGCAGTGAGCTGTGTTAAAACACTAACAGGGGTAACTGTATAAGGCAACACACACATTTTCTTGCAGCTTCCACCCAGACCCCCATCCCAAACCAATGGTACAGGAAGCACCCGGGTAATACCAAGCCTTGCCAGCTTCTGGATCTTGTCACTCTGAAACCCGTAACCTGAAACCGCAACCCCAGACCTGTTTTTCACTCAATTTCCCCAACAATCACATGCAATATATGTCTCCTTGCACTTCTTAACCAATGCAAGAGTATGAGCCAATGTGTGTGTATTTAAGGGAGAGGAGGTCCTCTGGTTTTGCTCTTAAATAGAAAGTTCAGCGCATTCTTTTCTCAAGCAGTTCAGCAACGTTAATCTAAATCTGAGATGTGCACATTGAGGGGACCTAAAATACCAAACAAAGAAATGGTAATACTGAAATATATTTCAGTGTCAATCACACCACTTCGATGATGAAGTAATTACCATTGTGTATTTTTAAGTTCAATGACACATCTAAGGTTATGCTTCTCCTTCATTGAAGCTCCGAGTGCAGCCGGCAAGTCGTAGCTGGCACCCATCAGCTCCTCAGTGAAAACATTACACTGCACAGTGGCTTCTCAATCAGCTCACTGTGACGCACACTTGGCAAGTAGCACGCTGAGGGGGAATTCATAAGCAGTATGATTCATAAAAGTTGCAATTACTTGGTAGGTTAATCCCCCTCCCAGTTTACAGTGGTCTGTTTTGAATTGCCAGAGATTCTGCAACTAGTGAGCTTTGGATTTATGACACCAGTCAACTCCAATTGCTGCTAATCTGCATCCACCAATTATAATAATTAAAGCGTTGAAATTAAAATGCTTACCAGGCCTCTGAGTGAGGAGCAAATGATGCCGTGGAATAAACAGTCAGCAAAATCTTACTCAAAGTTTCTATGGAATACATTTTCAATGAGTTCAACTTGGACGCGGCCCAGTCAGACAACACCATTTTGAAGACAGCAAATGTGTCACACTTGGCAGAAGTAACAGGCTCAACTTATGTTTTTTCCAAGTGTGTGTGTCCCGCACCCCCAAACAGGCTGACACATGATAAAGACAATACTTTTCTCTAGCTTTGTGACTTGGAACTGATACGTGTGAAGATCCTCATGTGTCTACCATAGCCCAGCACCGCATGACTCATTGCTATTGCTGCTTCCAACATTCAAACCATCGTTCTACGAACCTCACGAAAGTCATACGTG
Organism: Entelurus aequoreus; assembly: GCF_033978785.1. Taxonomy (NCBI): domain Eukaryota; kingdom Metazoa; phylum Chordata; class Actinopteri; order Syngnathiformes; family Syngnathidae; genus Entelurus; species Entelurus aequoreus. The sequence continues at coordinate 61,962,169 of NC_084741.1, read as the reverse complement.
ATGGTGAGCACATAACCAGGCTCTTTGTTTACACTGACGATATGCTGTGCATACAATCAAAAAATCAGTCTGTGCAGTTTTATCAAACACTAAGTCATTTATTTCCCTCAAAATGTAAGTATCAGGGAAAACATTGTTCTAATACACAGTCAGTGCTGGATTTGTTGCTCTAAAGACGTGTGTGCACCAAAAGCCACGTACAAAGACTGTATTGACCATTTCATCACATAAATCCTGGTGAGAAGCGTGATGGCCAAAATGTCATTTATCAGAATCAGAATCAGAATCATCGTTATTTATTTCAACAGTTGAATGAATTTGAAAAACTAATGTATAACAAAAACTAGAAAAGCACTTTGAGAGTGCAGACCTCTGCCAGGCCGTACTTCCCACTAGTAAAAAAAAAGTCCTGAGTCCTGACGCTAACCCAGATCACTCCCTGCGCTTTATACACTGCTGTGGCTAATTTATGGATTTTTACGGTTTACAAGCATTACATGCTTCCAATAAATTTAGCCTTGTCACATCAGACTAAGGAAATGCCTAATTGTTCACGGTGGACCAATGTAATGGTTCACATTAAATCAAACACTCACAATCAT
>NC_084741.1:61869067-61956567 GCF_033978785.1 Entelurus aequoreus | reverse complement strand
GTTCCCTCCGGTTACTCCGGCTTCCTCCCACCTCCAAAGACATGCACCTGGGGATAGGTTGATTGGCAACACTAAATTGGCCCTATTGTCTGAATGTGAGTGTGAATGTTGTCTGTCTATCTGTGTTGGCCCTGTAATGAGGTGGCAACTTGTCCAGGGGGTACCCCGCCTTCCGCCCGAATGCAGTTGAGATAGGCTCCAGCACCCCCGCCACCCCGAAAGGGACAAGCGGTAGAAAATGGATGGAAGGATGGATGGATGGATGACATTAAGCAGGAAACGAGCAATAATTATCTAGCAGTTTGTAGGACACTTGCTCAAACGTCTATACCGAAGAGCGTGAAGGTGAGGAGTGGCAGCCAAAAAGGGGAGGGACCTTCACATGAGTTCCAATACCTCTTCTTTTGGCCACTTACTGTTTTCCGCTCCTTCATCCGCCATATTTTCTTTTTACATCTGTATATTTTGGTGAAAGATTGTGACGTTGGTTGCCTTTCTAAATCGGATTTATGCAACCGAGTGTTCAGACTGTAGTCGCATCGGACACATATCGAATTTGTGACCACATATAAAAGAGGCCTAAGTCAGATTTGAAAAAATCGGAATTGTACTGTTGACACCAACAGAAAAAAAACATACATCAACAAAAAATTGGCAATGACCTGCAGTGTGAACATAGCCTTAGAATCAGGGGCGGATTAAGAAATTTTGGCCCCCTGGGCCTGACATGGTCTTGGCCCCTCAACCCCCCGCGCGTGTGGGCGCACACACACGCACGCACTATGCAAGAAATACTGTATACTGTGAACAGACATGCACACTGTACTGTACAGAAGAGTGCACATACTGCACACACACTATTAGGTATACCACACAGACACTGACAAGCACAGGTTTCACACAGACACAGGGGGAGGGGATAAATGGCCTAAAAATAAACATTTTGGAAAATGATTACGCCCACTTCAGTGATGGTGCATTGGGTCATTTGAGAGATATTATGTATTGGAAGTTGGTAGCTATCATGAAATAAACCCCCCACCCCACCCAAAAAACTAAATCGGACATGATTTTTGCCCCTTTTTCCTCCCTTCTATCATTAAAAATAAAATAATATCTTAGGAAAACACTTTGGCATAACGGCAGCTGTGCAGCAAATTGAGGCTCAAAGTCTGTATCTATTTGTGGTTAAGCTTGAGGAGAAGGAGAAAGGTAAAATGATAACATGCATCGGAGAGCACCACAAAGAAAGGTGTAGGCCAGTTCATGGTACAAGGGCTGCATGCAGGTCAAGATAGCCCATTTCCAAGAATGCTATAGTGGCTGGACAGGCACTGGACATGTCCTGAACTCAGTGTCAGACGTGGCTGCCGAATACTTGGATGAAGTGAAGCAGCTGACAGATCTCATGCTGCCCCATCTGAAGACTGTCCTGGCCAGGCAGAGGATGGATGAGGAGACCTTCCCAATGGACCCTGTCAGTGAACAGGCTAGTAACATTGATGGCACCCCTGTGCACAACATTGGGAAGGAGAGACAATGTGGCAAGGTGGACTACAAACTGAAGAAGTTGGGCACACTGAACGCAGTCAATAGGTCAATAATTTTACAGAAGAGCCAGGAGCTTCAGAGGTTTCAAGGCAGCAGCACAAGCAAAAAGGGAGGTTGAACTCAACTGGAGTAAATTCATGAAGGCAAAATTCGAGAGTAGGGCAGATGAGAAACAAGAGATGGCTCAAAGAAAGGAGACTAGACATGCTGGACACACTGAAATCTTTTGATGGCCCCTTCACGATAGTGGGGAAGTTGAAAAGTTCCTTGTGGATGAAAGTCTGCACAAGAATGCAAAGCTGCAGAGAATGAAGCTTGAGGTTCAGTTTGCCAGAGAAAGCACCAAGCTTCTGCCTAAAGTCAATCCTATCTTCACAATCCAGGTGACACTTCCCAGAAATGGCAAAAGTGCAATTCTCCAAGTCATAATGGATACTTAGAATTTTATGGTGGTGGTAAGTATTCATGAAAACAGGTAGCCTAACATTAGTGAATGGGTGAATTCTGGAAATAACCTAAAAATCTTACACAGTGCACCTTTAAGCAAGGGGTTTCTTTCGTGCTTTCAATTTTGCAAAATCATCCACCACATCATTGAAGTCCAACTCTCTTGTCAGCTCACTCTCAATTGCCATTAGAGATAACGCATTTAATCTTTTCTGAGTCATTCTTGTGCGCAGCTCATTTTTTACTCTTGACAAAAGAGAGAATGAGCGTTCTCCCTCACAGTTACTGACCGGTAGAGTGAGAAAAATCTGTAGCGCAATGTATGTATTAGGAAACGTAGGCTGTAGTCCAAAATGTATTATTGTTTTGAGCAGTCCTGAAGGGGTCCTCTCCTCATCAGTGTTGTTGAGCTGTATAAAAGATTTGAACTGTATAAGCTCCTGTCCAAGACTTTCATTGAGGTCAGATGGGTATGATTCAGTGAGAATCTTGGCCTTGTGAAGGACTGAAGCATTGGACTCTGTATCCAAAGAGAAAAGGACACTGAACAAATTGTTCAGATGTTTGTAGGCCTCCAGACGGTGATTAAGGCTTGAACTCAGTTGATCAATAGAGGCAATAAATGTCTCTATTTGAAACAGTTGCCTTCCCTCAAGCACAACATCTGGGGATGCTGATTCATCAGCAAACTTTTTACATTTCCTCGTCCGTTCAGCCCTGTAAGATGGGGTGCCACCCAACATGTTTAAGGCTTTCTGCTCAAAATGATCAAATAGATCTCTTTGGGAGAGAACAAAGGTGCGCAGAGATTCCAGCAATCTAACTGCTGTACCAAGGTCCATGTCTGCTTTTTGAAGTTGCAGACTTGTGGCCTGAAATCTGGACAGAACAGTGTCCCAAAAGCCTGCCATGAAGGCCATCTCAAGTGAATCCAGCTTCCGCACTAGACTGTCAGCTTCAGTTCGTGTGTCTCGTTTCTCTGTGTCATCAGTGGAAATAACCTGTAGTGCTGCTTTTATTTTACTGTAGTTCTGCCACAGTGCTTTGGTAGATTCTGCACGGCAACTCCAACGCGTGTTGGATAAAGCTTTAAGTGTGAGATCTATGTTGGAATTGCCAAATACCCTGTCCCATCGGTGTGTGGATGCAGTTGTGAAGTTGTAAATAGACTGAATCAAGTCAAAATACTTAGAGACTTCATTTCCACATCTGTCAATGCTGTTGACTCCCACCAAATTCAAAGAGTGAGCTGCACATGGAATATAGTGTATTAATGGGTTGCTTTTCTTTAAGTGAGCCTGCAACCCATTATACCTCCCTGACATGTTGCTGGCATTATCATAAGCCTGCCCCCTGCAATTTGACAGCTCTAACCCTAGATTTTCCAACACAGACATGACACAGTTAGCCAAACTTTCACCTGTATGGCTAGTAATGGGCTCAAAACCCACAAAGCGTTCAACAACACTGCCCTCTTTGCTAACAAAACGGAATATGAATGTCAATTGGTCCACATGAGATAAATCTGGGGTTGAATCCACAATGATAGAGTAGTATTTGCTTGCTTGCAGTTCATCTGCTATAGCCTGTTTGGTTTTTGCACCCATCAATTCAATGAATTCCTCACAAATGGTGGAGGACAGATATGAGGTATTACCTCGACCCATCTGCCCAAACTTTCTGATGTGATCCTTTAGAAAGGGATCAAATTCAGCCAGGACCTCCAGAATACCAAGGTAGTTCCCATTGAGAGGAGACCCTAACGATTCATTTTTACCCCTAAATGCAAGGCCCCTTTCTGCAAGGAATTTAATGACTGCAACAACTCTTTGTAACACCTGCCTCCAATAGCTGCTCTCTGCCTGAAACTGTTTGAACAGGTCTGCATCAACTGTGGCACCTTTGGCGCGGTTCAAGACTGCTTGCATGCAGGTTATGTGCTCAGCACTTCGCTCATGTTCACCAAATCTTTCTGAGTGTTTCCAATCACAATAGCCTGTCACAAAAGAATGCGTTTTTGGGGAAAACAGTTTGCATGCAAAGCAGTAAACATTACCAGTAGAGGGAGAGTACATCAGCCACTCTCTTTGTACTCGTTGTCCATTGGGCAAGTGTGAAGTAAAATGTTCATTGTTTAGGCATCGGGTTTTGCCTCCTAGCCCACTGTTCCTCACAGAAGCTGGATAATGGCTGTGACGGTTGTGAAATGATTTTGCACCTCTTTGAATAAGAACTTCCTTCATTGACTCAGTGAGGGTCTCAGCCCATTTAGCGGGATCACTAGGTAGAGTTGTCACTGTAGATGGTGTTGAAGAAAGATTCAGCTCATTTTCTATGCTGTCCAGAGGTGCAGTGACCTCACATTCATCCGAGCAACTGGCTACTGCTGAATTGGTTGAATCATAAGCATCAGAAGCATTTGGTTCAGTGTCTACACTTGTAGTGGTCTCAGGATCTTGGGAGCTACATGCTAGCTCAGGTGCATTGCTAACCTTAGCTGAATTTGCAGTAGCATTTATAGAATTGCTTTCAGCAGATGTCTTTGTACTGAAGAAGCTGGAGATATTTGGAACACTCTCAAGTAAAACTGATTCCTTTTTTTTCTTTTCTTGCTGAATTTTTTTTCTAGCTCCTCCACTTAAACGTTTATGATCCATATTTCCCTTCTTTCTTTGCACATTGGCTCTTTGCCTATCACAACAGATAAACCAACTATGTGTGTGTGTGTGTGTGTGTGTGTGTGTGTGTGTGTGTGTGTGTGTGAGTTTGTTTGTGTGTTTATGATCGGTGCTGCTTCCTTCAAGTGTGTGAGGTGATTTAGAAAACTAGCAACCCAGCATCAACACTCCAAAGCAGAGAATAACAGCTTACTAGCATAGACAATTGAGAGCAGAGAATCAACTGATTCGTCTGATAGACAGCAGGAGAGCAGAGTGGTCAGTGATGATCGAATCAAGAAAATGTCTAAATGGCAAGGGAACAGACTGATTTGTACTGAGGAGAAAGAGAGAGAGAGCCAATTACAGTGAAATATATTCCAAAAGAGCCAAGTGACTAGCTGAAGGCAGGGACAAATGCCTTGGAGTGACCAACAAGAGTGCAAAGTACCAAATGGCAAAATGTGGAAAGACCAACAGGCAGATCTGCTTTTACCTCTTATCTTTACAACCAAAAAGTTGCTAAATGATGTTTTCAGTCGCTAGCCAGGTATGGCCAAAAGACGCGAAATCTAGCGGCAAAGTCGGTCAATCACACTGACAGTGAAACAAATATTTTGAAAAGATAATAATTGTACACCTTTGTGCACTTTAGTCTTCTATCTAAATATTTTCACAAAGGACACCAAGGCAGCTTGCTAGCTATGATGGGAGCAACAATGTCTGATAGACAGCAGGAGAGCAGAGTGGTCAGTGATGATCCAATCAAGAAAATGTCTAAATGGCAAGGGAACAGACTGATTTGTACTGAGGAGAAAGAGAGAGCCAAGTACAGTTAAATATATTCCAGAGCCAAGTGACTAACTGAAGGCAAAGACAACAGCCAGATACCTTAGCAGAGACCAACAAGAATTCAAAGTACCTAATAGCAAGATGGCGAGACCAACACAATAAATTGTATTAGGATTTAATTTATTAACGTTAATCTTAACAGCCAAAAAGTTGCTGAATAATGTTTGTAGTCGCTAGCCAGGTATGCCCAAAACAAGAGTCGCTAAACCTAGCAGCAAAGTTGCTTAATTGCAACACACTCTAGGATTCAGGGGAATTAAGGATAATAAAGATATTAATTGTACAACTTTTTGTACTTTTTTTCTAGTTTTTTGAGTCGCCAGCCATGTATGGCCAAAAGTCGCTAATTGAATGCCAACGTTGCTTAATCGCCAACACACTGGGACTCACTGAAGGACTGACTGAATAAAAAAGATAATTAAGATAATTGTGTACTTTTCTCTTCTGATATTTTCTCTAAGGACCCCAAGCTATCTGCAAGCAGCAATAATGTCTGACAGACAGGAGAGCAGAGTGGTCAGTGATGAATGGCAAGGGAACAGGCTGATTTGTACTGAGGAGAAAGAGAGAGAGAGAGCCAATTACAGTGAAATATATTCCAAAAGAGCCAAGTGACTAGCTGAAGGCAGGGACAAATGCCTTGGAGTGACCAAGAAGAGTGCAAAGTACCAAATGGCAAAATGTGGGAAGACCAACAGGAAGATCTGCTTTTACCACTTATCTTCACAACCAAAAAGTCGCTAAATGATGTTTTTAGTCGCTAGCCAGGTATGGCCAAAAGACGCGAAATCTAGCGGCAAAGTCGGTCAATCACACAGTGAAACAAATAATTTTAAAAAGATAGTAATCGTACAATGTCTTGTACTTTTGTCTTCTTTCTTAATATTTCTCAAAGGACACCAAAATGTCGCTATCTGCAGGCAGCTTGCTAGCTATGATGGCAGCAACAATGTACCTTAGAGTGACTGACCAACAAGAGCTCAAAGTACCTAATGGCAAAATGTGGAGAGACAGACACAATAAATTGCATTAAGATGAAGAGAACTGTTGCTATTATTAATCTTAACATCAACCAGAAAGTCGCTAAATGTCACCAGCCAGGTATGGCCAAAAGTCGCTTAATTGGCCACACACAGTAACAGAGAAACTAACAAAAAAAAGATCATAAAGATAATAGTTGTACAACTGTGTGTACTTTTGTCTTCTTTCTAAATATTTTCCCAAAGGACACCAAAATGTTGCTATCTGCAGGCGGGAGCGTGCCTATGTTCCCCGGGTCCTATGTTCCCCGGGTCCTATGTTCCCCGGTTGTTCCTGGGTCTTTGTATGCGACCGGGGAACTTAGGACCCTTTTTCTAAAAAAGGGTCCTATGTTCCCTGCATTGTATCTGGCGAAATTGCGAAATTGTGCCCTGACCAAAACCATCCCTAAACCTAACCTGTCACAGGGCGTTGTGGAGCACTTTTTTTTGGCGAAATTGTGCCCTGACCAAAACTATCCCTAAACCTAACCTGTCACAGGGCGTTGTGGAGCACTTTTTTGGCGAAATTGTGCCCTGACCAAAACCATCCCTAAACCTAACCTGTCACAGGGCGTGCGGCAGCAGATAGAGCAACTCAAACGCGAACTTCCTTCCTTCGACAACTTAAACGCGTCTCTGTCATGAGTGTCTGCGTGCGTCTTACTTAGTCGCGCATTGGAAGCAGCGGGGAACATAGAACCCTTTTCTGGAAAAAGTGTTGTACGTTCCCCGCAGCGGGGAACATACAACACTTTTTTTTAAAAAGGGTCCTTAGTTCCCCGGTAGAGGGGAACATAGGACCCGGGTAACATAGGGACGGGGAACATAGGGATGACCCGCTGCAGGCAGCTTGCTAGCTATGATGGCAGCAACGATGTCTGCCAGACAGGAGAGAGTGGTCAGTGACGATCGAATCGAGAAAATGACAAAATGGGTCAAAGACCAAAAAGTTATTAACTGACAGCAGTGACAAATGTCAGACTGTAAACTTTCTCGAAAGAAAAGGACAAAATGGGAAGATGCTGATAATAACAGCAAAATGGAAAATATAAGAATTTCCAAGTAATGCTCAACTCAAGTGTGTGTGTGTGTGTGTGTGCGCGCGTTAAACTTCTTGTTGAATGATTTCAAATTATCTCTGAGTCTGAACTGAGGGAAAGGAAACCAAATTTTGAGCAGTCTCTCACGAGTTCAAAATACCAAATGAGGAGATTCTAAAAGAACAGACCGGTTTATGAAAGACTCGATGGGGGAGGGGCACAGCTAAGAATACTTGAGTGAGATTCTGTGATCCAAATTCGAGATAGAGCTTTTTGATAATGATAATTTGTCAGAGTAAGGTTGTGTAATCAAAATTTGAGAATGAGCTTTGTCAATCAATCAAGAATATTTGCATTAAGTTCTGTGATCAAAATTCAGAAACAACCTTTAATAATTGATAAAGAATATGTGAGTGAGGTTGTGTGATCCATCCAATTTGAGAATTAGCTTTGATAATAATGATTGAGAGCCTCTGGCCCTCTGTGGATCATGGCCGCGGGGCCAATTTTGCCTGGCCCCTTGGGGCCTCTGTGGGTCGTGGCCGCGGGGCCAAGTTGGCCTGGCCCCTTGGGGCCTCTGACCCTCTATGGATCGGGGCCAAGTTGGCCTGACCCCTCGGGGCCTCTGGCCCTCTATGGATCATGGCCGCGGGGCCAAGTTGGCCTGACCCCTTAGGACCTCAGGCCCTCTGTGGGTCGCGGCCGCAGGGCCAAGTTGACCTGGCCCCTTGGGGCCTCTTACCCTCTATGGATCGTGGCCGCGGGGCCAAGTTGACCTGGCCCCTTGGGGCCTCTGGCCTTCTGTGGCTCGCGGCCGCGGGGCCAAGTTGGCCTGGCCCTTTGGGGCCTCTGGCCTTCTGTGGGTCGTGGCCGCGGGGCCAAGTTGGCCTGGCCCCTTGGGGCCTCTGACCGTCTATGGATCGTGGCCGCGGGGCCAAGTTGACCTGGCCCCCTGGGGCCTCTGACCCTCTATGGATCGTGGCCGCGGGGCCAAGTTGGCCTGGCCCCTTGGGGCCTCTGACCGTCTATGGATCATGGCCGCGGGGCCATGTTGGCCTGGCCCCTTGGGGCCTCTGGCCCTCTGTGGGTCGCGGCCGCGGGGCCAAGTTGACCTGGCCCCTTGGGGCCTCTTACCCTCTATAGATCATGGCCGCGGGGCCAAGTTGGCCTGGCCCCTTGGGGCTTAAGATTATTATTTTTGCAAAAGTAGTTTTGCTTGGGTCGCGGCCGCGGGGCCAAGTTGGCCTGGCCCCTTGGGGCCTCTGGCCCCCTGGGCCTGGGCCCGGTAGGCCCGGTCATTAATCCACCTATGCTTAGAATGTGTTAAAACTGTTGATAAATCGATAGAATTTGAAGGCCACATCTAAACACTGTCCAAACCTGCATGTTGTAAACACAAAACAAAGTTATGGCAGAACTTGAAAAACACCTTTCATCGTTACAAGAGCTTACTGGCGAATGCACAAGTATGATCCTTCACTGTGCGATATGAATGTTGACTCATAGTCTGGCAAGGATGGGCTTTTATGGGGCTGTAAAATTAGACACATTCAGCAACACGGACCATGGGTGTTTTGATATGAATTAGGAGGTGGTGTATTGCCAAGGGGGTTCACGTGGAATTAAGACAGGCCTGAATATGGCGGAAGATGATGTTTTTTATCTGTCAAATTAAGGAGCCTTTGGCAAAGCCCTTTCAAGTAGATTACTTACTGTTCACAAAAATTATATTCTGACAAATGTTCAATGCAGCAAGATTAAATACCAAAGCCTTATTCTCCTTAAACAAAAATCAGGATAATCCATCCATCCATTTTCTATTGCTTGTCCCGCTCAGGGTATCAGGGGGTGCTGGAGCCTATCTCAGCTGCATTCGGGCGGTAGGCGGGGTACACCCTGGACAAGTCGCCACCTCATCGCAGGGCCAACACAGATAGACAGACAACATTCACACTCACATTCACACACTATAGAGCCAATTTAGTGTTGCCAATCAACCTATCCCCCGGTGCATGTCTTTGGAGGTGGGAGGAAGCCGGAGTTCCTGGAGCGAACCCACGCAGTCACGGGGAGAACTTGCAAACTCCACACAGAAAGACCGGGATTGAACCCAGGATCTTCTTATTGTGAGGCACACAAACTAATCCCTGTTCCACTGTGCTGCCAACATCAGGTTAATAAATGTAGATAATAAATGAAGATAAAACACTTTACATGTTGGACAAACATACATGTACTCTAACCAACTCTGTTAAAAAGCTCGGTCAGGTTCTTTTCTAGTCCGTGGAACCCTTAGCTTATCTGACATTGGATGGACTTGTTTTATTGTGTCTTGTTTGTTTGTTTGTGTAGTTGATCTGTCTGTTTTGTTTTTACTGTGTCATGGAGCCTTAATGTATCCAAAATAAAGTTTGATAATACTAAGACATGTATTTAGATAACTAACAAAGTAGTTACTTTGCGGTGAACATCATGTTATTTATATTTTAACTTACATCCAGCAACCAATAAAAAAAGAGAATGAAACTAATTAAACTGCAGTAGAACTTACGTCTTGAGACTAAATATAAATTTGGATCAGTCAGCTAAGCAGCTTTAAAAAAAAACATGAAGTACACAAAGACTGCTTTGAATGTGTTAGTGCCCAGGTATTAGCCAAATAAAAAAGGAATAAAACACAATCCATTGGGTGCACACATGCATCCTCCATCAGCTAATTCTTCCTCTGCAGTAAATGATTGCACAGCCGGTGTTTATAATTTGAAGCTGCGTTATCCAAACATTTGAGTGTATTTATATTAACTGACATTTCTATAAGGGAGATTTCTCTTCTGCACCCCTCCCAGGAAATCTCAGGAAGGGAGTAAAGTCCCGCGCTTCTTTATTGCAACTAGAGCTGCTGTTCATTTAAAGAGGGGGTCAGAAAAACTCAAACGTTTAAGAAAGACTTGATGTTTAACCACAACAGCAAAATGCAAAGACTTTTAAAATGTTAAGGAATAAAATTAAATGATTGATGAAATGGTCCTTTGCAACAAACCCCAGTTAGGTAACATTGAATGTGAAAAGTCTTAACAAAGTAGCCCCTAAAGGCAGTTATAACTGTCCAATACTAATAGTACCATAGAATGGGAACTCTTAAAGGACACAGTAACAAAATACAATTTTAGTTAATTGTTTTGTCTTTGCTAATCTCATTTGGAATTATTATTGACTTTACAACAAGGAAACATATGACAACTACTCACAAAGGCTTGATACAGCTGAAATAATCAACAATCGATTCAATAACTCTACAATAAGAATGTTTTTGCAAAATGTAACAATGTGATGTACTTTTCATAACTCTTACTCCAGTATTTACATACACTGTATTTATCTTCACTTTACTCGTCTCTCTTTAGAATCTACACTCATATTAACTTTTTTTTAATTTATGATTACAAATACTTTTATTTTGCTTATTAATGTTTTCTTTTTCCTAAAACCTTTCTTTCAGCAAAGGAAGTCAACAAAATGTCATTGACGAAATGTAAACAAAATATTGCATGTGTTAAATATTACTTAAAATGTTAAATAATTACTGTATCAGTAATAGACAGTGTGGGTAAATGGTGTGTCAGTGATTGTGTGGCACACTCACTAGCTGTATAGACACTGTGCTAATACTGTTTCATAACAGTCATCCCCCTTCTGCTGGATTATACAAGTCACTACATTTAAACTGCAAATAAAATGATAGTTAACACTTACATTTTCATCAAATAATTAGGTGCGCAAAAAGCACTATGAAAAGTGCAATTCTGATCAATGAGGTAAATATTAAACAGGAAAAAATAACAATTACCTTACTTGGTGCTTAAAATAAAAACAAATCAGATTTTTTTTCCTTTTCTTGGATCCATTTAGATTGATAATGAGACGAACATAGATTCTTCCGACTTCTTTTAGTACGAGCTGTCACTTAAGAGCCAAATGAAGCATTCCTGATAAACACTGTTTGGCACTTCACAGTCAAATGACACAGCAGCTGTAACAATCACGTGTTTTTTTTCTTACAGTGACACAAATCAAGGCTTCGAGACACAGTATCCCTCCATGTGTTTCATAAGGCATCAATGTTTCAGTATCTTTTGACCCATCACTAGTAATAGAGATTGTCAAGGGGTGGGATTTATTTGAGATCTGCTTCGTCCTTCTCCTTTTCAAATATGTAGAATTGAAGTCACTTTCTAATCACTGCTATGTTGGAATTGTTATTAGGGTCCGCATGTACCCTGTATAATTAATATTGATACTGCTGTTGATAATATTCATTTTCGTTTGACTGCTTTTGGATTGTTTTGTGTCTTGTTTGTGTGTCCTCTCAAATGCTCTGTTTACTGTCTGAATGTTTGGTTTTGGAATTGGAATTGCATAATTATGGTATTAGTGTGTATTATTTTGTTGGATTTATAAAAAATAAAAATAAAAAAAATATGTAGAATTGCACAAATGAACCATGTGAAAAAAGTAGTTTCATCATCATATACAAACACATACACTGTACCATACACATTCACATGATACAGTTAGACTGTCTACTAGTAAAAATGTAAAATATCACATTAACAACTCGGAACCATTTCTCTGTTTTTGTTTTTGGTGCTACAGGTTCCAAATAAGTGGACATGAAGGCTCAATTAAAATATGTAATTTACTGCAGTAGTCTTACTTTAAATTTCACTGTACACAAAAGGATAATGCAACAGCAAAAAGCTGCGGAAAAACACAACAGCATTGCTGCATTATGTAGTAAGGGAAGAGTGAATGGAAAGAGCTTCTGTTGAGTAGAAAAAGTGTGCAGAGCACATTCCAGGTGCAAAGCATTAGAGGAGATGGCACTTCAAACAGAGCGTTGCTTTCCTGCAGCCATGGTGGCAGGAAGTGCTCTACAGTATCCTGTGAGCTGACCAAAGACTGACAGCAAAGAGACCAACTAAACGGGAGGTTGAGAACATGTAGAAAATGTTCAAGAGCTTCCTGCGGGGAGAGAGAGGGACGAGAGTGGAGGTATAGGATACATAACATGACACAAAGCAGGCAGGGGGGATGAACTCTGCCTTTTAAGTCAGAATGACATGAAAAATGGGAAATAGGGCAAAAATAACTATTAAATTACATTTTAACAGGTACATTATTATTATTTTTCAATTCAAATATGTAGTCCAGATGGAAAAAGCGTGTCAGAAGTTGAAACTGTACAGTATATACACACATACATATACTATACAAACAGTACCAAACCTGGGCAGAATGCAGACCGACCAAAACCCTCCTCCTTTGAAGTCAGATTCATCCAAATGATCACTGTAATTACACTGCTCTCCCTTGGTCCATCCCATTTGGCGCGAGCCAATTTGACTGCAGGGGTCCATACCTTCCTCATATTCCAATCATTTGGAAATGTTTGCAGGCTGACCCCTTCTTTAGTTTTATTGCAACAACTACAACAATGCATCCGGCAGAAATATTTGATCACTCGTTCAAATTCTGCAGCAAAAATTACTTAATTCGGGACGAAGACGATACCAAAACACATACAGTACAGCACAATATGAAATTGCATCCAGTGTTCTGTAGGTGATGTCAGCAGGTTGATGCAGGCTAAAAGAGGGCATTACAAAATGTGTTGAAACTCGTTAGAAAACGAGCTTTAAATCATAACTGTAGCTGTGTCTCAATTCGGCGGCTACATCCTTTGCAGTGCGCATTTGCGGGGTGCTGAAGGCTGTCCCAATTCAAAAAAGTTTCAAGTGTCCTTCGAATCCGGCCGACAAATGTGTCCTTTTCTCCCATTAGCAGAAAGGTTGCATCCGTGTACACTTTGCGTCCTGTCATATCCCGAAATTCTTTGCGCGCTCAACTTTAAAAATTATTTTCAACACGGAGACGCCATGCCGGGCAAAAAGAGCCACCCTAAAATGTAAGTAAAGTTTTATTTAATGATTGAAAAGAGCTAAAAGCAGACACGTCAAGTGATATACATTTGTGTCAAAATACGAGACCTGGACTATCGTAATGTTGAGCAACCTCCGTGCTCTAACCCTCTCTTTACCCCGAGGGAGAGACATATAGTTTCAAGTTTTCAAGTTTATTCACAATACCATGGAACAATTACAATAGTAGTGAATATCATTTAAAGATGTTGGTAAGTGAAAGGGTCCCCCCAAATAAGCTAGAAGAAGCTTTTGACAGGGGGTCCAGAGGACAGTATATACATGGAATGATGAAAAATGGTAGCAAGCACAACAACAACAACAACAAAAACAACAACACTATATGATAAACACAAGATAATAGTACTAAATATAGTAATATAATATATCCAGCTTTGTGCCCGGAACTTTTTTCAACATTTGAAAGTAAAGCCTGACATCTTCTAATTTACTTTTTTGGACCGCAATAAGTTAATTATGTTCTATTAATGTGTGACTAGAAAATTGAAGTACTATAAACCTGTGCATCAATGTACCAATATTGATTTTTGCTGTTTTTTTGTGCACATTTGCATGTTATTTGAAAATGTTCACTTCTATCAATGATTATTGTGATCTTGTGTTTAACTTTTCTGTTTTTTTTCCGTGCAGAATAATCAAAGGAGGACTTGGACAACAACAGAGCACAAAGAAATGACACAAACGCGTTTATACCAGTTTGGATTATCATTTAAAAACAACATATTTTTATAACCTAAATACATTCATAAACTCATGTACTGAAACTGTAGTTTTTGTGATTCATTTCCTCTGCCTTCATTGCAAATAATTATATGATAATAGTAATATAATACTATTCCAATATTTACTGTTATTTGCTATAATGCAAGCAATGTGACACGATTAGAATGTGACACGATTAGAAAAGGACATCAATTGTGAATTGAATATTAATAAAGTAACTGCTAAATAAAAGATTGTGTGGTGTTCCTGTAGGGATTGACCGTGAAGACTCTTTCTGGGACATCTTCTGGATTGTCTGCATGTTTTTAAAGGTACATGTCCCATTCCGAACAAGCATAAAAATGAATCCATCATTACCTAATAATTAGGAATAACAGCTTTAGAACGCTTGTCAACACGTGACACATCTCCAATGATCGGTCGGGTCTAACCGCAGGGAAATCGGACGCCGGCGGTGCCGGGAGCTCTTAGCCACTTCCTCTGGAATAAGGTAAAGGACTAAGAGAACACAAAAAAACTATTCGACATTCTTCTCTTCAATTCGTCATTAGTAAACCTCGGGCGACTGAGCAGCAGATACGTGACGTAAATGTAAGGTTGGGGACAACTGACGTGACCAGGAAGTGTAGGCTAGACTGTCCAAATGAATATCACTCCAGCCGCTGCTGGAGGACTCTCGCCAGGACCCACACTTTGTCGACTCCATGGGCTGGGTCCTTGGAAGGATGCAGCCCCCGAATTGAGACACAGCTTGTGTCATTTTTAGTTCCTGCACTATGAAATAAGTGCCAATTTTGACAGCATTACAGGGGCCCTTTGTGTAATAAATTATGGTATGGCATTAATTTAGGTATAAACAAATACATAAACATAGAAATACACAGAAAATTATTCAGGAAAAAAATACATCAGGCATCAATGAAGAGATGAAAGTAGTAAATCGAAAACACGATACCTAAATCCTTAGATTTCCTTACGGACTGGATCAAAGTTAAGCCAATCATCTGACATTTTATTACATAAATACATCGTATGGGAGAACGCATTTTGTTCAAGTTAATAATTTTCCCTGATTACTAAAACTGGAGCTCCATAGTAATAAAGGGGGCCTAGGGTGCCAACTGCAGGTCTGCTATGCGTGTATGAGTTGGTGTGTGCGGGGTATGCCTTGGAGGGAAGAAAAAGGACCACCACAGTAGAAATGTTCATGTGGTGGCTTCACATTTCTCTCTGTGGTTGATTCAAACCCACATATGCACATACACAAAGGCATACACAAGTACGCACTAGAGCACCCACTGGACGTATGTACCTACCTCCCTCAGATTAATTCCTTGGCTTTTTTTCTGGCCTATTCAAAAATGTTTAGGATCAGCATCATCCTCAAGAATGGAATTGTCATCCTCCTAATGGGGTCAATTTGAGTCACTTGAATAAGTTTGTCAAGTGGAAAAATCATACTTTCAACAATGTGATTCAACTGTATGTGAATGTGAATGACCTGCTCGCTTGCGTTTGATTTTAAATGACTATCATTCAAAATAAAGCGTGCAATGTAATCACTTGCTCATTACCCACTGCCAAGACTCTCTCTGACTAACATACTACTGCAGAAAGGAAGTGAGCAATGGATAGCGTAAAAGTCCGACATACCCCCGAGGACATGGAGCTACAAAAAGGTCTGAGCACAGCTTCTGGTTCTTTAAAGTTTGGTTGGACCTCCTGGCTTTGTAATATGCCTCTCATTACACTGCATTACAAAATTACCACTGGATTCTCATTGGTTCCCCAGAGCGACGCGTTGCGGCTTCACACATGGATATTTGAAAGCATCTGCACATTCCCTCTTTCCCTCCAATTGTCCTTTCTTTGATGTGACGTTCTACTGTGCAGACTGTTGATGGCAGGTAACTACTGACCACACACACACTTTCAAGCCTAAACACTCTTCTTTCCAGCAGCATAATTGGAGTCCTTGCTTTGTATATTGATGAAATGCTCGCGTTTTGATCTCTCAAGGTAAATCCTCTACAAAATAAATGAAGAGCGATACACTGGCGACCACCTGGTATATCATGTGCTGTGTGGCTGACCAGTCAAAGGCTCCCTGACAGCTTCAAACTTACCACAGGATGCCGGAATATCAACATGTCATGAGCAGTGAGACAAAGAACAAAAACGCCACACACACACTGACATAAACACAAAAAAATATGCAACTATTTCCGATGTGTGCGCACACACACATCACACACTGACAGCGTATCACGGGGGGAATCTGTGTATCACACAGCAGTTGAGCTTCCTAGTTTGTGATCGGGTGTATCAGGGTCTTAGAGCCTCATATCCTGCTTCAGGATGGAGTAGAAATGCTCACACACACACACGCAAGGGCACCAAGGTCACAGTCCAGTGGCTAACCCCTGGATCAGACCTTTTTATGAGAGGAGCACAGCTGAGGGGTCAACTGACTAACATCTGTCAACAAGCATCCCGACCTGATTGACAGCAGCATGCAAAACACAAGTGTGGTTTCCGGGAAGCTTGCTGATGATAGTCACCTCGAGTGTCACCAAACAAGGACTGTGAAAGTCCAATGTTGCATTGAACAGCAACACAAACCAAAACTATAGAAGCACAATAAAGGGAAACAATTGGGGATTGATTGGCGCTGTGGCTAAATGCGGTGTGGATCCCCGCACATTTATTTGCAAAACTGGAATTGTTTTAATTAATTGATATTTTCCCATATTTTTTGGGTGTTATCTTGTTGCATGCATGCAACTGTTGGCGCAATGCTGTATTCTCCTCGTTCAGCTTCTCCAAGGTTGTCCTGATACCAACATTTTGGTACCGGTACCAAAAATATTTTTCAATAATTTAAAAATATTTGAAATATAAGGGGAACCACAAAAAATTTCACAATTGGCTTTATTCTAACATAAAATCTCATGAAACATTAAACATACCCGTACGTTTCTTATTGCTGTAAATCAATTTTGTCATTGAAAAATATAGTGAACATACTAGACAACTTCTCTTTTAGTAGTAAGCAAACAAGTTAGAAAGGCTCCTAAATTGGCTACTGAAGTATGCAGTAACGTATTGTATTACTTTGTCAAAATTATGAGGGACATGCAAATATTTATCTACTTGTTCATTTTACTGTTAATATTTGCCTTTTTTCTGTTTTAACATGTTCCATCTACACATCTGTTAAAATGCAATAATTATTTACTCTTCTGTTGTTTGGATACTTTACATAAGTTTTGGGTGATATTACACATTTTGTCATCATTCCAATATCAAGTAGTTACAGGGTCATACATTGGTCATAATTGAATGTTCTTCTGTGTCAAAGGACGTATTTCCTGAATTTTTTAACAATAAAAAATGACAAAAGATTTTGTAATAACAAAAAATATCGATGTAATCATTGAGGTATTAACTATATATGAGTCTTGTACTTGGTATCGTTACAGTCAATGTCTGTGTAGATTCACCCATGGCATTTGTTTACATTCAGAAGCGCTAGCTTGCTGTTAGCTATTGTATCCTCCTACAGTGTGTAGTGAAGCATGTTTCGGTATTCCTCGTCCTGCAGGGAGAATACTTCTAAGAAACATTGCTTATTTGTCGCCATGGAAGCAAGGATTAATTATTTAGAAGTAGCTAAACACTGTGGATGGACGTTAGCCGCTAGCTAGCTAGCCATGTTTTAAAGTACCTCTTGCTGAGCGGCGCTTCAGTGTTTAGAGCTTCACCTTTATCATTAGTTTTTAAGCCAAAATGCGTCCATTTTCTCCATTCTGTCTATAAATTGTTTCCGCTTGTAAGTACTCCGTGCGTGTGCATTGCCTAACATGCGCCTCTGCTTGTAAAACTTAAATTGTCACGACAACGCACCGTCATGTCTTTAAAAATATAAAAAGTACTGGTATTTTTCAGAGGCAGTACAGTAAGTTTTTTAGTTTATTAGTACCGCGGTACTTTATTAGTCATACCGTACTATCCTAAGTAAAACATTGCAAAAAATGTACAGCGGGAGCTTAGCAAGGGGAGTTTTTATTCCAATTTTACCCAAATGTCTAAATTAAAAACAGGGGGATATTGTGTTGCAAGCATTCTAACAGAGCTGAGGGGCCACAGAATAACATCACAGAGGCCACAGATATTTAAGGAATGAACCACAAGCTGTACACAGAAGTCAGCAGATGCCACAACACAGGACCCTGTACACAGCTTCCTGCTTGCATACAGACAGTACAACACATCATGAAGAGCTGTGGTAGAACTTAGGACGATGGATAAGTGGAATTAGAGGAACAGCGAGACACAATTAGGATACATGATATGATACAAGTCAGAGATAGGGAGTTTACATGATGCAATGATTTGACAATTTTGAGTCTTAAAGTACCAGTATAATGGAAAAACAAGCTGACTTTGTATGCCTAATTGTGTTTCATTTTATCCATTAAACCATATCCAATTGTATTTACAATCCACAAAGTATGTGAAAATACTGACTAAGGGGGATTCTTAAAATGTACTACGTGTACTACTAGTCAGAGTTGTACACGTCGTGCAATTGCTGTTGTTTTGACGTTAAGTTTTTCTAAAGACATAAACCAAAATAATATGTCTATATATAATTCTAAATAGACTCTATCTTATAAACTTACGATAAAACATGCTTTTATTTCATGAAAGTATAATTTTGTGGCCGTATTTGACGCACTCTGCTGCTACATTCCTGCAGTGTTTCGTGACCAGCAGGCACTTTAACACGCACAAAAAAAAAACGTATCACCCTCATTTTGCCAAAATCTTCATTAGCTTTGGACCAACAATCACTGAGTATTTGTGACTTTTGAGTGAAGTATGTCAACTGTGGTGTCTGCCGTTAAAGTATTTGTAATCACTGTATGTATCACTCACTATGTATTATTCTAACTCCATCCATCGATCCATTTTCTACCGCTTGTCCATCTCTGGATTGCGGGGGGTGCTGGAGCCTGTCCAAGCTGCACCCGGGCGGAAGGCGGGGTACACCCTGTACAAGTCACCCCCTCATCGCAGGGTCAACACAGATCTTTCTTTTTTGTAACATGGAGTGAGTAAGTGTACAGCTAATTGTTTTTTATTTTCCCATATTTCTGCACAATAACTCAGATATGGTAACACTGGCGAGCAGTAGAGAATATGGAGTTATTTTTGGTACAGAACCTATTTTGTTTTATTAACTGATGTGTTTCTTGCCACTTTATATTGTATATTTTTATGAGATTTCCAGTTAATTTTCTCATTCATTATTACACCCAATTTTTTTTTTACTCTTTCTATACCCGTCTTATTTGTGTTTGACTTTCTCTTTTACGGTTATTGAATTGCATTATTAGGTTTATTCTAGATTATAATTCATGCATCTCTCACCTGGTAGTAGACAAATGTAGTCATGGGCTGAGAGGCTGGTGGACTTTGACATTCCCTGAGATGGCAAAAAAAGACACAAAAAGACGCTCTGTGCGACAACTTTTTTTTCTCCCTTTGTAAGGATTGTGATTAGAGGTGCGTGAACTAATCGATTTTTAGATGCATCGCAATTTGGACATGGACGATTATAGAACCGATTAATGAACGTCAATAATCGATAATGGATGTATTTATTGTAAATAAAGTAATGCAGACAGTTCTAAAATTTGGCTGACTGCAGCGAGCCACCTCCCCAAGAGATCTGACCAGCTCCTTAACGCGCACTTATGGTCCAGTTTTGCACACATTTTCATTAATTTATAAATGTGGGAATTAATTTAAGTTTCTTATTCCAAATAAAAAAACATTTTTAAAGTTGCAAGTGTTAAACGCTTATTCAGTGAAACCAAAAGAAATGTAAAACTGCATCAATATACATTAATTAAAGATGGATCAATAATAAATTTGTAATCGAATTGTAGCTCCTGAATCGTAATCGTAATCGAATCGTGAGAAGCCCAAAGATTCCCACCTCTAATTGTGATTGATTCTTCATTTGAACCGGATTATGTGAGTGTCCCATCCATCGGCATCCCAGCAAAGTGGAAATTGTACACTGTTTGTTTTATTATGGTTTATTATGGTTAGTTTGTAAGTTTAGCACCTAACAATGCTGCTGATGCTATATAGTGTTTCAATAAAGCTGCCGCCTTTATTTCACATTTATACAATTAGGTCAGAGTAGTAAGCAACTGAAGTCATTGCTTCGAGTCCGGCTTCAAACTCCGTACATACATTTTAAAAAGTCCTTACACTTCTCCTAGCTTTGCGTATCGACATGAAGTTTGTAAAAATAATAAACAACTTTAAACTGCATAAACAAAGTTAAATGACTACGGCTGAGTAAAAACACTGCAAGATAGTTCCACTGAGCAGCGTTCTTCAGCACAAAGATACCCCACAAAAGTTTCTGCAAGTCGAAAGTTACTTTTGGGGATTTTTTCTCTCCGTTGTCAAGTTTGTTGTAATATAAATACACAAGAAATAAGAAATATACAAGTCGTCCTCGCATAACTTCACTCCGCAATGGCAGTCGTGTATTTCAAAAATAAGTTTTAAGAACGCCCCCAAAGGTGTTCAACCAATCAGCGTTGGACAGCTCAGCCCGTCTCTAAAAAGGTTCAGTATAACTTTGAAAAATCCCACCTAGCTAGAAGGAACTCCAAAAGGTTTCTGAAGAGCTAAATCTACCCGGGTAGTTTTGGTGGAAACAAAGGGGGAATTTCCCCTGTGGGGAAATTTCCTGAAAAAACTCCTGTGATGGAAAAAAGACACTTGTGTACTCAACTCGCCTAGGGAGAGAGGGGTTAATTTTTCAAGGGTTCAAAGTCCCACGATTCGACTGCGAGGTTGATAAGGGAATCAGACCCCTTCGAATGTAATCGTCAAATCGTCAACTATTTAAGACACCCTAAGCTGAATTGAATATATGATAATGTTGCTTATCACCCAGGAAAAATTTAAATCCGTGAATCTTACCACCAATTCCTAAGGAGAAGTAGTACAAATATGAACCTTCTTGAAAAGTAAAAGATTCAACAAGAACCATCCACACAAAGAAAAAGATTTATTTTTCAAACCTTAGTAAAAGGTGGACATGGCCTCCGCGTAACTCTTTGTAAGTCTCCTCTGTATCTTTAGCATCGTCTGACTTTAAACATAAATCGTAGGACAAGCTTTAATGAACTGAGCCATATGATTTACTTTGGGTGGTGACTGTGTCTGTTTTTTAAAACATGTTGCATTCATCTTGACTCTCTTGCAATGTGAAAGATGTGCTGTGTGTTTACCAGCACCAGGTGTTACATTTGCAAGACTGAAAAAACCTTTTTGTCTGAACTCCAATCATTATCTGATCTTGTTACTTCAGAAAAGGGGGATTATCAGTTCATCTAGGAAACAAATTCCATACAAAGAGTCCAAGTCTGAGGAGAATTATTAAAACCCCAGCAAGATTTAACATTTGACATCGTAACCACTTTAGCAAAAAGTCAGCAAATGCACTTTCTGGCAATGTTTAAATCAAAGCTCTACACTGCAAAGAAATGGATGTATGCAGTGTTCAAATTCTCAAAGTTTAAAAAAAACAAACAACTTAATATATATGCACTAGATATGCAAGCGAGCATCCCAGAATCAGACAATAGAATCAACATTTAATCAAACAAAAAAAATATTTTTTTTTTAAACAATTTAGATTTATTGAGTTGGTTTCACACGCATATCTGTGTTCATGACAAGCTAACACTTTTTCAAAAAATGTAACATTTACAAGTCGAAGACGATCTGCAAAGCAAAGCCGCAAAGACCTCCGATTCAAAATAGCTAATGTGTGGCTGGGCAATCCCCACACACATGCACACACACTACCTCTACAGTTCTGAATTGGCACTTAGAGCCCTTTGCAGTGGTCCATTGAGTTAAATATATACACTATATGCATAATGGCGAGGTTAGTATAGAACATACTTTTTATTGCACAAATGTAGCAATATGCCAATACAATAAGCTCTACCTTAATTTACATCTTATTAGCAGCCCACGACGGTGTTTAAATAACTTTCAAATCAATGTACAGTATAAGTGCAGGTCCAAAATGTCACTGTGTGTGGCCTTAAAAAGGGGTCTTCCACAGCAGTTCAGCAGAACTGGCATACTTTGTGCTGGTGTAAACAAACTGGGAAATTGGGCACTTGGCAGCAGACTAAAGTGACGAAACAAGTGTGCACTGAGGCATCTAATGAATCATTTTCGGGGAACTCAGGCTTTTATGAGAAAAAGAAAGATGAGGAGTAAAGACATGGGGTGGGTGGCCAGCTAAAAGCTTACAAAAAAGAATGGCATTTCATTAAAAACAAAACGGAATAAGAGTTACAGATGTTAAGACGGAGAGTAGAGTCATGCCCCCTCAACGTACGATCTACATTCTAGAATGCATAATGTATATCCCGCGGTGTCTCCGAATCCTCCATTGCGCAACTTCAACAAGCAGAAGTAAGATAACTCTCAAGGTTGCTGGAGAACTTATATGATTAATAAAACTGCAGATACCTACCTCTTTATGTAGTTTTATCTAGTCTTTCTTAAATTCAATAGTGTCTGTCATCGTATTTATCAAAATGCTGGCACTTGCGTTTCATCTAACAACACACAAACAACGACTAGGTGCTCACACGACTTTGTTTACATCAACTGATGCGATCCCATGAATGTGCAAGACACTTTTACGGCACAACATGTCCACAGCCTTACATATTTATGCTCATTCGTACGTGTTCTGGCAAACTGCCTGGTCAACCCTCCTTCCTTTACATTAGCAGGGACTCAAGTGGAGGACCGCAAGCAGCGCTTGTAGCTCTCTTAGCATGAGCAAATTCCATCCCTACCACTGTGCAAGACCAACTCTACAAAACTACTTAGGACAGCCGGTATCCTTCATACCTGTAGTAGTGTGGGGTGCTCAGAGACACTCTGGAAACACGGACTCTAAGGCTCTTGCTGACTTTGAATGGACTATTTCTTTATGCTACAACTATATTTGGCTCTGTGGTGGGTTCTTTTGCAGCCATACTCAATAAAAAAGCACAGAAATGGAGTTAAATGTATGTTTAGTCCAACTAAAATTCATATTGTACTAAAACCACACTGTATATGATCTCAACTGAAATTTAGACAAACATTGGTACAATGTAAACATACATAAAACCCCACCGACACTTTTTCAGTGAAATGTTAAGGCGAACAAAGTAATACTATGAACAGAGTAATACTATGTACATGTACTGTCGGTAAAGTTATTAAAGTATCAACAATAGACATAGAGTACCATAGATCATGAAAATAAAACATTCAAAACAATAATATAGAATGGAAAAAAAAGAACAAAGGGCATTACTTAAGAATATATAGTATGAACAAACAATACATGATAGGAGAGAGTTCATTTCTATTAACATAGTAAAACCATTTGGACTTTGCACTTGACTACTACTGACACAACAGCAGCCTTCCCCTGTTGCCATAGAATTGCAGACATGTGCACCAATCAAAACAAAAAAACACAACATTTTGCAACTCTGCGGGATGCACCCTTGGTCTCTCTCAGACAGACCATGAGCTAATGGGTATGTGATGGAATCTAGAGTTGTGTCATTTAGGAGTTGTCAGGAAAAGTGCAGGACAGTATAAGACACAAATACACCACAAGCACACACATGCAAAACCACATGCAGACACATTGAAGCAAGAGGTGGCCTGCTTATATCCATGGGTTGAGAAAAAATGTGCATATACACCACTCCAAAACGTTATAAACTGCAAATGGCCACCATGTTGAATATTGCTTGGGTGCGCTGATATTTAGTAAATTTTTTTAATTATATAAAACTATTCACTTTTTGAAGCTTTAAGTTTTTTCAAATACGTACAACTTCAAATAAACACAACGTATGGAAATGGTTATCATGAAGCATCAAAATAGAGCTGAATTAAAGTAGCAATCCGCAAAGACGTCATACAAGTTAAAGTTAAAGTTAAAGTACCAGACTTCCAAATGTCTCTCGAGACATGAACAAATTCTAGTAAGACCAGTGGCCGTCTAAATTATTGACTTATTTGGCTTTTTCTTTTTGTTTTTCGCATGATGCTACCAGTATAGGCATAGAGGATTGGCATAATATGATGACTTTTTTCCTGTTATCTTCCCATTAAATGTTGACAGTAATGAATGTTTATCAAAGGTAATCAAGAACAATATACTTACTATATGTAAGCGTAAAACATGGTGGTTTCAACCTTCTTATACATGGCATTCGTGATGCTTTGTCACCGTAGCATATGAGCCAACAAGAATCGTTCAATTAGGTGTTCCGTGAGAAGATGAAAAAAAAAAAACATAAGTGGGGAGTAAAAGATCTGTGTGATCTTAGAAAGGGTCCAAACCACAAGAAAGTCAGGGTTGAATGCATGCTGGACATTCCTCAAACCAGCACTCATGCACACAATTTTTCAAGAGGAAAATTATTTCAGCTGTGTAAATTGACAGCGGCCTTGTAGCTCAAGATGGAAAGGGAGAAAAAAGGGGAAGCCTTGAGCTCTGTGTAATAATTCCTGTTTAGCAGAGAGGCCATTGGGGACCTTCCTCTTTTATGAAAACAAAATTCAGTATCGCATGGTCAAATGAGACCGTTAATTGCTACCAAATGAATCGAGTGGTTGATACCAGTTTAGTTACACAGTCTAACAGGCACATGCTTATTTAGCCTTCTTTGAAGAGGCTGATACAGTATATACAGTACAATGCATAGTGTTTAGGCTAAAATGGAAACTGCAGACAACATAAGAAAATTCTCCTTTCAATATGTTTGTGCGGAACATAACAGTTTTCACCGGCTTCTTGTCTCCCAGGGTGGTATTAGGCTCTATCCCTGTGTTAGACATAAGTAACTTCATGTGTAGAAGGAATTAAGTGTGTTTTGCCGTTAAGTAGTTTATAAACACATATATGTGAATTGAGGGTCAGACTTGACCAGGAAAGGTGGTAAAGAGGATGTCTGTCGGCTTAGGACACGAAAAATGTTCACACAAACTATTTCCACCTAATTCCTGGGTTCCAGTCAGAAAGGGAAGTGGTGACTCGAAACGTGGTTTGTTTACACACTTGCACATGCCTACTAGTGGTGTCGGTAACAGTGAGTGCACATGAATCTTGAATATGTCAAGTATGGGGTAATATGCGTTACATATATCCACAACTTTATGACTGCTATGTGAACTTCCTGAGTGATATACTGTATGTGAATGACAAAGCTTTCAGGAAAGATAATGTGTTTAAGTTTGGCTGGAGCCTATTTCTGATTTAAGTAGATGTGGTACCACAGCCACAGAGCCTCAAACTACTGGAAGCAGATATTTTCTGGCCAATATATGTGAACTGGAATGGCTGTGTTGGAGACTTCCCTCCCTCCTTTTTCCCCAACAGATTACTTCCATGTTTACAAGAGCATCAGTCATCATCTGACAAGATAACAACATGGTCAACACGATTCTCTGCAACCAAAGTAGATAGTGAAACAAAATGCACGATAAACATAAACCATAAGATGTCCCTTGTGAAACTTGCTTAGATAAAATAAAATAAAATCAAATGACATAAGGCAGTTAATCACTAATAAGGGTACTGTTTCAGTCAGAAGTTGACATACACTTACTCATCATGAGTAACTTATTACGTTATTGAATAGAGAAAGCAAGCTGTGCATTAAGTAGAGAAGTTGTAACACCACACTAACAAAAGTGCAACATACAATTAAGTGCCCCCACGTAAACTAAAGTGCAGCTTCAGTGTTGAAGCTCAAATATTTTATTTATTTATTATTTCGAATGCATTAAAAAATACACCAGTCGTCATGTCTTTCATAATCATTGTGAACAATAGGCAACATTCCAAAAAACGTGCAGTTCCCCTATAATTGCCGTTCACATAAAAGCCCATACTTTTATCCAACATACCATTCTTTTTTTTTAAATTCCAAACGTGAACCAGACTTTAGATTTAATACACGGGGTGCATTGTTTGCAAACTCTTTCAGTGCTGTCTCCCATGTTGCGCTGACGTCAGTCGCAAACGACAACGGTACTCTCGTATTAAGTCATCACACAAATGGCCACATTTTGTAGTAGATCTACAAGCAACCGATTTGTGACTTTCCAACCAGACATCGACCGATCCATACTATATATATATATATATATAGATCTAGAGGCTCGCCAAACGATGTATTCATATCTCTAAAGTTGAAATCAGTTATCGGTTTGTACCGATTATTTTTTACACCCTTTGTACCAACACATAAAACAAGTTTTACGACTATTTTTTTAAAATCCGAAAACAAACAAAAACAACACTGTCTGTCTAACCTGACTCTCGTCAGATCCTTGTCGTTCGCTGAGCCTTGTGTTGAGCTCAGTGAACTACAAGGGTCTGGCGAGAGTCAGGTTACTGTCTATCTGCAGAGTTTTTTCTTAGTACATGTTGTATCAGAGGAGTGGAATTTTTGCAGCCACCAACAAAAAGTCTGATTAAATATTTAGATATAAGAATGCCTTTTTTGATTAAATTAGTGGGTGTGTTGATTCTCCCAGTCAGGACCAATACTGTCACATAGAGATTCTGTGAGTGCATGCGAGTCCACATTCAGGGCAGGATTACTGGTGAGCTTCAGGAGATAGTGAAACTAAAGTATTTCACTAAAATCGCTGTTCCTTTTAAATGTTGTGTTTCAACTTCTATGCTCGCGTTTGTCATATTTCTTTATTTTGTTCTTCTGGGCTGTACTTCCAGCTGTGTAAGGGGGAAGAGGCACAACGCTGATTTAACATTCATTACGTCGTGAGGGGACTGACTTTCGCTATGGTGAAACAAAACCCAATTTCACAGAAACACACGCAAAAGTACACTAACATACACACATTCACAGACACACACAGGATCACGGTCAATAAAGGCGGATTGTTCCGTGCAGGATTACACCAAGCATTGTTGCTTCCCTACTGTTTACGACTGGGGTAACTTCTAACACACATTTCCACCATGTTTGATCGAGGAAATATGCTAACAGCAGATGAACGTGATCAAACTCAAATTAATCGCGATCAACGATCATATGATCGCCCAGCCCTAGTGGAACCTCAACCTACAAGTATTTCTAAATACAAACCCTGTTTCCATATGAGTTGGGAAATTGTGTTAGGTGTAAATATAAACGGAATACAATGATTTGCAAATCATTTCAACCCATATTCAGTTGAATATGCTACAAAGACAATATATTTGATGTTCAAACTGATAAAAAGTTTTTTTTTGCAAATAATCATTAACTTTAGAATTTGATGCCAGCAACACGTGACAAAGAAGTTGGGAAAGGTGGCAATAAATACTGATAAAGTTGAGGAATGCTCATCAAACACTTATTTGGAACATCCCTCAAGTGAACAGGCAAATTGGGAACAGGTGGGTGCCATGATTGGGTATAAAAGTAGATTCCATGAAATGCTCAGTCATTCACAAACAAGGATGGGGCGAGGGTCACCACTTTGTCAACAAATGCGTGAGCAAATTGTTGAACAGTTAAAGAAAAACCTTTCTCAACCAGCTATTGCAAGGAATTTAGGGATTTCACCATCTACGGTCCGTAATATCATCAAAGGGTTCAGAGAATCTGGAGAAATCACTGCACGTAAGCAGCTAAGCCCGTGACCTTCGATCCCTCAGGCTGTACTGCATCAACAAGCGACATCAGTGTGTAAAGGATATCACCACATGGGCTCAGGAACACTTCAGAAACCCACTGTCAGTAACTACAGTTGGTCGCTACATCTGTAAGTGCAAGTTAAAACTCTCCTATGCAAGGCGAAAACCATTTATCAACAACACCCAGAAACGCCGTCGGCTTCGCTGGGCCTGAGCTCATCTAAGATGGACTGATACAAAGTGGAAAAGTGTTCTGTGGTCTGACGAGTCCACATTTCAAATTGTTTTTGGAAACTGTGGACGTCGTGTCCTCCGGACTAAAGAGGAAAAGAACCATCCGGATTGTTATAGGCGCAAAGTTGAAAAGCCAGCATCTGTGATGGTATGGGGGTGTATTAGTGCCCAAGACATGGGTAACTTACACATCTGTGAAGGCGCCATTAATGCTGAAATGTACATACAGGTTTTGGAGCAACATATGTTGCCATCCAAGCAACGTTACCATGGACGCCCCTGCTTATTTCAGCAAGACAATGCCAAGCCACGTGTTACATCGACGTGGCTTCATAGTAAAAGAGTGCGGGTACTAGACTGGCCTGCCTGTAGTCTAGACCTGTCTCCCATTGAAAATTTGTGGCGCATTATGAAGCCTAAAATACCACAACTTAACAACTGAACAACTTAAGCTGTACATCAAGCAAGAATGGGAAATAATTCCACCTGAGAAGCTTAAAAAATGTGTCTCCTCAGTTCCCAAACATTTACTGAGTGTTGTTAAAAGGAAAGGCCATGTAACACAGTGGTGACATGCCCTTTCCCAACTACTTTGGCACGTGTTGCAGCCATGAAATTCTAAGTTAATTATTATTTGCAAAAATAAAATAACGTTTATGAGTTTGAACATCAAATATCTTGTCTTTGTAGTGCATTCAATTGAATATGGTTTGAAGAGGATTTGCAAATCATCGTATTCCATTTATATTTACATCTAACACAATTTCCCAACTCATATGGAAACGGGGTTTGTACAAGCTTTCTCTCGACCTTTTGTTATGCTTTAAGTTGCAAGCACACATTTGAGTCACAAGTCTCCACACCGTTAGTGGGCATTGTGATTGTCTAAATTAACCCCGTAAGATCTGCCTCAAAACATCCGATCTTCCTCGGTAGGAAAAGCGTATTGCTAGAGATTGCTTTAAGTTTGTTTAACAACCATGAGAACCGAGAAAGTGAGCGTGAAAGACAGTACTAAGAAGAATAAGTGGATGAGATGCATTGAACTGAAGAAAAAAAATCAAAAACATGACCGACTGTGTGACCGACTTTGCAGGGCAGTTTGTGTGTAGCAACGATAGCCAGCAGACTCGGCATTGTGTTGACGTAGGAACCAGCTTTTGTGCGAGCAAGAGCCTTAAATTAATTTTTGACTGCAGACATGTATCCATGAAAACATAGAGAAGCTGCTAATCGTGTGTGCAATGGAGAAGCAGCTCAAAGGAAACACTGCAGAAGTTCATTCTCCAAAGTATAAACGAGAGAGCAGTCTGGGCACAGTAAGGGTGAACTGCCGTTGTACCTATGCAGGTGGATACTACCTAACTAAATAATGTGAAACCAACTTCACTTCCAACTTATGGTCGCTCTACAAGGTAAACGTTGTACATTGCATTATTACTGTAGTTGTATTGTATTGTTTTTCATTCAAAATTTCTTACTAAAAGTTTAGTTTCTTTTTAAAAGGCATGTTACATGTTAACATGAAGGTGTTTTGGGGGGGCTGAGCACAAATTAAATTTATTTTTATTCATTTTAATGGGCGGTGCTCATTTGAAATAGGAGTTTTTAGAGTTGCAAGCTTGATCGTGGAACCAGTTGAGGCACCACTGTTCAAGGAACTTGGTAAGAGAGAGAACTGTAGATTTGTGCGAGTTCAGAAAATATTTTATAATACTGCGGATTCTAAGATCATCAGTTTAAACAATTGTACATTGTAGTTATTAGCGTGTCAACACTTTGCCAAAGGCTGGAGAAAGAGCTAAATGGTCAGATTAAAATACATTGATTAATATGTTCAGAAATAAAACTTAGGAACCGCCAGGGCTCAAGACTGCTATGAACCGGGAATTACTTGAAACTATAGATAGAGAGATACAAATGCACAGTTGACAACCACAAATACACGCCTAATGTCTTCTGGACAAAATAATTTGAGGGTCAGATGAGACAATCAGCTATAAAACGACAATTAAAGGAAGTATGTTTGGAGTAGTCAAGGTTAGGCTTTCAAATGTAAGAACTGTCGAGCATTAAGATCGCAAATGATCCCTTACATGAATGAATAAAACAGGTAAAACATTAAGCTTCAAGTATTGCCTTCTCAAAGCCCTGACCTCAACCCTGTATTAAATAATATGTTTAAAGTTTGAACCAACCATTATACATAAACTACAGCAATTATGCCAATAGGAGCAGTCCAATACACAAACTGAATTATACCAGAGGCTTGCTGATGGAAACAGAAAGAATCTGGTCAAGGTGTACTTTGCTTAAGGACATTTCACCAAGTAACAGTGGGGCTGATGAAAGGTGGAAGGTATTTGAGGACAAACTGAACAGTCAAGTTTCAATTGACTTAATGCCATGAGAATAAAATGACCTGGATGAATGAGAACATCTATAGACAAAATTAGTGGGGTTACTTGTGTATATTTGAACCTGAAAGCATAATTGTTTAAATTGTTACTGCAAAGTGTACTTGTATTGTACATTCTATAATCATTCAAATGTTCAAGGTTCAATAAATCTTCAGGGGCCTTAAACTGACAATGACATTTATTCCCATGGGGAGCGTGTGTAAACTCCTGATTGGAACGATTGATGTCATGCTTGCTCATAACTATATCTGTTTTTGATTGTCAGGCATACCCCGCAGCCAGGCCAACCTCCAACTACCGGCAGGATCCATTCTGCTCTTCTAGGACATTCCCGCTGACTGAAGCAAGTGTTGTCCTCCTTCCTTTTTTCCCCCTCCACATTATGTCGTGCGTCAGCACACATCTCACTTGCAGCTGCACAAAGCATTAGGCATCACTTTTATCCCTCCCTCATTACATATGTTTGCCAGCACCATATCTGCCCATTCAAACAAATGCTTTCTCACAGACACAATGTGAGGCTATGGTTTCCAGGCAGCTTCGTGTATGACACAATCCAGATCCTCTGCGCTGCCTATAGCAGGGAAACATGTTTTGTGCTGGGATATTCCCCTTAGAAGTTCAGATTTTCCCGACCCAACAGCTTTGAAACATATGCGTCTTTTGTTTTAGCTGGCAGCCGTGTATACCCTAAAGATGTCATTGCTGATGCAGCTTAACTGTTAAGCAAGAAATATACAATGCTGTGTTGTGAGACAAAATATGGATCATCCTATACAGTACACATACAACAGGTTCAATTCTAGGTGAGTAATTGGTTAGAGTGAAAACACAACGAAAAACCCTTTCAGTCAACTGGCCATAATTTGCATAAATTGTTGGTATTGCACAAAATGCTCTACTAATAATAATATTACGGACGTTAGTAGTACAAAACTTTGCTTAAATATCCGTCTGACCCAGACCCATAAGTGGAGGGATCAACTATTTAAATTAAGCTGAGCATTACCGAGCAAAAATTCAGTTCAGTTCAGTTTCAGTTCATTTCGAACATGCATACAGTTAATCTTACTTGTAGAGGTCTTTGCGAAGCACCGTGCGGGTAAGGGGGTTATCAGCCTGAGGAGCCATGCTGAGGGAACCCAACTTAAGCACCAATGTGTCTTCTTTGTTTGCATGGAGATCTTCTTGCACACAAATAATAATAATGTCAATTCTTACAGTATAAATTACTACCAAAATAGATACGTTTGAGAAGCCAAGTCAAAAGCTCTCATACGGGAATAAGGACTTAGAACATGTTATGTATTTGTATTATGGACAGTTTTACCTGTTTTGTCTGGTGCTCCAGGGCAGATGACCCTGATTAGACTAGTGTTGATGTAAATGAGAGGCAAACATCGAGAGGTCAGTGTGTGGCTTCTCGTAGGCTGGCCTGCTGACTTCCCACGGTCTTTGAAGCGCCTTGGTACTGTTGTCTAAAAATAAAAACAATTCAAATTAAGATTAATAAAGATCTTAAAACACCAATAACAGTACCTTTTACACTGAATAATTTATTTCCTACCTGAAATATTCCAACTATAGTGGTTAATAACGGACATGAGAGCACAACGTCAAAGGGCTGGGCTGTCAGAAGGATTTCTCTCAGGTATTGAGGTGAACCGTCTGCGAGGGGATCCGCAGTAACACGCTGACTGGCAGTGGTTGTACCGCTGCGTGTTGGCCGCTCAGGCCGTGTGGTGAGTTTATGACGAACATTTTTGGTGACAGCCTGTGTGTAGGTAATGGACAAGAAGCCATGCTGCTGGTGAGAGCCTTCCAGCACCTTGGCTGCCGTCTGGCCGGTGATGGGAGAAGAAAATAATTACTACAACAGATAGTGTTTCCTCAAAGCAACTTCAATCACTTCAAGTCATTTTACATGCAAAATATTCTGTCTGGTAACTGACTACATTTTAGTCAATTTAGATGCTATATAGCTATCTAGCAAGCTGATTAACTTTTAGTCATTTAAGTTGCTATATTAGGCTATTTAGCATCTTAAATGAGCTAGCGGATTAACTTTTTGTCAATTACGATGCAATGTAGTTTTCTAGCTTGCTGATTAACTTTAAGTTATTTAAGATGATGTATAGTCTATCTAGCTAGCTGATTAACTTTTAATAGTTTAGGATGATATACTGTCTATCTAGCTAGGTGATTAACGTTTAGTCTGTTACAATGCTATATACTCTACATAGCTAACTGGTCAACTTTAAGTCAGTTAAGATGCTATATAGTCTACCTAGCAAGCTGATTACAGTAACTTTTAATAATTTCAGATGATATATGTTCTATATATATATATATATTTATTCTGTCTAGTTAGCAGATGAACGTTTAGTCATTTAAGATGCTATATAGTCTATCTAGCTAGCTGATTAACTTTTAGTTGTTTAAGGTGCTATACAGTCTATCTAGCTAACCTATTAACTTGGTCATTTAAGATACTACACAGTTTACCTTGATAGCTGTTAAACCTTTAGTCATTTAAGATTTTATATAGTTAATCTAGCTAGCTGATTAACGTTAAGTCATTTAGATCCTACATAGCAGGGCTATTCAAACTCGCCGCCTGGGGGCCAAATCCGACCCAGGAATGACACCAGAGTTTAGCCTTAAAACTTGAAGACAAACATTTTTGCAAAAAAACAATATAGAACATCCATCCATCCATTTTCTACCGCTTATTCCTTTCGGGGTCGCGGGGGGTGCTGGAGTCTATCTCAGCTACAATCGGGTGGAAGGCGGCGTACACTCTGGACAAGTCGCCACCTCATCGCAGGGCCAATATAGAACACTGGAGTGCTAATGTTGTAGAGGAACTTGGACCACAGTAAATACATTTGCAGATCTTTGCATTGAGATTTTAACATTGCTAGCAAACACAGAACACTAGGGTCCAAATTAAATAACTTTAGTGTTCCTCAAGATACCCCTTTAAGTCCTATCCTTTTTGGCAGTTACACATGTTTTCGTAATCTGATGTATGTAACTAAGGTGTTGCTGTAGCTTGTTTACTTCAAATGCAGTCAGTAGTAATCTTTTCAACTTTTTAAAGTTATACCAGTCGTGTTCCTCAAGGTTATAATTAAGGTCCTCTCTTTTTCATCATTTGGGCTTTACAACCAGTGGCCCGGGAGTTCAGTTCAAAAAACTTGTGGGAGACTCACATTTTTGCAGCCGATTCTTAAAAACACCAAAGTGCTTTAATATAAATGATCTTTGTCAAGCTTTTTGCAGAGGGTCCTTGAAACAGCAGAGCACTTCTGTCACTCTGACAAAATAAATAGACCAAAATGAAATTTACTGTAGAGGACGCTGGTTCTCCGGAATATACGAAATAAGACTAATAGTGAAGGCTGGTCCTTAGCTTTCTGGAAATGTAGCCGACAACCAAATTCAGTTGAATATCCCTGCTATGTAGTTTATATACCGTAATTTCCGGACTATAAGCCGCACCTGACTATAAGCCGCACCAGCTAAATTTAGGGGAAAATACAGATTGCTCCATATATAAGCCGCACCCGACTATAAGCCGCAGGGTTTTGATGTGTAATTACCGTAGTATATAGGGGTTCCTGCTACCACGGAGGGGATTGTCGGGACAGAGATGACTGTTTGGGAACGCAAAGCGTCCCATTTATTAACAATAAATATTTCAATCATTCAATCAAACTTTCACATCTTTGACATGGCGAACAGCATTCGTGCAGAGTACAAATAATACAACGGTGCAAAGTAATACAAAGTGCTCGCCTGTACGTTATCAAAATAACCAGCCTACCGGTATATGAAAAGTCAGTCTTTAATCATTGTGTCATCGTCTTCCTCCTGCGTACTAAAACCACCGAAATCCTCTTCGTCGGTGTCGGAGAAGAACAGGCCGTAAATAAGCCGCACCCTTGTATAAGCCGCAGGGACCAGAACGAGGGGAAAAAGTAGCGGCTTATAGTCCGGAAATTACGGTAGTTAGCTGATTAACTTCAAATAATTTTAGATGCTATAAAGTCTATCTAGATAATTTCAAAGACCTCTTCGTGAAAAGAGAGATCAAAACATGTTTATATATTGTATATTTATTATAAATCATACACAATAATTTAAATTTAATAACATGATGATCACAGTTATATCTGTGAGTGTAATAAACTCTTATGCCATGACTAAAAAACTAATTAATAGTTTTTAGTGGACTTAGTATCCGTTAAATCACTCGTAAATCAATTGGAAAACAGTTAGAAGCATACAATTATGTGCCCCTTGGGAGAAGCTCTACAATAACTGAAGCAAACACTAAAGTTTTAAGTACATTCCTCAGAGTGTCATATTACCATCAGAATGATGTCCCTTTAGACTGGCTGTATTTAAGTAAATATTCTATAATTTATAGCAGGTATGAGTTAGTTTGCCAATACATCTCTGAGCAATGCACAGGACCTTTAAACCACTACCGATGGGAGAATAGCAGAGGCAGCACCAAAGAGGAAGAGATATATTCTTACAGGAGAAAAAAAGCCAGAGATGTGGCTGAAAGAATCTTGCTTGCTGACCGGTCGAACCAACACAGTGCGTCTGTTCAGCTTGTCAGTGCAAGAGAGGACCACTCCTCCACAGCTGGTCCGAACACCCTCCTCCATACTGGAGGTGAGGAGAGAGACAAGTGCACAGAGGGACAGAGACAGCAGGGCAGGGAGATGCAGGAAATGTAAGTGCATGTATACCGAAAGAAAAGCAGTTAAAATATAAATAAATCACAGATACAATGATGGCATTGATGAAGTTCATTTGATAGCGGGGGACCTTTAGATAATTGAGAAGAAAAGTAAAGAGTTGATCAGTCAAACCAAGGGAAGCAGCGCCAGTTAAAAGCACCTCAAATATTGTGCAGTGGTCTTATATGATCAACAATGATTATTAATATGGCAACAATATGCATATCATTATTTTGTAGATTGTTTTTTGTAGTAAAAACAACATAAGTTATTGACTAATGAGCAATATTTAATATTGTTATTATAAATGTACTTTGGACATTGGAGACCAGTATAAGAACATCTCCATTGGTAAGCTTGAATCAACAAGAAAAGTGAAGACAATGTCACCAGATTTTAACAATATGATTGTGAAGCTATTTAGAACTACTGGAGAGACAGGGGGATGTGATGAGTATTTCTTGTGAGAGTGATCTGGTTAAATCCCATTTTCTTTGGTGTATCTCAACAAAACATGTCTGAACACCCTGAGTCACTGCCAGAAACATTTTTTTTCTTTTCCTGTCTGTCCAGCATGAGGAGATATACAGTATAGACCCTTGATTAAAAGATATAGAACGTATAGCGGAGACACAGTATAAGCAGGCCTAATGCTAGCTGCTCTGGGGCAGGCAGATGCCTCACCACAGCTGTCTCTTTGCAGTGCAGAATGAGTCCTTCATAAAGCCCAGAGTGCCAGCCTTGACCTGGCCTGGAGAGACACACAAGGCCAAGTTGAAATAGAATCTATGCTTATTTTTCTACTGTGACAGTCTGCTCTTTAATTAACTCAATTTAGTAATTAGCTCAGGGATCTGTAAACCATGGAGTGGTTCCCAGGCAGCATGGGCTGTGTATGTATAGTATATACAATGAATAATTGCAAGTAAGGTAGAATGTTATAGTAAAAAATCATTGAAGTAATATAAAAGACAGGTTTTTATTTGGAAGATGTCTAAACATAAAGGATAAGAAAACCCGAATACACTATACATTCTGGCATTGGAATCCAACGATTGAGATAAACAGAAACACAGCACCTGTAAAGAAAACAAGTGATTAAGATTAAAGACACAGTGTTTATCATAGTAGTTTATACATGGGTCTACTGTTCAGAATTCTTGAGTACTGACCTAATTACCTTGTTTTGACTTCAAGTGAACATGTTTCCTGGGGATCAGTCCGTTGGACACTAAATTAGATACCAGAAGACTGAAAGATGGAGATATAAATAATATCCATAGCGTTTGTATTATTTCTTTCACTTCTATGATACTATGGGGACGACCTGTTTCTAATGTCAGTGAGAGTGGGCTGACTAATACACACTGATTGCACAGCTACTTATTCCTGATAGTTCACCTAATCCGTCTTAAAATCCTTTTTGGAGCTGCTGGAAGAAATCAATCATACCTTAGTCACCATTCTATCTCCTATTGGTGAATCTGTACGTAAAAAAATACACAAACATAGTTGTTTCCCCACATCATTGCTTTTCTGTCCATGATCTTTGTATTCTGTTCCTTTATCAAGCGTACATTTATTGGGTATGATGCTAGGGTTGAGACGAAAGCAAGAGAAGAATGCTGACGAGGGATGTTTTGATCAAGGTTTTGTGCTTCAGATTCCGATCATTCATGAGTACGATCGCCCCTACCTATCACATGCATAAACTGTAAACATTTTTTTCATTTATTCACGTATTTATTTATAGTGAGTGATATTGACGCTGTAACAATATCATCATATTATTTAAACTAGCTCCTTATTCTCTTTCATTACATTCAATTGTTTGAGCAAAATAAAGTACAGAATAACCTACTACTACCCACTACTAATTGAAATACTTTGGTTATTGCACTCAAAGTCCTTATGTGTTCAGGTACCCTGAGCTTGTAGGCAATATTTCTTGTAAATAAAAAAAATAAAAAAATCGATCCTAAACTGGTATGATATATGGTAGCCTGGTTGATACACACACCAACAAAAAAACTGTTTTTCCTCAGTTGCTGTTATATTATCCTCTCTCATAGACTCTTACAGTATTGCTTTACTTCAGTGGTCCCCAACCACCGGGCCGCAGACCGATTGGTACCGGGCCGCACAAGAAATAAAAAATGTTTTTTAAAATATTTTTTGTTTTTTTTTTATTTTTAATTAAATCAACATAAAAAACACAATATATACATTATAAATCAATACAGATCAATACAGTCTGCAGGGATACAGTCCGTAAGCACACATGATTGTATTTCTTTATGACAAAAAAAAAAAAAAAAAAAAATTTAAAAATACCATAACCCCCCCCCCCCCCCCCCCCCCCCCCCCCCCCCCGGTCCGTGGGACAAATTTTCCAGCTACAAAAAGGTTGGGGACCACTGCTTTACTTGATACGTTTCTGTTAATAACTGCTCACTTTCTGCTATAACTTGGTTCCATTTTGACTTCTTGAAGTTTACTTTACGATACTGGTCGGTGGCTGAGCCATTGGCACATCCCTAGTGCTGACCTTATAATGTCTTAAAATTCCTACAATTTTGATGCACAGCAGCATTTGTGTGCATGTCACTTAAACCAGGGGTTCTTAACTTTTTTGACCTCGGGTCCAGGGACTACTCATATATTATCACTGAATTACATTAGTAATTTGAGTCTTAGGAGTTGTATTAACCATTATATCTAAGCTACTTATAGTAACAACCTTGTCAAATGATATGAAAGCATGTGTTAATGACAACAATTCTTATCTATTTAACACATAAACCTTAGGCTTAGAACAATTATTGATTGAAAATTAGAACACTCAGTGCTAATCAAATATATTGCATAGGATGGGACTCAAAATACATTTACATGTTGTGCTAAAATAAATCAACTAAATTATTAATTATATGTTTCGTAACCAAACTGTCAATAAAATAAAGTGCAAATGAATATACAGCTTCACAACTTTGTCATAACTTCCGCGCTTAAGAAACTTCTCTATGACTTTAGCTCTAGACTTATGTTTGTTTAAGATTGGCATTACTCCCACAAGTGGTGGAAAAGTGTATTACAACTGAGTCCCGCTGCGGCCCATGCGGACCACAGCTGAGAAACATAATTTTTGGCGGCACTCTAGGGGGCGCTTGTGGCCCAAATATGGGTCCCCGTCTAATGGTTAAGAGACACTGACTTAAACCGCATCCCTTACATTCCCTTTTGCTGCCTCCTCATGAAAAATTTCCAAACCTACATCAATCTTTTGCTATGATGAGGGAACTCTATCATTCTCTGTACTTTCTCCACTCCCTTGTTTTCAGTTTTTGATAAGAATCTAGGCTTCAGTGATATATGCACCTAGAACACCAATATGACCGAACTAAATCTTTATATTTTCACAGCAGTGAGACATTAAGAGCTAGATGAAATATTTTCTGTCAAGCTTAATTTACTTCTAGTGCTAATTGTATTTATTTTGTATACTGATTATAATCCGCCATGGGTAAATTAAATGTACACTGCTGTATACATTGTGCTGCATACCGCAGAAAACCACACCATGCACATGCAAGCATGAATCTCTCCAACAATTTGCTGCACACAAATAAACTGGGATTGGTGCAAAAATATCAAACCGTTCGGAATGAGTAATATAGACCCCATTCTCTATTTCATGTGGAGGATAGATTGCAATGTGCCAGATGCCCAGAGGGCCTCCTCTCCTTGGTTGGTTTAAAAAGGGTCTGATAAAAGTGCATTCAACTGAAATAAGTGAGCAATGTAAATTCATATTTTATCTTCCTGGGTAAGTTAAACAATGTCTACAAAACTATTAAAATTGGCACAGTCAGACACACACCTTTAGTGAAGGGTAAGATTATGTAACACTCCATGACACCTTAATATAGTGAAGTGAAGTGAATTATATTTATATAGCGCTTTTCTCAAGTGACTCAAAGCGCTTTACATAGTGAAACCCAATATCTAAGTTACATTTTTAAACCAGTGTGGGTGGCACTGGGAGCAGGTGGGTAAAGTGTCTTGCCCAAGGACACAACGGCAGTGACTAGGATGGCGGAAGCGGGGATTGAACCTGCAACCCTGAAGTTGCTGGCACGGCCGCTCTACCAATCGAGCTATACCGCCCCAATATAGGACAATTATGTCACATCTGACATCGCCCTGGAAATAAAGCAAACTTTTACGGAACACCTTTAGCCTAGCAGAATCAAACTCAAATGAAAAGAACAGGGAGGTCTCTTCAATTATCCAATGTTCAGGTTTAAAGCCATGCCAGCCAATCAACCTCTGACCAGTAACACATGACTATTACACCTTGGAACCAGCGAAGGTGTTTCCAAAATCTGGCAAACAAGAATCCTTTTCTGTTATAATTTCTGTGGTTCAAGCAATCATTGACAATGACAGGCTTCCATGTGGACTCAAGGCAAGGAGGATCCATCCCCACTTCACTGTCTGGCTCGATGAGAGAAAGAGGCACTTCAAGCCAAGAACATATTTACACAGGCATGTAAGCACACGGAACTGGAAACACACACAAACACATTATGGGCTTTGGGATCCAAGAAACTTGGTTTGTTATCTTCTCAGACGGAGGCAGGGGGAATTGCCTCCTGCTAAGTGGACCTCAGGCACGTACTGTACATGGTGTGCACTCTCAAATTACGGAGTCTAACAAGGAGAAATGTGATTAAGGCAAGCAGCAAAAACGGCTCCAAAAAACCCTGGAAAAATGTGTACATAGCAAAGAAAAACAGTAAATACTGCAATTGCAAAGATACTGTCATTTAGTCATAGTTGTAGTTTTTTTGGCTTGCATGCTTTAAGGTAAATCAGAGAATTTCACATGGAACTTGACTAGGAGCAGAATTGCTATATATTAGGATGTGGTGGAACAGGGCCAAGCGGTTTTCCTCCAGTGTGTTAATGTTTCTATGAATCAATTCAGACACCACAGGCGCAAATAAAATGACAGATGGACTAACTGAACTTCTCTGCTCTGTGAGTCAGACCTGGGCCAGCCCAAAGCAGAGTCAAATCGTCCATACAGTTTTTTTGGGGCTATAACTGTCTGGAAATACGATGACGCTGGGGTGATAATCAGAAAAATCCCCCTTATGAAGGTGAATGGGAACACAAGAGTGTTGTTGGCAGTAAAGTCTGCGCAAGAGAGTGTAGTGGGGGTGTGATTTATTACTTAGGTTTTAAGTGGTGATGGTTGCTTTCCCCATGGGTATGCTCACACAGACATGGATAGGTCGATAAAGTGCATTGTTAATAAACGGATACTCAACCTGCATCTGTAGTGGTCAATGTTGAAACTGCCAACTTTACATTTGATCTTTGTGTAAACATCCTGGATATCTACTGAGGCACTCAGGTCCTCTAGTTCACTGACCATGCATACTTCTGTAGAGAAAGAAAAGAGACAATTTCATATTACATATGTACTGTAACTGCTGACATGCATGCATGTTTGGCTGAACATCAATCCTGAAACTGGAACACCGTTAATGATGGGAGAGGCTCTATTTTTGTGTTTGTTTTAGCTGTCACACATTCATGTTGGCAAACGAGTGAATGAGTAAAGTGAAATTTGTGGAGTATAAACCCTCAGCTTGCCAAAATGAAGACTGTGCATGTCACAAAATACTGATTGTTCCCAAAACCTGTGTGCATTTCTTACAGCACCCTATGTGAAAATGAAACTACCCACCGCAGAGTAAACATGTTCCATACTCTACAATCTGATTAGTTTAGTACCAAAGCAAGTCTGTAAACTTAGCTGATGGCTGTCATTGTTTCCAATAAAAAAGTCCCAGGTCACAGATTGGCTTAGAGGGAAATGGACTGCAAGCATATATATTACTGTGTTGATTTTGAGTGGTTCTTCATAGTTTCTTAACATTCTAAACAAGGCTTGTCAGCTTTATTGTGGATACTGTGTGACAAAACCCCAGCAGTCTTGATCTGACCAATCTAAGTCTAAGGCTCGATCTAACCAATCTAAGTCTATAAGCAAGAAGTAATGAAGCCTACTTGGAGGAGAGGCAAAACGTCTTCTAAGACAAACTGAACAGTCCAGTTGCGATCAATTGAATGCCCTCGGAGAGAGTAGTCAGCAACTCACAACAGATGTAATTTAAAGACGGGTAACAGGTTCCCACCTTGTCCTTCAATTCAACAAATCAAGTTAACATATTTATCTTATTTACTCAATGGCATAACATTGCTGTCTCTATATTCTCAACTGCTCACTTTATCGCGCACGGAGCAGCAATTCACTTGAAGTAAAACACTTTTACTTAAAATAATTATAAGGGTTATTTTTGGAGTTTTATTTATTTCTATTATGGATCAGCATTGTTTCCGTCAAGTCTACCCCAGACTACAAATATTTCCTTACCACCATTGTGTGATTGTCGAGTAACTAAATAATGAGTTTTACTGTAAAGTGGCATATAAATTGAATCTCTTATTAATAAAGCCAGAATCCTAAATAGTTTGTTTTGGCTGAAACTCTTTCAGCAAGGTGGTCCAATAATTACATTTTCACAGTTACGGTCTGTTCATTTTGAGATCTGGAGGGGAAGAAGATATGCAATACTATCAACACCAGGGCCGCACAATTAATCGAACTCTAATCACAATCACGATTTTGGCTGCCACTATTAAATACAGGTGATTGTCGGCGATATTAATATTTAAAAAGCAGGCACCGCTTCAAATCAAATGCACAGTGACAGAAAAGCAACAGCTGCTTGTTTTAGAAGTCTCATGAAGCGGCCACCTCCCATGCCAGAGGCCATAGTGTATGTGCATAAAGCTCCATGAACACACCGACCACCTCGCCTGCTGGCATTAACAAACTTTTCCCGGGCTGCTGCGTGCCGGCCGCCTCGTTTCACTTCCGTTGAGTCTAACAGCATGCGTTATAGACCGACTACTGTTATTACATGTTATTACATGGCGACATGTGTGGACGCTTGCACTAGCACAGGGGTCGGCGACCCGCGGCTCCGGAGCCGCATGCGGCTCTTTGACCACTCTGATGCGGCTCAGCTGCATACTTGCCGACCCTCCCGGTTTTCCAACGACCCCCCCGACTTTCCCAGCAGACTGCCTCTCCTAGAAATCTCCCAGGGCAAATAATATCCTATTTTCTCTCTAATGACTTAATCAAGGGCGTGCCCTAATGGCACTGCATTAATTGTCCTCTATAGCATTTACAAACAGCGTGCCAGCCCCGCCACATGTTATATGTTGCTTTTACTTGCACACATAGGAGACAGCAAAGCATACTTGGTCAACAGCCACACAGCTTACACTGACGGTGGCCGTATAAGTTAAAGTTAAAAAGTTAACTTTAACACTGTTACGTTACAAATATGCGCCACACTGTGAACCCACACCAAAAAAGAATGACAAACACATTTCTGGAGAACATCAGCACAGTAACACAACACAACAAATACCCAGAATCCCATGCAGCCGTAACTCTTCCGGTCTACATTATACACCCCCGCTACCACCAAACCCCCCCACACATCAACCCCCCCCCCCCCCCGCCCTCCCTCTCCGTGCGTCGGTTGAGCGGAAGAGTTAGGGCTGCATGGGATTCTGGGTATTTGTTGTGTTGTGTTTATGTTGTGTTACAGTGCAGATGTTCTCCAGAAATGTGTTTGTCATTCTTTTTTGGTGTGGGTTCAAAGTGTGGCGCATATTTGTAACGTAACAGTGTTAAAGTTGTTTTTGTACGACTACCGTCAGTGTAAGTTGTGTGGCTGATGAACAAGTATGCCTTGCTGGCACTTACATGAACAAGCAAAAGCTGCATTCAACATGTGGCCAAGCAGGTACACTGTTTGGGCAGGCTGTAGAGGGCGCTAAAAGCAGTGCCAACACGTCCCGAAATTTCTCCCGGAAAATTGAGAGGGTTGGCAAGAAAGACGATATCAAGCACCATTCAATTAAAAGTCGCAGGCCGCACTAACATTAAATGTCCATATTAAGATGCGTGCCGGTGCGTGTGTCAGAGACCCCTGGTTAACATAGCGCAAAGCAATTTAAGCTTTGTATGCGGTGTTTTTCATTTTAAATTTTCAAAAATTTTTTGTGGCTCCCATTGTTTTCTTTAATTTGTGAAACTTTCCAAAATGGCTCTTTGAGTGGTAAAGATTGCCGACCCCTGCACTAGCAGGACTAACACCTAGCCATCGTTCTAAATAAAGTCTGGAGACACTTTCCCGTCCAGTGACAACATTTCTCGTAAATGTTCTGGCGAGACA
Organism: Entelurus aequoreus; assembly: GCF_033978785.1. Lineage (NCBI taxonomy): Eukaryota > Metazoa > Chordata > Actinopteri > Syngnathiformes > Syngnathidae > Entelurus > Entelurus aequoreus. The sequence continues at coordinate 61,912,749 of NC_084741.1, read as the reverse complement.
TGCTCCCCATTGGAATACACCTCCTGCATCTGCGCATGTGTATGAATCCCGGAAATGTACCGTAATTTCCGGACTATAAGCCGCACCTGACTATAAGCCGCACCAGCTAAATTTAGGGGAAAATACAGATTGCTCCATATATAAGCCGCACCCGACTATAAGCCACAGGGTTTTGATGTGTAATTACCGTAGTATATAGGGGTTCCTGCTACCACGGGACAGAAATGACTGTTTGGGAACGCAAAGCGTCCCATTTATTAACAATAAATCTTTCAATCATTCAATCAAACTTTCACATCTTTGACATGGCGAACAGCATTCGTGCAGAGTACAAATAATACAACGGTGCAAAGTAATACAAAGTGCTCGCCTGTACGTTATCAAAATAACCAGCCAACCGGTATATGAAAAGTCAGTCTTTAATCATTGTGTCATCGTCTTCCTCCTGCGTACTAAAACCACCGTAATCCTCTTCGTCGGTGTCGGAGAAGAACAGGCCGTAAATAAGCCGCACCCTAGTATAAGCCGCAGGGACCAGAACGAGGGGAAAAAGTAGCGGCTTATAGTCCGGAAATTACGGTAATTGTGCATTGACGAACTCTTTCAAGTGAGCACAGTCATCATGACACTAAATAACTCTATATTTTTGTATTGTATTATTTAATATACATGTTTCACACTACAAAATATCAACTATAAGATGAAGTGGTGTCCAATTGATGTGGGAATGTAGCTGTATTTTATGGCCCTGATGAAACTCATACAAAATAGATAGAGGTAAAGGCATCATCTGATGAGAAAAAGCAGAAATAATACTAATTATGAAGAAAAACAATTTTTTCTTTATATATGGATAAATGTTTTAGCCTTTTTATTAGACCATATCATTACAAATTACATGATGTCACGTTCACTATCCACCCGCCCCACCCCTACCTGGACCCCATTACTGCAATTACATTGCTGACCTGTGGGAACCACTAACAAAATGAATAATTGTGATGAATACTTGTAAATGTATTATTATTCAAAATAATCATTATTATTTTGGCCATAATCATGCAGCCCTAACCGACACCCATTAAAAGGTAAATCAACCTTTCATCACCACAATAAATTAAAAGAGGACACAGCACAGTTCACTTAGATTCATCACCCATGTATTTATTTATCTGTTCTATCAATCTTCTTCCTCCGCAGCAGCTCACCTCCCCTTGCCTTCAACAGTTATATGTTGACAACAGATCTCCTTTAAATATTTGTCCGACTACAGAGATTGATTGGGTTTCATTTTTATTCAATTTATTTTTTGAATAGGCAAACTTAAAGCAAGAAACCATGCCCAACAAATCATAAACTGGTTTTATAAACCTTTGGTGTGTGCTGTTTATTTTAAAAGGACACAAAACAAAAGTAACAATGATGTCTTACATACAGTTTTCTTTAATAATCGGTTCCAAAGAGTCAGTAAAAAACGGAATTAGATGAAAATTAAATCCAATAATCTGCTACAGACAACCAAAAATTGTTAACAAAAAGACCTTTTATAGAAAATAGTTACAGTTTTAAACACATAAAAAATGGCAAATGCACATAAATGACGGTTGAAATTGATAAATGAATATACAGAAGCCACCTCTGTACTTTGCTTAAACGTCTTAAATGAATTCAGTAGTGTTTCACACCTAAATGATCAAAGTGCTGGCCATCCTGTTATATCCAAGGACATACAGACAATGGCTGTGTGCTCACACAACTTTGTTTACATCATCTGATGCAATCATACGCATGCGCGACACAGCTTTGCTCTCTACGAAACTACGGCGGACAGCCGAAAAGCGCTATATGACCTTTGATTGTTTGGCTAGAATTTCCGTATGTGTGGTTCATTCAGTGACACTCTGGAAACACGAACTCTAAGGATCCCTATTACTGTATACTATGCTATTTGTTTTGTACTAAAAACCCAGTCATACTAAAAGGGGAGCAGATGAAAACCAAAGTACCACTGTTAAGTAGTATTACATATTATTTTGAGAATCACATACCTGTCTTTTTTGTAGTTGGATCAGGAGCAAATAGTTTCACGATGACCTTGGGTAACATCCACTGCATCCAAAGGCTGACTTTCCCACTTGTGCCACCGATGCTGCTAGTTTTCTGCTCCAAGGTAACGGGGTCTGCAAAGGGACCCTCATCACCTGCTGGTACTGAATCACCCTAGGGAAGCAGAGGAGGGAATAATGGCAGTTCATAGGATGACCCGACATCAGGGGTGGCAATCTCGTTTTTATGAATGCCCTCAGAGGGCTGCTTGTAACAGTGATATAAACATATTATAGCCTCGTTACACAATTTGCTTATGTAACTATTTTTGATCATTATAGTTTTTACTAACAGAATGACGGACAACTTGCTTTGGAATTCTAAATGAAGGTGACGAGCAGATATTGAAGGATTCTTTAAAAAACAAACCAAAAAAAAAAATGCTTTGAACATCTTGTTGCGCGATCATATACTATTAAAGTGCAGAACATATGCAATTGGACGCAGCACATTTAACTGTCAGAATTGGAAAGAACAAATACATTCAGCCAGAAAGTCCTTTATTATTTTTAACCTTCTGCAGGCCATTTAAATAATGTGGAGGGCCACATCAAACAGGGGTCTTCAATGTGTTCCATGCGGAGGACCCCCAAATGGGATGGATGGATAGAATTGTGTTTTGAATTTAACTGATCCTAAAGGTACCTTGTTATTGTGCAAAACAAAATAATCAATACAGTATAGCACCCGTTAATAGTTAGCTGACAACTAGAGAGCTAAATGTTAAGATTATAAAATAATACAGTATAATTATTTATACATGTTTTTAATTCAAATCCTGCAAGGTACAGTGAGTAGGGTGGTCATGTTACTGTCATTTATAAACCGATGTTAATGTGTATTTAAAGACATTTAAATTTGTGGAAAAATTGCAGGCGGAATAATAATAAAAAAAGTCTAATTCACGACCCCCCTGCAGACCTGTTGAGGACCACTGCATTAAATGATGTGGTGGGCCCTTTTAAATGACATGGCAGGCCAGATCTGGCTTGACAACTGTGCCCTACACAGTACTATTTCGTAGGTTTTGTTTTGAAAATGGGAAGTTATTATAAGTACCACTCCATTTTGTGACAGAATATAGTAGAGATAAATTCCTATGTTCGAAGGGGATAGCTTTTGTGTTCATGTCTTTCTTAAGGGTATATCTGTTTTTCAAACATATTTACGTGGCTGGAAAGTGAGAGACCTGCAAATAAACATTGCGGTAAACTGAAGCTCTTGAAATGCGTGATTTTTTTAATTTTTTTTCCACAACTTCTCCCATCGCTGCTTTGTAATGACAGATTATGTCATGGTTATTGAGCCTGGCTGTCGCTGGTGGGGAGGTTATCAACAATCTCAATTAGAAACGCCACAGCTGCTTGGATGATTACAGTGTCTTTAAGAGGATCCAGATGAGGAAACTATGTCCCCATACCCCTGTTGGGGAAGGATAAGAGCGCTACACTAATTTGCAAATTGAACTTAATTGCACAGTGTCTGACAACAAGGCTCTGTGACAATCCTATTAAAAAATGGATTGTGCTGATTTAAAAACATCTTCAGCATTACCGTATATGGGGACCACAAGGAACTGATGAGAAACATGTGGCCCATTAAATATTTTTGCTTTTAAGTGGAAAAAAGTTGAAGTACTTTCTCAGAGTGTATGGATTTCAAACCAAATCTGATTAAAGACATATCAGCAGGGCTGTTGAAACAGTCTGAGCAGAGGTACTGCTCCAGGAGAAAAAGGAATCCTCTGGAGGCAATGTTGGTTGTATCAGTACTATATAAATCGCACCATTTCATTCACAACTTCAACTTAAATGTTTTTTGCGAATGACTGAATGACTGATATCCTTAGACTAAATCAGGGATGTCAAACGTACGGCCCGAGGGCCGGATTGGGCCCGCAAACAGCTTTTATCCGGCCCCCGGGATGAGTATGCTAAGTATAAAAATGTACCTGAAATTTTTGAATGAAAAACTGTTTTAAATGTGTCCACTGGATGTCACAATAGCAATTGTTTGTATCTTTGTAGATGATGCTACATATGTACAAAATAAACCACATGATGTTAGTGCATCAGTCGATGAAAATGATCAAACTACATAAATAACATACTGTAATTTGATGTTGATGTAATTTTTAATCTTGATAAATTGAAAATTAACACCAATGAGTTGACTGATGAACATTACCATAACATTTATTCAGAAAATATAAATAACGACTGATAAAGTATATACACTATTAACCGCAACAGGTAATTGTACAAAAAGACGAACAACAATATGATTTGTACAATTTCAGAATGTGCTTGTTCTATTTTTAAACAAAGAAAACAATCTGAAGTTGTCTTTATTTTTAAGTTATCGTGCTGTGATTTTACCAGTCCGGCCCACTTGGGAGTAGATTTTTCTTCATGTGGCCCCCGATCTAAAATGAGTTCGACACCCCTGGACTAAATCAATGAATCACCTTATAACTGACATTTGTTCCAATCAATTGTCTAAGCAATAGTTATACATTTGCATACAATCAGAAGAGGTCATAGTGTCACACAGTAAGTATTAACAGTGACTACAATAGAGTAACGTGAGTCTAGTAATAATAGTGCTCATTCAGTAAGATTTTCTTTAATGCCAACTGCCATTGGGGTTTAATTATTGTTGGGATATAGAGTCAGAAAAAAACATGTATGCGTGTTCATGTGTGTGTGTGTGTGTGCATGCGTGTGTGGTTATGAATGTTTAGTATACAATTCCAACAAATCAGCGGGATTAGGCTCTCCAATGCCATGTGTGCGAGTCGGAGTCGCCCGCTGGCACCTTGAGACTTGCCACAGTGTACCGTAGAGTTGTTACACTGCAACATAGGACACCCAACTACCCCTACATATCACACTTTGTCACAGCCTTGGAGTGTTATCATGTAGCACTATTGTGTTTCAAATAAGAGCATAAAATGGTCCGCTCTCAATGGAATGCCAACTGATGGGAGGGTTGCAGTCATGATGTTACCCGGGTCATGGCGTGATTTATGTTTAGTAGCTTTTTTCCTATGTTTTAGTCTGTTTCCTGGCTGTAACCTCTTTTCTTTCGTTTACAGTTGGTTTCCGTGGGCACTAATTCTCCACACCTGCCCTTGTTTAGTAATTAGTGTTCCCACCAGCTGTTTTGGTTAATCACTCCCCTTTGTAGTTTTCAGTCACCCAGCACAGGTTGCTGGGTCAATGCTCGCTCTTGGCGACACTTGCGTTACATCCTGTTTTCACCACGCTTAAGTGTTTTTTTCGCTGTTCACTCTTGGTGACAATTAAATTTTTGGCTTTACGCTTGTTTAGCGTCTGAGTTTTTTTGTATTTTTTGTCCTGCCTTAAATAATTAAAACACAATCCTACCTGCACGTAACCTGACTCTCACCAGATCCTTGTAGTGCGCTGAGCTCCACACATGGATGCTCGAGGGCATTGCAAACTCCTTCACGATAGCAAAAAATAATGAACTAATCAGGATCGTCGGGCGGGATTTCATAGAAGCGACTGTTTAATTCAAACAACAATGGTGGCACGCAGCGAGGAGTCGTGTGCTGACATTGATTCTGCTATTGCAACTGTTTTGCGATATCAATCGTCTACTGACATTGCTGCGTTGTTTCAGTAAAAGTTGTCTAACTTCGCTTTGTCGTTATCCAATATGTCGGCTGTTCTGTTTTGGATTTCACAGCGTCGCTCTCATCAGCGTCACGGGTTGATTTCGATGTGAGTGGTTGAAGTAGCACGTCGTTCAAGATAACGGACAAGTGGTTTATCCAATCACATACAATGATTTTTTTACAAGGCTCCGCCTTCTGAAATACAAACCCCGTTTCCATATGAGTTGGGAAATTGTGTTAGATGTAAATATAAACGGAATACAATGATTTGCAAATCCTTTTAACCCAAATTCAATTGAATGCACTACAAAGACAAGATATTTGACGTTCAAACTCATAAACTTTATTTTTTTTTTGCAAATAATAATTAACTTAGAATTTCATGGCTGCAACACGTGCCAAAGTAGTTGGGAAAGGGCATGTTCACCACTGTTTTACATGGCCTTTCCTTTTAACAACACTCAGTAAACGTTTGGGAACTAAGGAGACACATTTTTTAAGCTTCTCAGGTGGAATTCTTTCCCACTCTTGCTTGATGTACAGCTTAAGTTGTTCAACAGTCCGGGGGTCTCCGTTGTGGTATTTTAGGCTTCATAATGCGCCACACATTTTCAATGGGAGACAGGTCTGGACTACAGGCAGGCCAGTCTAGTACCCGCAATCTTTTACTATGAAGCCACTTTGATGTAACACATGGCTTGGCATTTTCTTGCTGAAATAAGCAGGGGCGTCCATGGTAACGTTGCTTGGATGGCAACATATGTTGCTCCAAAACCTGTATGTACATTTCAGCATTAATGGCGCCTTCACAGATGTGTAAGTTACTCATGTCTTGGGCACTAATACACCCCCATACCATCACAGATGCTGGCTTTTCAACTTTGCGCCTATAACAACCTGGATGGTTCTTTTCCTCTTTGGTCCGGAGGACACGACGTCCACAGTTTCCAAAAACAATTTGAAATGTGGACTCGTCCGACCACAGAACACTTTTCCATTTTGTATCAGTCCATCTTAGATTAGCTCAGGCCCAGCGAAGCCGACGGCGTTTCTGGGTGTTGTTGATAAATGGTTTTCGCCTTGCATAGGAGAGTTTTAACTTGCACTTACAGATGTAGCGACCAACTGTAGTTACTGACAGTGGGTTTCTGAAGTGTTCCTGAGCCCATGTGGTGATATCCTTTACACACTGATGTCGCTTGTTGATGCAGTACAGCCTTAGGGATCGAAGGTTACGGGCTTAGCTGCTTACATGCAGTGATTTCTCCAGATTCTCTGAACCCTTTGATGATATTACGGACCGTAGATGGTTAAATCCCTAAATTCCTTGCAATAGCTGGTTGAGAAAGGTTTTTCTTAAACTGTTCAACAATTTCTTCACGCATTTGTTGACAAAGTGGTGACCCTCGCCCCATCCTTGTTTGTGAATGACTGAGAATTTCATGGAATCTACTTTTATACCCAATAATTGCACCCACCTGCTCCCAATTTGCCTGTTCACTTGTGGGATGTTCCAAATAAGTGTTTGATGAGCATTCCTCAACTTTATCAGTATTTATTGCCACCTTTCCCAACGTCTTTGTCACGTGTTGCTGGCATCAAATTCAGTTGAATATGCTACAAAGACAAGATATTTGATGTTCAAACTGATAAACCTTTTTTTTTTGCAAATAATCATTAACTTTAGAATTTGATGCCAGCAACACGTGACAAACGCAACAGTTGCATTTTTAACACTTGTGCTCCCCTTAAGGTACCAGTAGAGTGGAAAAACAATTTTACTTTATATGCTTATTTGTGTTTCATTGTATCCATCAAACCATATCCAATTGTATTTACAATCCGCAAAGTACGTGAAAACACTGTTTAAACATCAGAAAATGCCACAAATTCAGCCAGCCATTTTGAATATTGCGCTCTGAATACCTTCGGCTATTTCCAGAGAATGACATCACAGCAGTAACGTTTCTGCACTCTGACCATGTTATCAGATCAGTCATACTGGAAACACGCAAAAATTGGAAAGAGATTTGGTGTTTATCATTCACAATCCTCATGTAAGACAAGAACACATACACTTGGCTTTTTTATGCATTTGAAATTGTAAATAAATAGTCAACAACTGATTCAACAGATGGAGGGTCCTCTGTTACGCTTATTCAGAAACTGCCAACAATAATCCATTTACATGTCGTGACCTGACAATTAATCACGTATGAGTGATATTGTTATCATAAGCATCAATGCAGACAGACTATTTTAGCGGCGCATTGATAGCAGTGAGATAATGCCAGCTTATGCTGCTTCTGCTTCTTATTTGCAATGGATGCAGCTCTTACCAGGTAGTAGACAAATGTGGCCATGGTCTGACAGGCTGGTTGACTTTGACATCCCCCGAGAGAGCAAAATAGACCCCAAAAGATACTTCCTGCAGGAACTTTTTTTATAACCCTTTGTGAGGATTGTGATTGAATCTTCCTCAAAACGGAATAATGTGAGCGTCCCGTCGGTCGGCATCCCAGCGGGAGTGGAAATATTACAGTAAGTGTTTGTTTTATTCTGTTTTTTTATTGTTCGTTTGTATGTTTAGCACCTATCAATTCTGCGTATGCTAGTGTCACAAATAAAACTGCGGCCATCACTGGGCTTCTAAAACTTATTGCTCATCCGCTTTGTGTTCGGGCTGAAAAATATAAGGTCCTGGATCATAATTTTTCCAAAAGTAATTGTTGTTGGCTCTCCCAAAGTCTGCTTGATTAGCATTGTTGTTGATAGGGAAGGGATCTTTGGTTCCTAGCGTGACGTCAAGCAATCATGTGACTGGCTTCCTTATTATCTCTCAAAATGGCTCAGGAATCTCCGGGAGATTTATATTATTTTGATATATATTTATTCGCAAACTTTGGAAGTCTGTTGGTGTCATAAATCAGACATATATGATAATAGCTGCGATATAAAGGCAACTTGTTTTGTCACTCTGCTGGTACTTTAAGATGCTAAATTCAGAATAGGCTTGGAGCCTATCCCACCGGCACTCAGGCGGAAGGCAGGATACACCTTGGATAAGTTAAAAATGCAAAACATAAATGATATTAAAGAGGAAGCGTTAGGAAAAAAACAACATTCAGGACCTGTTTTTGTGTATTTGCATAAGTCCTGAAATTTTTAAAACAAACCATGGAGGCCTGGCGGACATATTTTCGAACTATAAGTCACAGTTTTTTTCATAGTTTGGCCGGGGGTGCGACTTATACTCAGGAGCGACTTATGTGTGAAATTATTAACACATTACCGTAAAATATTAAATAATATTATTTAGCTCATTCACGTAAGAGACTAGACGTATAAGATTTCATCAGATTTAGCGATTATGAGTGACAGATTGTTTGGTAGACGTATAGCATGTTCTATATGTTATAGTTATTTGAATGACTCTCACCATAATATGTTACGTTAACATACCAGGCACGTTCTCAGTTGGTTATTTATGCCTCATATAACGTACACTTATTCAGCCTGTTGTTCACTATTCTTTATTTGTTTTAAATTGCCTTTTAAATGTCTATTCTTGGTGTTGGGTTTTATCCAATAAATTTCCCCAAAAAATGCGACTTATATATGTTTTTTTCCTTCTTTATTATTTTCGACCGGAGCGACTTATACTCAGAAAAATACGGTTTATATAAATAAATAAATAAATAAATATATATATATATATATATATATATATATATATATATATATATATATATATATATATATATATATATATATATATATATATATATATATATATTTTATTTTTTTATTTTTATTTTTTAAATGTATCCAAATGTGTATTTACTGTATATATATATATATAAATGTATCCAAATGTGTGTATATATATATATATATATATATATATATTACACACACACACACACACACACACACACACACACACACACACACACACACACACACACACACACACACACACACGCAATGTATTTACAGTATATATGTTAAATCCATACTGGTGCAAACAACATTACATATTACGTTCTTTGAATTTTACCGTATGTTCTGCGATGGCATTGCCTTAGGTGTGCGTATTAATTTCATACCAAATTGAAGAGGGAAGTTTGCCAAACATGTAATAATATAGTACAAACTGTGGTAAAACCCTATTTTCGAGGGTAATCGCAAATACACTGTTATATAAGTGTGGAACAATTTCCCTTGTGGATCAATAAAGTTTGTCTAAGTCTAAGTTATATGGGTATGCACTTTTAAAGGTTTTTAATGATTTGCTTTTAATGTCTGATTCTGGTAGCTCTGCCATTTTAGTGCTTTTAGATCTTACAGCTGCCTTTGATACAGTCGACCACACAATTCTTTTAGACCACCTGAGAGACTGTGTGGGTGTCAGGGAGACTGCATTAGAGTGATTCAGATCCTACCTGTCAGAGAGGTCCTTCTCTGTCAGGCTGGGGGACGCCACCTCTTCTTGAATGAATGAATGAATGATCTTTATTGTCATTGTGCATGTGCATTGTGCATGTCATTGTGCATGTTCTTCTGCTCCGCTTTACTGTGGTGTCCCCCAGGGATCCATTCTAGGCCCCATCCTGTTTTCCTTGTACATTCTCCCTCTTGGAGAGATTTTTAAGAAACATGGAGTGTCTTATCACTTTTATGCAGATGACTGCCAAATGTATATGCCAATTTCAAAAGGCCACGGCCCCCTGACACCCCTTCTCAACTATCTATGTGATGTCAAGGCTTGGTTAGCCCAGAATGTTTTAATAATGAATGAGGGAAAAACGAAAATTTCAGTTTTTGGTCCGGCCCTCACTGACTTGGGACCATTGCAAAATTATGTGCGTCCCAAAGTCACCAGCCTTGGCGTCACTATAGACAGCGATTTTAAATTTGACAAACAAGTCAATGGCGTTTTAAAATCGTGTTTTTATCATCTTCGTCTTTTAGCAAAGGTAAAGCCATTATTATCTTTTAACCTTTTTGAACAAGTCGTGCATGCTTTTATTTCAAGTCGCCTGGACTACTGCAATGCACTTTATGCTGGCATTAGCCAAAAAGCTCTCTCCCGGTTGCAGTTAGTCCAGAACGCGGCAGCACGACTTTTAACAGGGGCCAGGAAACGTGAGCATATAACCCCAATTCTTCGGAGTTTGCACTGGCTCCCTGTTCATTTTAGAATTGATTTTAAATCCTTGCTGTTTGTTTTTAAAGCTTTACATGGACTGGCACCTCAGTATATCTCGGACCTCATCCAAATTTACACTCCTGCGCGCGCTCTGAGGTCCGAGAGCCAGCTCCAGCTCGTGGTGCCCAGGACGAGACTTAAACCCAGGGGAGACAGGGCCTTCTCTGTGGTCGGCCCTAAACTCTGGAACACTCTGCCCCTCCATGTTCAAACTGCTTCCACAGTGGAGTGTTTTAAGTCTCGTCTTAAGACCCACTTTTATTCTTTGGCTTTTAACACTACGTGAGTTGTGTGGTCTTCTGTCCTCTGTTGTCCTGTGTGGTTAGGGTTAGGGTTATAAATTTTGTCTATTTTACTGTTTTAATTGGTTTTACCCTTTAAAATCGTTTTTAATCATATTTATTTTTTATATTGTCTCTGTATTGGTTTTCTATTCATTTATTCTTTGTTTTTATTCAGTCATTGGTGTAGCATAATATTGTTTTTAATATTGTTTTTAATATCGTTTTTAATATTGTTTTTAATATTGTTTTTAACATGGCTGTGCAGCACTTTGGAAACGTTCTTGTTGTGTAAATGTGCTATATAAATAAAGTGGATTGGATTGGATATGTGCGAGCACACACACACACACACACACACCCAACACACACACACACACACACACACACACACACACACACACACACACACACACACACACACACACACACACACACACACACACAAACACACACAGACATGCGTACACAAATACACACGTTACAACGCTTTTTGGGTACTAGAATAACATTTCAGTTTGTATTGATTAGAGCACGCTATAACACCTCTTACATCAGACCTTGGCGACAATAAAATATGAAGTATAAACAATAAAACATTGAAAATTAAGAGTATGTAAAAGTTTGACTCCTACCTTGTTAACTTCCCAGACCAATAAGAAATATAAAGCAGCTAAAACACAGGGAAGTGTGGAGAGAGTGTCTTGCATATATTACCCATCATGCACTATATTGGATTTATAAATGTGTAGTTTTAAACAATATATACATATTTTATAATGTCTACAACATTCAATGAGCAGGAGGTGTGCAATGTGCGACTTTGTGTTGACTTTATCTGTTGGGTATACTTAATTTACACCATGAGTGGGGAAAGTTGTTTGGATTGGGTCATATAAATGGATGCTGTGCTCACTTCCTTTGAAAATAAGCTTGTAGTTTTATGTTTATAATTCCATTGATATCCACATGAGGGCAACTCATTTCTATCATATTAAAGTAAATCGCAGGGAAGTACATTTTGTGCAGAAACTACCGCGCAGGCCAACCATCTTGTTAAACTTGTGATGTCTCGCGGGCCGCACTGAAGACTTCGGCAGGCCGTAGTTTGGACACCCCAGGTCAAGAACGTATTTTGATTTATTTATTATTGAGTTATAAAGTATACCGTTTAATTTTAGGGCCTCTGTGCTCTAAACAGGCTGAGAATCCAAGTTTATTTTCTCTGCAGAGTTTGTCTGTGCTCATCAGAGGGACCCAAACACTGGTGGACAGCAGCAGATCAGGAGGACAGACAGGTGTGTGTGTTTGGGGGCGGAGGGTGTGTGTCGGGGGGATGAATGCTATAGAAATTGAATCATAATTAATTTTATTGTGTACTGCTTCTACAGGTGTTATCTGTAGTACTCATGTTAGACTTTAAACTAGTCAATTTCCAAATTGTCACATGACATGAATGGGGGGGGTCTCACTCCAACAAAGTTCCATGGACCAATGTGTTTTTAATTTGCATAAACAGTCAATTTGGTCACTGTTATAGCTATTTCAAATATGTGTTAGTGTTCTAGTTCAGTGTGGCTGTGCTGCGGAAAGTATCTTCTGTGGTTAGTCAGAAAAGAGACAAAAAAATGTTTGTTTGGGTTTGTGTGTGTTTCTTTTAAAATAAATGTCTTAATTTGTATAATACAAAACAAACAATTTCTTCTTTGGTTGTTCAGTAGTGGCTGTTTACAGTATGGTATGATACAAAATACATATACTTTAAAATGATTTCAATGGAGTGGGTGCGATGTGGTATGGATATAGTTAAGAATAAGGACTAGAAAGGGGTCAGGAGGTGTGCTTCTTGGGGAGAGTGTGCTGCCACAACTGCTGAGAATTATCAAAACAGCTCCCACATTCTTGCTCAATCATCAACCTCCCACAGGACCAAACACTTCTACTAATGTTTGTATTTAAGTAAACAGTGACAAGTGGGACTCTGTGTTATAGACGCAGCATGCTAGAAGTCCTTCACTGGCGAACCGTATACTTGCCACTGGGTCCACAAATGACACATTGATAAATGTTGATGGCTCTAAAATGAATGCAGACACAAATGCACATTGCCATATGGTTTGAAACATTTTTTTTTTTTCTCAAATAGGTGCTCAAACTGACGCACTTCATTGCCTCTCAGATGTCGTTATGGTGTTTCTGTGATCCCAGAGGGCCACACATTTCTAACAGGATTGACGTGGTCATAGGGTATTCATTAAATCACTGGATAGTTGTCACAGCTTAACAACACAAACGCTCATCTAAACTATCATGTTAATGCAGCTGGCTTTCTGGCCTCTCACAAAAATCACACTATGCAAACATTTCTCTTTGGCTAACACTATAAATATCTTAAGACTGCTCCTTGCCGCCATTACTACTGTACCGCTTTGGACAATCTACAGCCCTATACACACTACAGATGAAAACTAGCCTTCTGGCTAATTCTGGCTTTTTTAAACATGTGTAGTCATGTGTTTTATGAAATTGCATTGTCCCCTTTGAAATAAACTAATCTTAATCTTAACTACCCAATGTCCAATCTGTGTAAAAAGCACTGTCACAGAACTTGGGGTTGAAGTTGCCCTGGCATTTTCAGACTGAGCTGTAGCAAAATCCTACACAAACATAACAATGTTCTGTTTTATTTATATAGTTTCAAAATGCACTACTGGATATGCAGTAAGCATTGTAAGCCGTCTTCTTCGGGTTAAGAGCTGTTTTAGACTCACTTAAAGGGAGTGTTTTTTTCAACAAGCAAAACAATAACACCATTGGACAGCCTATGTTACCATTGGTGGTTTAACAAAACACATTTGTTTCAAAACTGTTTATATTTTTCACAATTACTAAGTTTGTGTTGTAAAAAAAATGTACGCAACAAACTACAAATAATTGGTGTTCACAGCTGTCACTCACCTTGTCTCTTCAACACGTACGCGCAGGGAGCGCATGCACACATACTAAAAACAGTCCAAGAGAAGCAACGAACAATTTGCAGTCATGTCATTGTTGTGACAGGATATACATTCAATGACAGCTAACACTAACTATCTAAATTGCTATCATTAGCTAACAACACCCAAAGCAAATGCACGTGCACATTTTACGTACACACGTAGTTATGTATTTACGTTCTAGAAGGCATGCGAGGGTGGCGTATAACGCTTAAAAAACATTGGAAAGTTAGCGCCCTCTAGGCATCTGTGTAAATGTTGCAAACAAGGTATAGATGTACAGTATAAGTTCAACAGCGTGAATAGTACGGAATATAGGCAAAACATATCTTGAAATGCATAGGACTATTTTAGGGCTAGAATGTTGCCTATCATCCACAATCTCTATGTGAGACAAGAAACCATATGTCTTTCTCTTTTATCTGCATTCTAAATAGCGAAAAACTGCTAGCCCGAGGCGGCTAACAATGCAGGTCATGGGGAGACATCTATTCCGCTTATAAAGCCCACCAAAAACATTAAAAACCCATCAACAACGCTTAGTGGCTTTGTGGTTAGAGTGTCCGCCCTGAGACTGGAAGGTCGTAAGTTCAAACCCAGAGTCTTACCAAAGACTATAAAAATGGGACCCATTGCCTCCCTGTTTGGCACTCAGCATCAAGGGGTGGAATTGGGGGTTAAATCACCAAATGATTCCCGAGCGCCGCCACCACTGCTGCTCACTGCTCCCCTCACCTCCAGGGGGGTGAACATGGGGATGGGTCAAATGCAGAGGATAATTTCACCACACCTAGTGCGTGTGTGACTATCGTTGGGACTTTAACTTAACTTTAACTTATTAAATGTTGTGACCTGCATATTAACCAAGCTATAGCGACATTGTTATTATAAAAGCTAACACCAAGGAACTATTTGTTTGGCATAGTGAGACAGCGTCCAGTTCACAGAGACACTTGCACTGCTCTTTTGTCTAATAGTGAGAGGTAAACGAGCTGCCTCTGAGCTTGGAAAAGTTAATGCTAGATCAGACCTGCGCATTCTGCGGCCCGCGGGCCACATCCGGCCCTTTGTGCGTCCCTGTCCGGCCCGCGTGAGGCCAATCATAAATCACAAAATACATTTAAAAATGTCGAGTGTGCAATACAACGGTGTTGCTTTTGTTTTGAAACGCGTTATTTGTATTACTTCCGTGTGAACGTATGCGCGTGCGTGATTGTGAGTGAATGTGAACAGCTGCAATCACAAATTACAAAATAAAGTTGAAAAAACATCTATGTCGTGCACGCAATACAACTGTGCTGCTTTTATTTTGAAAAGTGTTATTTATGGACGTATGTCCGTGTGTAACCTGTGAGTGAAGGTGCACAGCGACAAGTGATGCACGGTTTACACCCGAGACGCTAAAAAGAGAAAAGTTGATGACGAATGGCGTGTTTTCAACAAGACATGGACTGCCAAGCAACGTTCCTTCTAAGGTGCGCGCCTGCGCAATTGCGCACTGCTCAAGTGTCCGCTGTGCACAGCAAATATATGCCGCGTACCAAATCAAATCCCATCTGAATTCTAAACAAAATAAACACATTTATTCTGTGTAATTTTGCAATGCAACTTTGAGTGACAGTGACAACAAGCGGCCCTAACGGTGTTCGTCAACACCGTTCAATTGAACACCGTTCAATTATTGTAACATCTATCGAGATGCTTCGAGGACAGGAATTATATCGATCACTTTATTGAGCAAAACTGTTTATATTCGGCAATAACCACACAAAAAACATGAGTAAAAAACTTCTATCTCGAAAAACTAGTCATTTTCTGCCGTACAAACCAGGCCAAAACCAACTTGTCATCTGTCACCAACACGCATACCACTAAACCACTGCTGCGTTTATGGCCACACAAAAAGTCAGACAACTCAAACACCACACAAAGTTACACTATGACTCCTCAGTCATACGTGTGCTTATTTTACTGCCATTTATTATTAATGTTAATTTATTTATATTAATCATGGAATGCTGTTACTAGAGAAAGTTACAGGAATGCACACTTCATCCTATGCTTACATTTCATTGTGCAACATGAGGATGTTTAAGGGGAACTAAATGTGATCTCTGAAAGGGGTAAAAATGATTTCCAAAGCAGTGCTTTTGGTATGAAGTTAAGTTAGGTTAAATGAAAGTATTATTATTAATTATTATTATTATTATAATTATTATTATTATTATTATTATTATTATTATTTATCTTACGGTATATATATAATATTGAGCAAAATTTAATTGAAATATTGTCGATGTGGCCCTCCAGCAGTGCTCGGGTTGCTCATGCCGCCCCCAGTAAAAATTAATTGCCCACCCCTGTGCTAGATTAATAATCATGCCTCGTACAGTACAAGGCTGTGACTGTTTGCAAAAAAGTTGTTCAACTTTGAAATGCCACACGCTACAGACTAAATCTCCAGACCAAATAAATCAGTGAATACTAGCTTGGAAGACGAAGTAAGATAGTTTGTTTTTAACATTTTTACCAGAGCACCAAGCTAAATTTACCAGCTCAGCTCTTGTGCTGGAAGTGACAACCATCCAATCAGCCGATACCCCAGTGAGAGTGAACATTGTAAGTCACTGTTTTGTTATGTTGTCGATTACAGTCGTCCATCGCCACATCACGGAAAAACGTTTTTAAAGCATATTCATAAACATGTTTCCCCTAAATTAAACTTTTTCAAGCTTAAAAGTGGCTAAATGACCTAAAAATATCTATAGTACAGTAGTATTGGCTACTAGATGAGACCAAACTAATCAAATCACGGTGTTCGGTATTGTTGCCGCTACTTGGCGCAGTCTCAGGCAGCATTACTATATTGGATTAAAAGAGGGTAAAGGTGACTGAAGGGTGTTATTTCATGTATAGAGGGCTCTCATATGTTGAAAAATGTTTTTGTAGTGAACAATTTTAATGCTCTAGCTATTAAAATATTAGACTTTTAATTAGTAATTCCTTGTTGTTGACAAAAGCAGTGTTGGTTGCTATGTGCCCTGTGAAATCAATGCGCCCAGCAAAGAAGTTCCTGTAATGCTTAAAATGATCAAAATACTGTAAACATTACCTGTTAACATGACTGTGCCTGTTACAACATTACATACAAACAACATGTATATGAAACGTTGTTGGAGAATTTTGGCGGGCTACATATGCAAAATAGGTCACTCCTCATTACCTCCATTGTTAGCAGCCGCTTGCTAGCAGTTTTTCACTGTTTAGAACTTGCATAACCAAGAAAGATATGTCTGTTCTAATTTCATATGTGGATGATGGGCAAAATTCCCCACCAAAAGTTTAATTTTCCTTTAACTGATGGTCAGAGTGATGTGTGTAAATAAACTTTGAGCAGGTACATTTCTGACAAACTTGCCTATTAACAGTTTAAAAAAGGTCTTCAGTTATGAACACTATAGCCATATGAGTAAAACAAACCTCAGTAGGGGAGCCGACATCTGCAGAGGGGCTATAGGTGCTGGTGTCTGGCACGGCTGTACCAGCACTGCTGCGGACTGGAGAGGATGGAGTGGCACCAGTGGGGGGCTCTGGTATACTGGTGGTCTGACGTAAAATGCCCTGCTTTTGGAGACGAGCCCAGGTAGAAGTCCAGTTCAGTAAGAGCTCATAGGACAGCTGAATCTGGTGAGAGACCCGAGCAAAGTAAGGAAAATAGAACAAAAACGTAAGACAAAAAAAACCAAACATATATTTGCACAATATATTAATCAAATATGTTTTAATACAAAAACAAAAGGTCCTGAGGGTTTCTCATGCTAATTAATAAAAGTTGTATTTTTCAGCTTTGTGACCTTAAGGGGACCATGTCAACAAGGCTTAATATAATATTAACACATGCAGACCACTACTCCACCTAAGTGAATTCAAAGATAAATCTGCATGACACACCACAAGTGCTGACATTAAAAAGCAGATTCAAATATATTTTGGCCAATGTCTGACTCAAACAGCTGCTTTAGGGAGTTCTCGTGTAGTTGAAGTCATTACCACTGATTTGGCTTGGCAGTTTGGTAGTTATGTGACACTAAATCTCATTAAAGCTTGAAGAGAAGACAGTGTAAGAGGAATAGTAGCCAGTAATGGACCACAATCCATCCCCTCTTGTCTCTTGAACTCATCACCGATTTTGTTTTTTCTGACCTGATATTCAGAAATTAATTTCAAAAAAGAGCAATACTGATTTT
The DNA here is from genome assembly GCF_033978785.1 of Entelurus aequoreus. Lineage (NCBI taxonomy): Eukaryota > Metazoa > Chordata > Actinopteri > Syngnathiformes > Syngnathidae > Entelurus > Entelurus aequoreus. The sequence goes on along the minus strand of NC_084741.1, from coordinate 61,894,264 downwards.
ATTTGTTGAATGTGCCATCATTTGTAAGGCACATCATGCTGATACTGTTTTTCTAACAATTGTGAAAGAATTACCCACAGAGGAAATGTATTTCGTCTCAATTTCCCCTGACCCAGTAAAAAAAAACTTGAGGCTTGTCATCAGTGTTCTCAGCAATATTTCATGTGATCACTTGAGGCTCTAACTTTGAACAACAGCAAAGCCAAAAACATGAGTGGAAAACATGACAATGGAAAGCAGGGGTCATAATGCTTTCAGTTATGAGACTTATTTGGAAAAGAGAAGGGCTGTAGAAAGTTACACTCTTTCTAAGCAAAACTGTAGATTTCGAATATAGTCCTTCTACAGCCACATGTGCCTCCTACCTTTGAAGGTAGGAGGCACACGGATACATGAGCACACATCAGTGCAAGTCATTACAGCTGCGTTATTTCAAATATGTCTACAAAGACCTACAAAGGGCAGGATAAAACAGCTGTGAAACATACCCTAGCACTGTACTTCAGTGAACAACTGACCTTGGCATACCTTTAAAATCAATGCTATTTGATGTTGTTATTAAAATACACTATATTGCCAAAAGTATTTGGCCACCCATCCAAATGATCAGAATCAGGTGTCCTAATCACTTGGCCAGGTCACAGGTGTATGAAATCAAGCACTTAGGCATGGAGAATGTTTCTCCAAACATTTGTGAAAGAATGGGCCGCTCTCAGGAGCTCAGTAATTTCCAACCTACATCATATTGAACCCTATGAGTTAGGAATGGGATGGCACTTCAAGTTCATATGTGAGTCAGAGCAGGTGGCCAAAAACTTTTGGCAATATAGTGTGTATATATATATATTTATTAGGGGTGTGGGAAAAAATCGATTTGAATTCGAATCGCGATTCTCACGTTGTGCGATTCAGAATCGATTCTCATTTTTTAAAAATCGATTTTTATTTTAGAATTTTTTTATTTAGAATGTCTTTTTTTTTTTTTTTTTTTAATGAATCAATCCAACAAAACAATACACAGCAATACCATAACAATGCAATCTAATTCCAAAACCAAAGCTGACCCAGCAACACTCAGAACTGCAATAAACAGAGCAATTGAGAGGAGACACAAACACGACACAGAACAAACCAAAAGTAGTGAAACAAAAATGAATATTATCAACAACAGTATCAATATTAGTTACAATTTCAACATAGCAGTGATTAAAAATCCCTCATTGACATTATCATTAGACATTTTTAAAAAAAAAGAAAAAAAGAACAATAGTGTCACAGTGGCTTACACTTGCATCGCATCTCATAAACTTGACAACACACTGTGTCCAATATTTTCACAAAGATAAAATAAGTCATATTTTTTGTTCATTTAATAGTTAAAACAAATTTACATTATTGCAATCAGTTGATAAAACATTGTCCTTTACAATTATAAAAGCTTTTTACAAAAATCTACTACTCCGCTTGCATGTCAGCAGACTGGGGTAGATCCTGCTGAAATCCTATGTATTGAATGAATAGAGAATCGTTTTGAATCGAGAATCGTGTTGAATTGAAAAAAAAAAAATCGATTTTGAATCAAATCGTGACCCCAAGAATCGATATTGAATCGAATTGTGGGACACCCAAAGATTCACAGCCCTTATATATAAATATATATATACACATACATATATATACATATATATATATATATATATATATATATATATATATATATATATATATATATATATATATATATATATATATATATATATATATATATATATATATATATATATATATATATATATATATACACACATACATATATACATACATATATACACACTACCGTTCAAAAGTTTGGGGTCACATTGAAATGTCCTTGTTTTTGAAGGAAAAGCACTGTACTTTTCAATAAAGATAACTTTAAACTAGTCTTAACTTTAAAGGAATACACTCTATACATTGCTAATGTGGTAAATGACTATTCTAGCTGCAAATGTCTGGTTTTTGGTGCAATATCTACATAGGTGTATAGAGGCCCATTTCCAGCAACTATCACTCCAGTGTTCTAATGGTACAATATGTTTGCTCATTGGCTCAGAAGGCTAATTGAGGATTAGAAAACCCTTGTGCAATCATGTTCACACATCTGAAAACAGTTTAGCTCGTTACAGAAGCTACAAAACTTTGAGCAGATTGAGTTTCTGGAGCATCACTTTTGAACAGTAGTATATATATATATATATATATATATATATATATATATATATATATATATATATATATATATATATATATATATATATATATATATATATATATATACTGAACAAAAATATAAACACAAAACTTGTTTTTTTCATGTTTTGAACTCAAATATCTAAAACGTTTCCTATACACATAAAAGACAAATTTCTCTGAAATATTGTTCACAAATCTGTCTAAATCTGTGTTTGTAAGCACTTCTTCTTTGCCAAGATAATCCATCCCACCTTACAGGTGTGGCATATCAAGACGCTGATTAGTAGTTTTATGAAGTAATGTAAAAGACGGTCACAATCATTCCAGTGCCTAAAAAACCCACAATCTCCTCCCTCAATGATTATCGCCCCGTTGCACTCACCCCCATCATAATGAAGTGCTTCGAGAGGCTGGTAAAGGAATATATTGTCTCCAGACTTCCCCCCACGTTCGACCCATACCAGTTTGCTTATCGCCCTAACCGCTCCACAGAGGACGCCATCTCCTCTGCACTCTACCTGAGCTTAGAACATCTGGAAGGAAAGGACACACACGTGCGGATGTTGTTTCTGGACTTCAGCTCAGCATTCAACACCATCATCCCGCAGCACTTGGTGAGCAAACTGGCCCTCCTTGGATTCAGTACCCCCCTATGCAACTGGCTGCTTGACTTCCTCACAGACAGACCCCAGTCTGTGAGAGTGGGCAACAACACCTCCAGTGCCATCTCCCTGAGCACCGGCTCCCCCCAGGGATGCGTCCTGAGTCCGCTGCTTTTCACGTTGATGAAGTGAAGTGAAGTGAATTACATTTATATAGCGCTTTTTCTCAAGTGACTCAAAGCGCTTTACATTGTGAAACCCAATATCTAAGTTACATTTAAACCAGTGTGGGTGGCACTGGGAGCAGGTGGGTAAAGTGTCTTGCCCAAGGACACAACGGCAGTGACTAGGATGGCGGAAGCGGGGATCGAACCTGCAACCCTCAAGTTGCTGGCACGGCCGCTCTACCAACCGAGCTATACCGTCCCATGACCCATGACTGCTGCGCTAGGTCCACTACTAACCACATTGTGAAGTATGCGGACGACACAACAGTAGCGGGCCTCATCCGTGACAACAACGACCTGGACTACAGGGATGAGGTGAAACATCTGGTTGACTGGTGCAGAACCAACAACCTGGTCCTGAATGTCGACAAGACCAAGGAGATCATTGTCGACTTCCAGAAGCACCAGTCCAGTCACGCTCCACTCTTCATCAACTGCACAGCGGTGGAGATGGTAAGCAGCACCAAGTTCCTGGGGGTGCAGATAACTGACAATATAACCTGGTCCCTACACACTGGAGCTCTTGTAAAAAGAGCTGAGCAGCGCATGCACTTTTTGCGTCGGATGAAAAGAGCACAGCTCCCTCCCCCCATTCTCACCACATTCTACGGAGGCACTATAGAGAGCCTACTGACCAACAGCATCTCTGTCTGGACTGGAGCCTGCAGTGCCTCAGACTGGAAGTCTCTCCAGAGAGTGGTGAGGACGGCGGAAAAGATCATCAGGACTCCTCTTCCTCCTATCCAGGAGATCGCAAAAACCCGCTGCCTGACCAGGGCTCAGAAAATCAGTAGAGACTCCTCCCACCCCCACCAAGGACGGTTTTCACTGCTGGACTCTAGAAAGAGGTTCCGCAGCCTCAGAAGCAGAACCTCCAGGTTCTGTAACAGCTTCTTCCCTCAGGCCATAACACTCTTGAACGCACCATAATTATCCCCTCAACTCCCCCCAAAATGGATTAACTCGCTGGAATAAAAAAGACAATATAACATACATCCATAAACGTGGATGCATATGAAAAAAGTGCAATATATTTATCTGTACAGTAACCTATTTATTTATTTATATATGCACCTTATTGCTTTTTTATCCTGCACTACCATGAGCTAATGTAACAAAATCTCATTCTTATCTGTACTGTAAAGTTCAAATTTGAATGACAATAAAAAGGAAGTCTAAGTCTAATAATAACGTACAGTATTTGCCTTGGAGAATGGACTTGTACGGTATCTCCTTCCAGCTTTTTCTCTGCCAAACACAACAGAAGCAGCTTTTCCATATTTTCATGTATGACTGATTAGTAGAGGGCTAAGAAAATAATCGATTTTCATTACTTCAGTTCTCATTCTATCAATAGAGTTGATTATATATCGTATAATATATACAGTATATGTATTTATCAATAGTGTAAAATATATATTTATTTAATTGTGATTTATCGTACCTTGCACGCAGCCCTATATAAATATACTCTATGTATATTGTATACCATTGTAAACTATTGGCTTGTGCCTCACAATAAGAAGGTCCTGGGTTTGTCGTGTTGGAAGAGGAAGGGGCCCGCTCCAAACTGTTCCCACAAGGTTGGGAGCATGGAATTGTCCAAAATGTTTTGGTATCCTGGAGCATTCAAAGTTCCTTTCACTGGAACTAAGGGGCCAAGCCCAACTCCTGAAAATCAATCCCACACCATAATTCCTCTTCCACCAAATTTCACACTCAGCACAATGCAGTCCGAAATGTACCGTTCTCCTGGCAACCTCCAAACCCGAACTCGTACATCAGATTGCCAGATGGAAAAGCGTGATTCATCACTCCAGAGAACGCGTCTCCACTGCTCTAGAGTCCAGTGGTGATGCGCTTTACACCACTGCATCTGACGCTTTGCATTGGACTTGGGGATGTATGGCTTAGATGCAGCTGCTCGGCCATGGAAACCCATTCCATGAAGCTCTCTGCGTACTGTACGTGGGCTAATTGGAAGGTCACATGAAGTTTGGAGCTCTGTAGCAACTGACTGTGCATAAAGTCGGTGACCTTTTTGCATTATGCACTTCAGCATCCGCTGACCCCTCTCTGTCAGTTTACGTGGCCTACCAATTTGTGGCCGAGTTGCTGTTGTTCCCAAACTCTTCCATTTTCTTATAATAAATCCGACAGTTGACTTTGGAATATTTAGGAGTGAAGAAATTTCACGACTGGATTTGTTGCACAGGTGGCATCCTATGACAGTTCCAGGCTGGAAATCACTGAGCTGCTGAGTGCGGCCCATTCTTTCACAAATGTTAGTAGAAACAGTCTCCATGCCTATGTGCTTGATTTTATACACATGTGGCCGGGCCAAGTGATTAGGACACCTGATTCTGATCATTTGGATGGGTGGCCAAATACTTTTGGCAATATAGTGTACATACATAAGGAATCTCCTGTCGATGCAACAGATGAGTAGGCAAACCAGTCATTTGCCGAGGTGGGTCCCCATGTGAGAATGAAGACCAAATTGTGATGCACACAATCGGCCACAGCTGCTACAAGGGAAGGAACCCAAAGTGGAACTTTGTTTCTTTCTCTCCTTCTTTGACTGAATGTTGATTGCTCTGTTGGTTTCAAAATCCTTTTCACCTTGTGAAAGCTGGTGCCTCCAAAGAGCTCTGTCGTGGGCTGTTGCTTTCCAAGAGTTCACAGTGAAGTTACATTTCTTAAGGTTTGCCTTCAGAGTATTTTTGTACCTCTTGAGAGGTCTTCCCTGACCGCCATGCCCCTATTTCAACTGTCCATATAGTAACATCTTTGGAATCCTGTTGTCTTCCAGGTGGATAATATATCCTGTCCATCTCAATTGGCACTTGATGATCAAACACAATTGTACACAATAATGAAACAAAAGCAAAAACACATTTTCTCTACTCATTTGCCCTCAAAGTCCTCGAGTTTGTAAATATTATTAAAACAACAAATGATTTTGAGAAAACACAAATATGGACTTTATCACTCTAGTATCGATCATAGTAGCCTGGTATCAAAACCACCAACTTATGTATGGATCCGCCCTTCCTCCTACTGTCGTGTACTGGCTGTGACAATACTGGCACACCAACAGTTGTGGTTACAGTATATTATTCTCTCTCTAACCACTTTTCATCTACTTGTTAGATTCGCTGTTTACTTTCTTCTGTAACATGGTCCATTTACATTTCTTAAACTTTATTAGGCACTTGTTTTTTTGTGTTTCTTAAAGTTGGCTTAGTGGTTATCTTAGCTATTAGCATGCCTGCTTCTGTCTTCCTCTCAGAGTGTACCATGTTTAGCCTCATCCCCCAGTGATAATGCTACGTGATATTATAATTGATGACTTCTGCCTTACGCCACACACTAATCACTAAGTCTGAGGACAGTCAGTCAAACTAAGTACGGGACAAAGTAGATAATAAAAAGGTAGAGTATGGAGAGAGACTGAAAACGCCAATGGCCCATTGTCAATAGCTAAGTCTAGACTGCAAGCTATGCCTCCATTATAAAAATGTTGACCCTCCCACTGTATCCAAATTGCTTCTATTTACATGCATATACTTTGTGTTCATATTTCATTTCCTTTCTTTTCACTCCCTTGTCAATTTTTATAATGCTATCTTATTCCTATTAAAGGAAAGTAGGATCAGTTCAGCAACTACTGTCTGGCCGACAGGCAGGTGGAGCCACTCAAAGATGAGCCCACAGACAAAGGCTTACATGAACTCACAACACAGATGCCACATTTCATGAGTTAGGGAGAAAGAACTGAACATTTGGAGGGCTACGTTCTCCAAAGACCTGTCATCTGCAGATCAAGAGGAATGCAAGGCTGCAGTAGTACAACCTGGAAACCGAACAGAGGCTTCCACAGTCATTCATAAAAACACAACACACATGAAAGACGGGAGAGTATACAGATGGTTAGTGCTCTCTTCCCCTTTTCTAAGCACAATTTATATAGAAACATAACCAAATGGACACTTTGTAGAGTGTGTGTGGTAAGATACACATGTAGAGAAACACATGTGCTGCATGTGTTTTGTGTAGTTTTGCATCTAAGAAGAGCAGCTGAGTCTGGTTACCTGATGAGTCCCCATATCCTGATAACAGTTAAGAGACAGACTGCTTATACTGAAACCTGGATTTTGTTTTTGCGTAGTTGCTACGGCGTCTTCTACATCTTCATTCTCTTATAGGTCTTCGTATAGGTTGAGCATGTGATGTGCAATCCTCTACCGAAATGCTAGGAGCTGTGTTTTTACTTCAGTAAGCAACACTGAGAGGGGTCGCCTATTTTGCTTGTTATATTCCTTTGTTTTTGGTGAACAATGCCCAGGGTTTCCCCTTAATGTAACAGATTGTGGCACACTGCCACGGCAAAATCATAGCTGCGACAACTTGAGAATATGTTTTTTTTTGTTTATTTTTTTGTGAAAAATTTAATTATTGTAATGTATTGTAGCCTCCAAAAAGTCACACAAAGTTTGACGCTATTTCTAACTTTTATTACCAATAACAACTGGCCCAATTCCAACAGGTTGTATATCCCGTGCAAACACTTTTGTCTCCCTGCTTCCCTGGACACGCAACAACACTTCCTTATTCTCCGCCAAACCGCTTTTAGGCACGGATCATGGGAAAAGATTAACATCACATCAAAACCATATGAACATAAACATTAACAATAGCAGGTTGTTACAGAATGGATGGATACATATAGCCTTTGATCAACGAAAACCGCGCTTCCGAAACTGTTTTTATGTGATAACATAAACAAGATACACACGATTGTCTGGAGCGTAGTCAGCATGTCTGCAATATGAACGTAACTTTAATATATTCCAGATATACCCGCAGACAGCGATACACAAAATTTGAAAATATTAAGAGGACAGCGGCAGCTTTTAAGGAGACAAAATCTAACTGTAGCAGCAGCGCTGAGCAAGTGTGACGTCATGCTCGCTGCAGCTAGCTTTTTGTTGGGGACATCGAGGGACAGAAATGGAGTCTCAAACACGAGTACATTCTATAATAACACCAGAAAAAGATGCTAGATTTCTTCCTAGTCATTTTTAATAAAGAAAAAGTCACTAAAAGTCTCTAGACACAAACAAGTCTCAACAAAAGAATGGAAACATTTGAAAGTATATCAAATTAATATAACAGTGTACTTTGCTGTTGTGTAGCCGCTAGCCTACCACGATCACATTTTAAAACATACTTAACTAAAATACAAGAAAACTCAAACCTTGTGTGCTTATTGAAGGCTATTCAACTGTTAACTTGCTGCGAGGCTTTGCACAAGTGAATGCACTGCAGGACTGCTTGTATCAGAGCGCTTATATCGCAGATTTTAGATGCAAGTCGATACAATCCGATACTTTTTGCTGATATACACTAGAACCGATAGCTGACATCATAATCGGATCAGGGCACCCCTAATTATTACCACTGTAACTAATCAATGTGTTACAACAGCTCCAGGAAAACTCATCTCATTATTATTGTGGTACTGTAGTGCAGCAAAAGTGCAGTTCTAGAACATTGACACTTGCACTCCTATAAATGGTAGTGTCAATTTGAAAAAGGACTAACTAGCTCTTTTTTCTAAAGGGGTCCGTTTACTATGGCTATGGCAGCACTTCTTAAAGAGCTGTGACAGGGCTTGACTCGTCATTATAAAAGGAGAAAAGAAGAATGGAAAATACTCCAAAACTTTGTTTTCACTGCATCTTAATGTTAGTAATGACTCAGGATAATATCAAAATAAGTAGCCCTGCAGTGCCAGCCATAAGCGTACAATTTAAAAGGAATTAAACACGAAAAGGGCAAGAGGAAAATTTCCCAGAGCCGCTCTTCAAATATCTGGGAAAGATTTAACCACCGACAGAATACGGACTTTCATTTGTTTCTGGTACCAATTTCCTTCATTATCACCACGGCACGGTCTGAGACATTAAACTGTGTGACCACTCAAAGGGCTGCTCCAATGAAATGTTTACAGAGAACCTAATTTAATACAGCTAATACAATTGAGAAAAAAAAAACATGTGCGATGGTACATGTAGATGTGATTATGGCCCTGAAACACCACAGTCAACTAACATATTTGCTCCCTTTCAAGTCTGTCTGTACGTAGAGAAAGGCACACTATAATAACACCATGTTCAACAATGTGGATGAGTCCAACAATCCACTAGATTGCTTCAATCAGACCCCAAAATGTTTGACCAAAACAAATGAGGCAACACATTTTTGTTAACACTGCCAAGTCCATGACAATCACACACGATAAGACAGTTTGTTTCTAGGACCAAGCCAAACGAAAAACATGGAAAACAGGCTGCTTCTTTACAGTATTGATGTAAGATGATATGGTCAGTACAAACAAATCATGTAACGGCAATGACTAATTTGGGAGAATGTCAACTGACCTGAGGGTTGGAGCACTTGACTCGGACTGGCTGAAGATCAACATGGAGGCATACAACAAAAGAGTGCCTTCCTTCTGGACAGTTTGGAGGCTTATGAGATGTGACTGCAAGTGTGGAGGTACACCCCATCGGTTCGACGAGGCTAAGGCTACGCTGCTGCCCCAGCAGGGTGTATACGCTGAACTGACTCAGGGATATTGTCCATGGAAAAGCATCACCTGGTTGGTGGATACATGAAAGAAAACAATGGGCATATTATATGTCTGCAAACAATATATCAAAACCTCGATAAACACATGAAACAGAAAACTTTTTCAGTTAACATTTGTAGATATTAAATTAAGTGACACTTGCCATGTTAAAAGGTGTGCAGTGCACATTCTTAAAAACATTTTTTTGTTCAAATTGCAAATGAATATTACAGTTCACTCTTGCCAGTCAAGCAGGACAGGTTGAAATGACTAAAAGCATGTCTTCTTATATAAGATTGATAAAATACACCACGTTGTGCCATACATTTGCACAGTTAGTATAGCAATCTAAAAGAAGAGATCCTCAAACTAATGCATCATAAAAATCAAATCTACTCACTTGAAATCAACAGGAATTATAATTGGATTTGAAACACAATCACTCCCTGAAGTATGAGCTTAATTTAGCCAGCTGCATTTCAGCAAGGATCCACCTATTAATAGCACACTGCTACACCCAAACAAAAGCGCTTGATGATCTTTTTGATTATTTCTTATATTCAATGTGGATACGTTTGCAATGAATAAATGCCACATTTATAATAATAACTTTATCATACAATAATGGGATCGGCGCAAACTAAGTCCCCCAATAGATGAATGAATAAACAATGTTATTTATAAAGCCATCTCGGGCTGCAACTATTTATCGATTAAATTGATCGATTAATAATGATCTAATAAGTGAAATTTATTTTTAAAAAATTATAAAATGTAAACGTACGGAGTGCTCTGAACTACAGGTAAATAGGTAACAGTTTCCACACGGCTGCTGCAATAGAGCGCACATGAAAGCGGTGGTGTGCAGTGTAGTGGCAAACAGTAGTTTTTTGTCTTTTTAATATGTTAATACAAAAATGTTAAAACGCAATTTCAATGTTAATGCTACGCATTTATAATTATCTATTATAAAAAAAGAAGGTTATGACAAGCAAAACATTTTTGTTTATTTAAACTATTTTCCCTAAATTACGCATTGAGGCTATGAAGTGTGTTTTATCCGATTACTTGATGAATCGAACAAACTAATCGTCAGATAACTTGATGACTAAAATAATCAAAAGGTACAGCCTTAAGCCTTTATTTTTTGGTGGTCATTTACCGTTGGAGTGATAAGTAGGCTAGCTGATTTTGCATACCAGAAAAGTTATGTCCACTATCTTTTACAGTATTTGTAATTGAGTAGCAGTCTTTTGTTTAAAACGGCTCTTGTTCTTTTCCTGAATGACTGCAGAACATTCTGTATATCATTAGTAGAAGAGGAAAAACAAGATTTGCTCGTATGAACTTCAAGAACTATGGCCGTGCTGCTTTGTTGCGTTCCTGAATGATGAAATGAAGAGCATTCCTAAGAAAAGGAATATATTGCTAAAACAAATTCATTCGAGCAGCAAAACAGCCAAGGCTGCTAACGTCTGTATTTGTATGACCAGTGTATTTATATGATGTCATTGGAAATTTTTAAGAGAAAAAAGTGGGGTGCCCTCAACTTTTGTTATTCTGAAGAAAAAACACCGCTTAACTGTTAGGGCTTATGTCAACTTTGCTAGGTGTGAAGAACACATGTGCAGGGATCTATCTCTCAAAGTCAGTCTACTTAAGTTTGTTTGTCTTTTGTCATGGTAAATGAGTAGTATTTGGTTAAAGGTCAGCCAAGTGACAAAAAGGTCATAAGATGGTAATTCCCATCTTTGATCCCACTTTATTATGATCATCAATTATTTAAATTGATTGAGCAAAAGTAAATATGTAATATGTAGTTTACTGCTTTCCATATTAAACTACTATGTGTACTCAAAAATAGAAATATATATTTTATGACATCAAGTTGTTTAGTGTGACTTTCAAAGGAAGCATATCTAAATGTACAGTGTCAAATATTACCTTCTTCTAGAATGGGCTTGGAGACCACAAATGGGAGCTCCTGCAAAGGCTCCATGTATTTGTGCCCAGCACTGACAACACTGATCTGGGGCAGGCAAACCACAAGGGTTCCTGGCATTGATGCTTGGTTGTGGTACCAGCTCCGCACAGTACCAGGGATGTCACCAAAGATAATAGTGCTTGGTGATGGAAGGCTGTCATTGGGCAGGAACACACAACAGGATTGTAACTCCAACTGGAGAGAGAAGAAAACAGAATACATTAATTGTGACTATCGAACATATAACACTCAATGACCATCTACAGGAGTAATCTTTCAGTTTGTCCCATTAAAAGGCAGTCAAACCCCAGACTAACTTCAAACACACTTATCAAGCATTAACACATTTTAGAAATTAAATTGCAATGACAGTTAAGCTTTGGTAGAAGGGTGCCATTAATACGGATAACATTGGTACTTATTGTATAGTTCTGGACCTCAAAATTTTGTCTAAGGAAAAGTTACCCCCAAAAAAGACAGCAGTGGTTTTAGACTTTTTTTTAAAATGAGTTTTAGCAAATTGTGGGATGCCTACTTTAATCTCTAATACGTTGGTGGGCCTGCATCAGCCTGCTGACGTCACTTACAGAAGACGGGAGGCAATTTCATACCGCGTAGAATGTATTTTGGTGGCATCTTCATCCCGAATCAAATTATTTTTGCACAGAATTTGAATAAATTAGCAAATATGTTTGCAAGATGCATTTTTGCAGGTTGTAGCAGTACAACTAAAGAAGGGTTTTGGTCGGAATTTGGAGGAAAAATACCAAATACCATCCTGAAAAGCAGGTGCGCCCTTGTGGGGAAAGCGACTTGAGTCCGAACCTGCGTAAAACAGAGAGAGGATAGCAGATCCTACACTAAAAACAAGAGAAAAAGAAGCTAGTGTTCTATATACTGTCCTCTTATATTGGTGTTTTCCACAAGATGATTTAAGAAGTGCTGAAAGAATGAGGAAACACAGGGCCCAGTGTCTATGAAGATGAAATAGCAGAGGAGTCCCGAAATGGTGATTATTTTGTATTTATTTTTTGTTAATAATGTTGACCACATTAATTTTTAAGTAATCATGGGCTAGTGTGAAAAAAACATTCAATTAAGTGATCAAAAATAATAGTTTTACATGCCTTTATCCAAAAGTCTATGCGGGGAAAGGGACAACAGTTCTGTTGATGACACCATACCATAAGGGGGCAGCATATTGAGGATGGCAATGGAAAGGGGGCGTTCCAAGTACAGTTAGTTATTTATCGATTACTCAAGAACTAATTGATATTATGAAAAAAAACCTGTCACATTCATTTTCAGGAGCAAAAAATACATAGAGAGAACCTGTTAGTGAAATTTCTGTCATCTGGACGCTATGGGTTATTTAAGATTTTGCAATGCTTTTTACATTATGTAGTTGCCAATAAACCACTCTGGCCTCCCTATCACAGTAAACAACCTCACATTCAAGAACAGTATTGATTAAAACGACCGACTGGCTATTATTCAACCTGTTTTCTCGAGCTACCGTTAACAACAGGTCACCCTTGGCATACCTCAAAAAACTCTCCATGAAATGAATCTGTGGTCTTTCGTTTGACTTGTTTTTGCACACATAAGCACCCTGGTGGGAAACATGCGATGAAACCCAACCAAAATACGCATCCGTCATTCGGTCATGCTCAATGCTTAAGCCTGGGTGTTGGCATACAGATCTCTCTTCATGACCGGGCATTGATTCCGGATGGAAAGTCTGTGTAGAGATGTTGTGTATGGAGAAGATAAAATCCTGGAGGGATTGGATGGGAGGCGGAGAAAAGAAAGGGGTTTGGAAGAGCTGTGGGAAATCCAGTGTTTGTGTTCAAGGTAATTATGTGGTTGCATACACAGTGAAAATAGAAAATTGAATACTGTTTGTACTCAGCTGGGTGAACAATGAATCCGTACGGGCTTCGTGTCTCGACTTGAGGTGTAAAAGTTCAGTTGAGACTGTGCAGAGTCGTGTATGGTATTCCCCACAATTATGTTAAACAGCTCTCTAACAAGCCAATAAACACAGTGATGGAAGTAGTTAGGAGGCATGACTCGCTAGTATGAGCTGACGAACATGACAGGCTTGGGTATGTTTGGTGAGAGAGAAAGCATGACCAATTTCAGGACAGGAAACTAACAAGGATGCCAGGATGACCGATGGTTTGTTCCGTCAGATGCTAGGGAGGTGAGGTCCAGAACCGCCACATAAAACTAGACTCAAAGGCCACGCATAAAGCCTTGTGAACTAATTCATATTTTAGCCATAATAAAATAGTGGAAAATGTATAATTGATTGAGGGCAAACCCATGGAAAGGCTGCTTTTCCAAGTGCTGCTAAGGAAACGTTCTAAAATTAGAAAAGGACAGAAGAAATAGCTAAACCAAGGGTGTAATTGAATGGTGGAATATCTGTTACACAACTTTGTCTTCTGTAGAGTTCAGGACAATATGGAAATAAAACAGCATATATAGATGGCCTCTGGAAATGACTCGGGCACAAGAAATAATTTGGATTAGAGTACCCTGCTGGTAAAAGGTTAAACAAAGAGACAGACCACAATTGGGAATTACAAGTGACATCATGACAAAGTGAAATTCTATCAACACAGCAAGAAGTTTACTGGAAATTTGCTCATGTAGCAAAACATTATATCATATACTGTACATGAGATATGTTGTTTTTAGTCAAACAGAAGCATTGGTGAAAAAAGGGAGATACAAATAAAGAGTAAAAACAGAAGTATATATCTGAACAAATAGAAAAGCACGGTTATTAGATTTTAATATTCAACCTTCCTGAAGTTGTCGGTGGCATTAAACCTGTGGACAAAACATCTAAAACACATACAGAATATTAATTTCTAAAAATATGAACGGTATTGGTGTCGACATTAGATCCGAGTAATATAAATTGAAAAAGCTGACTCCTTTGGTGACATGGCAGCATGCTCTGGATAGGATATCAAAAGCTATCACTTGAATATTGTTGCATGTGCAAAGTAAATTCACCCATACTAATACTGCACATCATTCACTAGATCGTTTGACAGACATTGTGGCCATTAACATACTTTTAAAATCAGTATAATTGCGTAAAAATACAGCATTAGCTGACTAACCTAAGCTCTGCTGGGGCTCTCATGTTTACAACAAAAAACAAGTACATTGGAACAGCGATTAACAAACCTCTCATTTTACCTACTTCACACTTTACGAGCCACAAACCGAATACAAATATTCTTTGATGAACAATCCTTGTCTCATTGTACGAACGTTTCATCCACTCACTTCGTGCCCAGCAACATTGTGGGCTGGCTGATCGTCAATGTAGTGACTATGTGTGTCGGCAGCGCGGCTATGAATGAGGACAGTTCAGCTATGTTCTTGTTTTGACTTTGTTATCTAAGAGACAGTTGATCCATCATCCCCTCAGTTTTGTTTGACACACAGTATTGTGTAGCGCAGGGGTGTTTAAAGTAGGGTTGTACGGTATACCGGTATTAGTATAGTACCGCGATACTAATGAATCATTTTCGGCACTATACCGCCTCTGAAAAGTACCGGTCCGCCATTCCCCCGCGCCTCCGTCGTCGTCACATTGTGTCATTGCTGGTTTACGAGCAGACGAGCATGTTCCGCAGAGCACAATCACGTAGTACTTACAAACAGACACAGTGTGTAGACAGAAAAGAAAGAACGGACGCATTTTGGCTTAAAAACTAACGATAAAGGTGAAGTTATAACACTGAAACGCCCACCGGAAGAGGTGCTTTAAGACATGGCTAGCTAGCTAGCGGCTAAAGTCCAGCCCCAGTCTGCAGTGTTTTAGCTACTTCTAAATCACTAATCCTCGCCTCCATGGCGACAAATAAATTAAGTTTCTTACAAGTATCATCCCTGCAGGACGAGGAATAGCTAAACATGCTTCACTACACACCGTAGCTCACCGGCGTCAAAATGTAAACAAACAGCATTGGTGGATCTACACCTAACATCCACTGTAATGATACCAAATACAGTAGCGTATCTAGTCGATACTACTATGATTACGTCGATATTTTTTTGGGCATCACAACATCTCTTTTTTTTATTTATGTTTATAAACTCAGGAAATATGTGTGGTCCCCTTTATTTAGAAAAGTACCAAAAAGTATTGAAATAATTTTAGTACCGGTACAAAAATATTGGTATCGGGACAACACTAGTTTAAAGTTAGACTGGGGGGCTAAAATCGGCCTGCCGAGTCGTTTCATTTGGCCCGCCAAAGAGTGGCATACTTGATTGTGCAAAAGAGCTCGCTCCTCAGCCAGCAAGCTTTTGGAGTCAGACAAGAACCAGGGAAAATGTCTCTTCTTCGACAACACGTGGAACCTGAATCATTGAAAACAAAAGCCATGCAAACCTTCCCCGCTTAAAAAAAACTAACAACAATAGTGGAAAAGAGGACACCAAAAAGGACCATTTGAAATGATTATCAAATGCCGATTAAACTCCTCCTGATCCAAACAAGTGAGAATGCTTGTTATTTGAATGACAGCCCAGAGGTGATGATTGCTTAACCTGAGACATATGCCCTGATTCCATCATCTTAGGCCACTAAACGAACCACGACTTTGTCCAACTTTGATCTGGAATCAGGATCAGAACGGTGGTATTTGCTGTCATTAAAAAAAAAATACTACTGGAAAAAAAGAATGACCAAAAACATGTTGAACCATAGAAATTTGGAGGGCATGCTAACTAATTGGTAAAATGCCTATTTTGTTCTCTTTGGTATCAACCACACACAGCCTGGCATCACATCATACATTGTTTAAACATTGCGCCGTTCTTGTCTTTTCTCCTCATTTTTGTTCTAATCACACGATGGCTTCATCATAGTGTTACAATCCTAGCCACATGTGCGGACTGTTTCAAATCTTTAAATCCGCCACCACTAGAATGTCCCTTACTTCCTCCTTTACTGAGCAGCAGCAGGAGGAGTGTATCATCTGGTTTGCGTATCATGTGTCCCCGGGGTCTTTTTGAGGGTAGTTATCTGTTTCCAGCAGAGCATTTTCCCTCAGAAGGAAGCTAATGCACAAACATACCTAGGGTATATTTAATGTGTGAATGGTCCATATGGCTACAGGAGGCGCCTAGGGTTAGTGAAGCTAAAGAGTATACTCTAGGGCAGGGGTGTCAAAGTCAAATGGACGGAGGGCCAAATAAAAAATTTAGCTACAAGCCGAGGGCCGGACTGTTCGAATGTTCATTGAAAAATTTTTAAATGACGCATATAGTCTAGTGAACCTAATTGAACCTACTGAAAACCTAACAAATATATTCCAATATGATCAGATAAATAAAGCAATATTTTCTTATGGCTCTGTCAGTAATCTTTAATTTTCAACAGACACAAAAGACAAATTTCCTTTATATAAAAATCCCCATAACATGAACATTAAATGAAAGAAACCGGTATTCAAGGCACCATCAGTAGCCTATATTTTCTATTTTAGCAAAAGTGGGCTAAATTTACTTCAAAGAAAAAAACAATAATAGCAATTTTCTATCATCCACTCAACTGAAATATTTTTAAAATATAATTAAATTGAAATACAATAAAATAAAGTGCAAAAATCTATAAATCAAAAACAACACTTTGTTTAAGGAGAAGTAACATGCAGTGAAAACAAATATTAAACTTTAACTTTTAAACTTGAATTGAGTAAAAACTCTAAATATGTGATTGCACAGTAATGTTCACATTAAACCCCCCTCCTCCCTCCGTGGGAGGGAGGCGAGTTGGGTGCCCGAAACCCCCCGCTGGTTTCGGCCCGCCCCTTGGCGCGCGTGGCACGGCGGGCTCCGCGACCCGACGGCTGGCCCTCGTGGCTTGACGGCGGGCGCGTCCCGACGGGCCGCGCGTAGGGGTCAAACGCAGAAGTCTCAGGGCCTCGTGGTGAGGGGGTGGCCTGCGGGTTTCGGCCCGCTTGACCCCCCCGCTCCTCTTGGCGCGCGCGGCACATGACGGGTTCCGCCACCGACGCTCGGGCTGCAGCCCGACGGTGGTGCGGGCCCGGCGGTGACGCGCGGTTTGGGGAAACAAAGCAGAAGTCTCAGGGCCTCGGGGCCGGGTTTCGGCCCGCCCCCTTGGCGCGCGTGGCACGGCGGGCTCCGCGACTGACGGCCGGGCTGCAGCCCTTCGGCCGGCAGGCGCGTCCCGGCGGGCCGCTCGCCCCCTTTCGGAACCTTGGACCGGCATCCGCTTGGTGCGTGTAAAAGATCTGCGGTCTTAAAAAAAAAAAAAAAAAAAAAAAAAAAAGATCTGCGGTCTGCGGGCCGGTTCTAATAATAAATCAAGATCATCCCAAGGGCCGTAAAAAACCTTCTCGCGGGCCGGATATGGCCCGCGGGCCTTGACTCTGACATATGTGCTCTAGGGAGTAGTTTGAACTGAGACACACATATTCCTTGTACGATTACTCTTGCACCTGCAAGTTGTTCCTATTTTTCATAGCTTTACACCTAGTTGATTTACTCCTGCACAGAGATGCATTTTTCATTTTTGGACAAGTGTTAATTTCTGAGTTTCTTTAATAATAACAATACATCAAATGTATATTATTGGAATTGTGTTTTTTAATTAATATTGTTTTTTAATTAGAGGATGCCAGTTCGCTGTGTAAAAGTACACCAGAATTGCGGCAGCATGCTGATTTTATGGGTTCTGAATAAAAGGCAATGGCAGATATGTACTGTAGACCCGGTTGTCAATTTTGCAGGATTTCTGTGTTAACATTTGTTTTAAAAGCCTTTAGTCGCCACAGCCCAAACCAATCATCCAAAAAGCATAAACACTGAGTGGCGAAATTAATTGGCTAGGCTGAGATATGACGTTCAGGCACAAAAAAAATCTATATTCTACATTTTTACACTCAGACAAACTTTTCCAATGATAAAAATATAACAATAGTAATTATAATGTTAATAACTCTTGTCAAGAGGACACAAAAGCACTTAAATAAATGTGTGCTGTCAAATGATTATTTTAAAAACCAGATTAATCACACTTTTGAATTTGGATTAATCATGATTAATCACAGGTTGTTACTTGCTTGCATACCGTATTTTTCGGACAATGAGGAGCAATTAAAATCCTTTAATTTTCTCAAAAATGGACAGTGCTTCTTATATCTTGGTACGTCTAATATACATGTTAATTCTAGTTGTGCTTACTGACCTCAAAGCAACTATATTTGGTACATGGTGTAATTGTTTAAAATTATTTTGGAACTGTTGTGGTATGTGTGAAGTGAAGTGAATTATATTTATATAGCGCTTTTCTCTAGTGACTCAAAGCGCTTTACATAGTGAAACCCAATTTCTAAGTTAAATATGAACCAGTGTGGGTGGCACTGGGAGCAGGTGGGTAAAGCGTCTTGCCCAAGGACACAACGGCAGTGAATAGGATGGCTGAAGTGGGGATCGAACCTGGAACCCTCAAGTTGCTGGCACGGCCGCTCTACCAACCGAGCTATACTGCATATGAATGCTGTTGTTCTGTTGTATTGTCTTGTTGTAATTATTATTGTAACTTTGTTTGTGCAGCCCTCTTTGTCAGGTTGTTCTTGAAAAATAGATTTTAATCTCAATGAGTCTTTACTTGGCTAAATAAAGGAAATTTAATTGAATTGAATTGTAATGATAAGTGTGACCGGTAGATGGCAGTCACACATGGGAGATACGTGTGGACTGCAAGATGACTCTAGCAAGCAAGCCCAAAACTTGGATGTTTCATTGAGAATATAGAAATTACACGACGCTCAAAAATCTGTCAAAAATGTTTTACTACAACTTTGGTAAGCTACGAAGCCACAACGGCTGATGGACAGTCGTCGCAATACGGCTACCGTAGTCAGACGTGCAATGTGCATTAAGAGACGTTATCTGGCATTTTGTTTCGCAATATTATGCAAAACCAACTTTTCTTATCTACTGGTCCCTGCTGATGTGTATTTGTGATCTGCATAAGTCCCGACAATTTGCATGCATCCGCCTTTGTAGTCCACGCCGACACCGTAGTCAATCAGCGCCTTCTTTTTCTCTATCCTCTTGTTGTGGAGCATTAATCCTCCGCTGTTGCTATTTCTAATATAAAGTAGCATACAGATATAACATATATATCAGTAGATTTGCTATGGAAAATAAAAACTACCGGTGTAATGAATTTACATAATTCACCCACAGAACTTTAAATTGACTTTAAAAAGGCCCTAATATTTGGACACAAATGAAATTTCATTGTCAGAATGCCATCCAGGAACATTTTTAAAATGTGTATGGATGTTCTCATTCATCCAGGTCATTGTAATCTCAGGCCATTCAATCAATTTCAACCGGACTGTTCAGCCTGTCTTAGAAGACGTCTCTTCTTTCATCCAAGTACAGTAGGCTCAATCGGTTCATGCTCATAGATTAAGATTAGTCAGATTTAGTTTTAGATTTAGATTGGTTTAGATTGCTCAGATCTAGAGCAATCTAAATCAAGGACACCAATCTAAATCAAAGAATAGATCTGACAGATTATGGCCAGATCTAAAACAATCTAAGTCTAAGACTAGATCTGAACCAAACTAAACCAAATTGGATGAGAAGCCAAGCACGCCTTCTAAGACACACTAAACAATCCAGTTGCGATCGAATGAATGCCCTGAGAATTTATTTTAAATGTTTTACTTGAATGCACGTCATGTATTTGCTCAAAACATGGTAACAGTTTTATCTAACTTCCAGTCAGGGTGTATTTTGGTGTGAAATATGCCAGTGAGCATACCAGTCGGGAGTCTCCTCACTCATCTTTGCACTGAAAGTATTTACCTGATCACTGACCTGAGAGCAATCTGTGCTGTCTTTCAGGTAACCATCTGTATTTAAGGTAAAAAGGAGCATGTGCGTGATTAATCTGCGTATATACATAATTAATGCTATATTTTGAGGATCACATGAGATAACTTATTTTTGACAGCCTTAAAAACATATATTTTTTAAAATTCAAATTAGAACGCAAAAATAAAGTTGCATAAAAATATAATAAATAAAAAGATTATAAATAAATAATACCAAAATAAAACTAAATATTTTGACATTCATCTCACATTCAACCCCTACACTCACTCACACACAATGAATCACACACACAGGATGTCACTCAGAGACGAGAAAAGAGGAAATTAGAAACACCACTTCCAGCATCCCCGGTGAAAACATTTGCAACTCTGGACGAGAAATATCTCACTGGAGGGATCGGCAGCAAATGGAAAACACATCCCTTTGTTTTTGAAAACCTGATACCTCTCCAAATGTTATCTTCCTGTCCTTGCACCAGAAGGGACCAAAGTTGCTGGGCCAATGAACAGAGGGACCATAGAGCATCCCCTCCAAATATCTCTCTGGGCACTCCACCCACTGTTCACCTTTTGCTCCCTCTGTTCAGCATATCCTGCATTTCCAGCACGATCCAAAAACACATTTGGACTAGAGGTTGTAATAGCGTAAATAGTGTCTTCTGGAAATGTAGATGATTAATGTGTGTATGACACTGTACAGATGTGCATTGCCGCATGTAGATGTATACACTTGCATGTGTTGCTGCTTCAATAAACTGCATAGCTTCCAAATTTTTGGGAGAAAGCTATTTTACCATGATACCCCCTGACAGCAGATAGGTTCGCTCTGACCCGCATGCCATCACAAGCAATAAGCTTGCGGCCTGGCACGGGAGCACATTCAGGCAACCAGCCATCTCTAAAGCCCCACATTCCTCTCTTCTAACACTGCTTACAGAAGCTGACAAGCACTGGAGGTCTCCTTGGCTGAAGTGGAAATCTGCAAAAATAAACGCTTTAGGTGACATGAAGGCTTTGTTTGTTTCTGCTGGCCCAGATGTTTGTGTTAGCGCAGTGGGTTAATTGCAACTTTGATCGCTGCGTTTACTGATCCAACAGTGGCCTTATAGTGTGGTTGGCCTGGCCTGTAACGACGGCTCCCACCCCCTGAGCTCAAACAATCAACCCTCAGCCATTTTGGCATATTATACAGATGGGCTCAAAGGGTTGGCCCGGGCCAAATTAGACAAGGAGATGTCCTTAAAAGAACAATTATGAGATGTTGCCGTGCTCAGATCCCTTTGAAAAATCTGGGCTGTGCCTTAACAGACACATTAGGGCAGAACTGAGTAATTGGTTATTTAAGAGTCGATCACATATTGCCAGTTTAGATGGCGGTTGGGCTCCGCCAAATACCATATTATCACCGAACACAAAACCTCGTCATCCGTCACTCATCCCGCCATGAATCCTGAAAACCGCGGGGACGCGACTAAAATATTAAACATGTACATCTTTTGTGGTGATCCTGGCCGTTTGAAATAGGCCATTTTTAAACTACTTTCCTTAAAAACTGACATTACGTAGATGCTGCCACGAATCCCCTGCATCTCACCTCAACTGGGCAGACAGTGATCTTTCAGCTGTTCTGCAGCCAGGTCAGAATATTTGTTTTTATTTCCTCTTGTAAGCCTCTTCAACCCGATCTTCCCATGGCACTGTCAGCTCCACGATGTAAACTAGCTTTGCTGTTGGAGACCACAGGACCATGTCTGGCCCAAGTGTTGTTGCCACTATTTCTTAGGGAAACAAAAGCCGTTTGCCAACATCCACTTACAATTTCAAATCTCGAGCAGACTGTAGGATGCTTGCATCCTTCGGTGTTGTTGTAAATTTGAAACCAAACCCTCCTCTTCTCCCTGTCTCAGCAATTTCTGTTCCATTCATTTGCCAAATCCTTTGTCATGTAATCCTGCAGATCTTTATTTTAGCTTTAATATCTGCTTCCATAATCCAGATAATTCATTCCATATTCTGAAATTTCTCATCATTGATCTCAGATCTCCTTTATTGTCCCCTTTTGTTTAACCACTCCTGAGAGGCTGCAAGTTATTTTATTTTTAATGCTGCATTTAACGTGTTCGACATCCCCAGTGGGACCTTCTACGTCCTGGAACTCTTTAGGACGGAAGATTATTTCTCTTGAGAGGCCTTCAGATTATTGGCAGTCGCTTTAATTCACTTTCTTGTCAGTTAGCCTGTTAGCCAAATCATCACCCAAATCGTTTATTTGTCCAATGAATCATTACACTACGCCAGACAATGTTCAAGTCGTAGGTGTGAACAACCAACCCTATAATTGTGGTAGAAATCTACTATCAATAAAACTGTGTGGAATTTAGGCAGCAGACTTCTGTTCTCTTCAACAGGAAATAACACAAGTGGTACAACGTGGTTAACAGTATGAAATTGTAACAAACTGGGTTGCGGTGCACACCGCTGATTTATGTAGTGCGATCAGATAGAACAAGCCAAACTGAACCCTCAGGTGAGCTGATCAGACCTGTGTTTGGCAAGACTTTGTCTTCTTCAGTCCCAAGACAAAGGGTGGATGCATGTCTAAAAACGTGTTCAGATTCACCTCCAAGCAAACATTCCAAAAAATATTCCCGTTCCGATTCAGTCATTCTGTCACGATGCAGGCATGTGTGTCAATGCCGTGGATAAGCCATTTAATGGGTCGAACATGTGCATGTCAATAATGGCTGTGAAGTTATCCTACAGTTGACACAGCAGTAGATGATGTAGTCGGTTTTAGCTACTTTGTATTGTGTGCAGACAAAATTCATCTGACAAGTACATACCTAGGAAAACAAATACTGTAGTTTTTGTACAATCATTAGACTATGTATTATTTTCCCCGCATTACCCCATGTGGATAACCTGCAACCGACTCTGTTCTCTTGTTACCCCTTTATCAATTTCCTCACTTGTTCTCAGCCTTTCTCTATAGAATTTTTTGGAAAAGTTATGTTTCAGGAAAGACATTCACTATTCTTCCATTAGTATTACCTCGACAACCATTAGTTAACAATTAGGAGGTAGCTCGCTTCAATAAAAACCTTTTCGATAAGTGATTTATATAAGTTGTGCATACAGTAATTTAATGTTCATTCAACAAAGTAAGATACGTTTTTTCTACGGTCATATTCGAATGCAGTATATTTGTTTCAGCTTTTAGACTTTTCATTGGAAAAAAAACGTATTCATGTTACTGAAAACTGTCTGTGTAGCGTGTATAAACAATGTTTCTGGCTTTAAACAATGATAATCATAGGTCGCAAAATCAATTTCAAAGAACTATTTAACAGCAGAACATTGTTCAATGACACAGGCTAAGTTAAACACACTCAGTGGATGCTTAAATGCGTACATATAAATCTTGTGTGAGAAATAGAAGCATCAGAGTGGTCGCTGTGTTTTGACCACCACATTCTTCAAAGTGGTACAAAGCCATTGGTGTGTTTGAGATTTATTGTTTGACAGATGAGGAGGATGAGGTGTTGAATGGAAGGTTGATAAGATGGGGGGAGGGGGCAGAAGATGAAGTAATGTGCCTTCAGAAAACGCTCCAGCTGGGGGTCAGAGCCTGTTCATGGAAACCATCTGGTCAGCATCATTTGAGCCACACCAAACATACAGTGCATATGATCCTCTTCAACCGCTCCCTTACTTTCTTCCTTAAGAGTTCATGTCTCTTACTCCTTTTTTGTATCCAACCTTAGTCTTATTTCCATCACTTTACCTTTGATGCCCTGAAATTTTTTTTCTCTGTGTTTTGTCCTTCAAAAAATCCCTACTCAACATTACAGAGCAGCTGGAGGGAGCAATGTTACTTTATTTTTCCATGGCAACGGTCTTTTTGTTTAAGAAGATCTCACTTCAGTTTTGGTAGCAACGTGTTCCATGCCAACACTGAAAACATTCATGTGTTAAGTAGAAGGAATTATTGCAAAATTCTTGAAATAGAATTGCATGCAATTAACAGGGCCCCTCAACGAACATGAGTGCCCCGTGGGAGAACATGGATGAGCGGAGGAGATGACAGGAGAAAAAGAGACAGGAGAATAGGTAAGGGAAAGTTGTGTAGGAGATAAACTGTTTGGACATACTTGGAGTAAAAAGAATTAGAAGAAACCATGTGACTTATAAATTTTGTAAGACATCATATTGCATGAACAAACGCCAATGCAAAGAATAAACTGATCATTGGATGTAAGTGGCATAAGAAAACATTTTATGCCGGTTAATATATCACAGCATATTTTATCAACCCCTATATACGGGTGTACATTACAGTACAGTACAGTACAATCGTTAATCGCAACATTGTGTCTCAAATGTTGTGGCTTCTCTATCTCCGTTTACATTTTTAAAAGCTAATTTTACATATTTTTGGCCTAAATTAAGTCTTGAAGGGGCTGTTTGCAACATCCTCATAGTTACATTTTTCAATGCAAAAAATATAACAAGAACGCCATTGGCTAGAGTATGTTACAATTAGTTATTCAATAAAACACATTTTATTTAAAATTATCTATATTTTTCACAATTACTAAATTTA
>NC_084741.1:61661567-61864067 GCF_033978785.1 Entelurus aequoreus | reverse complement strand
GTCATGAAATAGTATTAATGACACAAAACCACCAGCCCCTCAGAAACCACTCACTCATAAAGCAGTAAAACAGTTAAATTAACCAGCATGGCAACAGGCATGACGGCTTATGTCAGAGTTTTGCTGGCTCATGTCATATCTGTCTCATGTAAGTGACAGTTAGGGGATAATTGTTTGATCCCCTGCGGATTTTTGAAGTTTACGTTCTTACGCAGACATCAACAGTACATATATTCATATGTATATTACATATACATATAATATTACATATTACATATTACATATGTTTGTTTTTTTGGTAGGTTTATTTTAACAATGAGAGACAGACAATTAATTCAGAAAAAAACTGAAAATAAAATGGAAAAAAAGGTTACAAATCCATTTGTGGGCCATTCCACCCAAATAAGTGACATTTGTGTCCCCAGGAAAAATAAAAATATCAAATGCACAATATTTTTTTTATTTTGCAAAGTGTTCTACACATTCATCTGATTGCATATCCAATTAATATAATTTAAAAGATCAATGTAAACTACCTTGAAAACTAGAGAAACAGCAATGGTTGCGTGTCTTTGATCCTAAAATTAGATTTTACAATGAAATATAATACAGTTGTACCTCAAGATACGGGTAGTTCATTCCACAAGTTCTTTGGGGTTATGAGCTAATTATTATGCTTTAAGTTGCTAACAAAAATTTGAGTTACGAGCCTCTCCACTGTTAGTTGACGTAGCAAATGTCACAATCAACCCTGTGAGATCCGACCAAAACATCTGGTCTTAGATGGTAGCATTATCTTATAGCTAGAGCTCGTCATAACTTTGGTTTCTAACCATAGGAAGGAAGAAAGTGGGTGTAAAGGACAGTGCTGAGAAGAAGTTGATGGTACTTATTGAATTACAAAATACAATTTCAAAAACATGATCTCTAGCTGACTTGGCAAACCAATTCGAGCATAGCACTAATCTGCATATCAAAGCAAAGGAGTCTAACGCCAGCAAAAAACTTTAAAATAATATTGAAAAGTTACAAAATGTAGTTACGTTAAAAGGCCCGTCACAGAAACTATTAAGCTTGTACGTTGAGGTACTAGTATGTATATGCTAAGTCTATGCAAAAAAATTCACTAGTTACGTTCAGTCCTGTCACTCAAATGAGTCATTTTCAACTACCTGGGATGGGTTAATACACACTTTCAATACAAGGTGCGCCTTATAACCCGGTGCGCCTAATGCAAGGAATAAGTTTGGTTGAGCTTACCCACCTCGAAGCAATTTTATTTGGAACATGGTGTAATGATAAGTGTGACCAGTAGATGGCAGTTTGATGTGCTTCAACATACAGTGGGGCAAAAAAGTATTTAGTCAGCCACCCATTGACAATCAATGGGTGGCTGACTAAATACTTTTTTGCCCCACTGTATGTGTATTATAATGGTGTGTGTATAAGTTAAGACATATTATCTGGCATTTTGTTACGCACTATTATGCAAAAGAAACTTTTCTTACCTTCTGGTACCTGCTGATCTGTATTTTGGATCTGCATAAATCCTGAAAAATTGTGCGCGTCTGCCTTTGTAGTCCGTGACGACGCCCTAGTCGATAAACTTCGTCTTTTTCTCTATCTTTGTGTTATGGGACATTCATCCTCCGCTGTTGTCATTTCTAATATGAAGTAGTGTATAGTTCTTACTTATATCTGTCAGTAAACTCGCCATGAAAGCACTAAAACATACCGGTGTAGTGGGTTTATATAATTCACCCAGAGAACTTTAGTTATTAGAGTTTCCGGCGTTGTTGTTTCCGGATGAGGAAATGCTGCTCCATTATTGATTTAAGTAAAGTCTGAATGTCATTAAAACAGTTAGCTCCATCTTTTGACACTTCTTCCACTCCCAATCCAATCCAATCCAATCCACTTGATTTATATAGCACATTTACACAACAAGAATGTTTTCAAAGTGCTGCACAGCCATGTTAAAAACAATATTAAAAACAATATCATGCTCCACCAATGATTGAATAAAAACAAAAAATAAATGAATAGAAAACCAATATAAAAACAATATAAAAAATAAATGCTACACCGCTACAACAAAGATGACGGGGAGAAGACGCTGCCGAAGGTGAGCCACGTAAATAAGACCGTCCACAAAACGGCGCGTCCGGAAGCGGCTTGAAGATGATCTGTAAAACATCATCTATGCAACATTTTGACCAAAGAACCACCATTACATGTTATGTAGACCACAAGGAAGTGTTTTTAATTTAGAATAATAATAATAGTATGACTCCTTTAATGCGCATTATAATCCGCCTTATATATGAAAAAAAGATTAAAAAATACACTATTCATCGGCTGTACGCCTTATAATCCGGTGCGCCCTATGGTCCGGTAAATACGGTACTCAAACTGTGTGTTATCGGTTTTAGAGTTGAACAACGACAAATTAAATTTTTACTGTTACAACCAGCAAATGGAATGGTCTTTGTATTTAAAAGTGAGTGTTGTGTAAGAATATGAGTATACTGTAAGTAGTTGATCTCCCAACTAAAATTCACCTGGCAAAAATGCTAAAGAGTTGTCATGTCTGTGTAAGACGATAAACTTTTAACTTTTTTCACCTACAGTAAGTGTCACTTAAAACAAGACAAAAATGACTTAAGTCAACAAAACCGTGACAAAGTTGTAAAGAGCAACTGAGAAAATGTGTTATTTTAGGACAGCCATTTCCTATGATGCCTCGCCGTAAAATTATATGAACACAGTTTTAAATTATTGTGTGTTCTCTTTTTGTCAGCACTCCAACTTTCCTTTCTGTTCACTTTAACCTCAATCACGCAGCCAACATCCACAATAAATAATATACCCTTATCCTTCATAAAAGCAAATAGTTAACAATAAGAAAAAAATATTCACCCAAGACTAAGTGAGAAGTTTGAAGTGGCTAATCAGTGTGCGTCGTCCACATACGTATATTTAAATTTAGCAGTAAGAGTCCCTGTGAGACTATGACTAGTCATTTTAGGAAGGGGCCTCATATCTCATTATTTCTAATTCGTCTTGTTTTCTTTCCCAAGCCAACCATCGTTATTTTGATAAATTATTGGCCGTACCAGAAAAAATGTTAAACTATATAAACTCCACAATGAAAATATTATCCCTTCTGGAAAGCACACGGCAGCCAATAAAAACCTGCCTGACTTCCATCAGGCTACTAGGACTTAGATTATGTACAACTGCGTAGTTCTGCCTAAAATCTGACGTACAGTTCCCTCTATCATTTGTGGACACATGCATGCATTTATCAATTCAGTTGGTGTCTTCCTTTAAAATATACAGCACATTAAGTCTAATAATTTGACTTAAGTGCCTGAGATCACCAGAAGGTTTTCGGAGCAGTGGAACTTTGACCAACAAACCATATTTTTTGACAACTTTACAGATTAATGGCACAAACAATATAAATGTTTCCATTTCACAATATAGATTTTTACTCCTCCCAGTAAACAGGAAAATTACACATAATCCCACCATCCAGACCACTAGTAGACTGGAACAAAGACCGCAGCTCTTGTTCCAAACTTTGGGAAGCAGAGCCAAATTGGAGAATACGTTTCTCAGCAAAAGCAGAATTATCTCAGGGCGCCAATGGCTAATTGAAGGATTGAAAAGCAAAACCATTGAGGTCATTTCCCTGGTAGATACAGTATTAGCAAACATTAGGTTGGACTTGGATTGTGATGTTTCTTCTGACAGGAACATTCGTTGGGGAGAAATAGAAAAAAATACTTATGACGCTATTATGTAAACCCATTTGAGGTGACGTGATAAAAATCGACTATAAACTGCTGAGAACATTTTGAAATGCATCTTTTCTTGTAAAAGATAATCATTCACACCAGGGTTGTTTTCTAATAGTCGATGATTTGACGATTCGATTCGGAAAAGTCTGATTCGACAATCAACCTCGCCCGCTAAAATTCCGCTGTCAGTCCCTGTGGGACTCGACGTAGGTGCCAGGACACGCCGCCTTGCCCTGGATGTGTAACTCTCCTTTTGCAAAGATAACAATTATTCAGCAAGTTCACATACAGAAACTTGTTACGACTTTTACATCTTCTATTTAGTCAAGTTTGATGTCTTCTTGGGGAGAGCCAAGGACCTCACAAACTGTGGTTTAGCCTGTTTTGAGGTGGAAAAAGCAGCAAATGAGAATTCTGTTTTAATTTAGAGAAAGACTTTATTCTTTTCATAAGTACCTTCAGTTAACTTTGGAATATTCACGTACAAGTGTAGAGCACATCTATATGACTGACACCTACTGATCAGTCAGTATACACTACTACATACTAGTGTTGTTCCGATACCAATATTTTGGTACCGGTGCCAGAATTATTTCAATATTTTTCGGTAGTTTTCTAAATAAAGGGGACCACAAAAAATTGCATTATTGGCTTTATTTTAACAAAAAATCTTAGGGTACATTAACATATGTTTCTTATTGCAAGTTTGTCCTTAAATAAACTAGTGAACATACAAGACAACTTGTCTTTTATTAGTAAGTAAGCAAACAAAGGCTCCTAATTTAGCTGCTGACGTATGCAGTAACATATTGTATCATTTTCCATTCTATTATTTTTTCCAAAATTATTAAGGACAAGTGGTAGAAAATGAATTATTTGATGTTAATATCTGCTTACTTTCTCTTTTAACATGTTCTATCTACACTCTGTTAAAATGTAATAATCACTTATTCTTCTGTTGTTTGGATGTTTTACATTAGTTTTGAATCAAGAGTCGGTTGTGAAAATCTTTAGTTGAGGGCGGCCCTAATTCACACAAATGTACACTTTTCGTGTCTCATATGAAGCCACAAATCTCATCTTTTATAAAGTTACTGCATATAGCTGAAACATGTTTTACCAACATAAATGTCTGAGGAGGCGAACAGCACTATTGTATTTGCAGAAGATATTTGGAAAAATGTGGATCCTTTTGCTATGAAAAAAATAGGACTATTTGAAAATGGAAAACTAAACGAAAGTTAGTCATTCCAGGGTGTCTTAGAATAGTCAACGATTGTATTTGGGTGAGTCTTAATCGACTATCAATTAACCTCTTAGTTGTATTGTCGGACATAGGGAATCGTTTTTTATTGTGGATTTAGTTTATTTGTGGTTATCCCCATTAGCTGTGCACTTCAAAAAAATAGATGACGCCATAGATTTTGCCCATACGAATCAGATTTCAGTTAAATCCTGAGTCAAAGACAGCCCTAATTCCAAGAAAATGAGAGTGGCGACGTAACAAGGAAATACTCTGTTCTGTGTATAAACTGTGAAACACAGTTGTTCTACAAATGGTATATTTTAATAAGTATAATACACTGCATAATTTAAAATGCAACAAGTAAAACGGGAGAAGAAACAGTGATGTATTTGCTCGCTAAACGGAGAGGATATTGCTTCGCGATTTGAGCTGCACAGCAACAAAACTACAGCATGATATCATCTTGCCCCCAGCGTTTTTAGGGGAACTGAGCTGGTTGTGTGTGTCTCTGTACATTTGCCTACACATTAACAGGCACCCACCAAAGGCCTGCAGGCAAGACCCCTTGATTACAATGAAACTGTAGCTTTTCTCAATGTGGTTACAAAACAGCATAATGCTCTCTTTACATTGTAAGTGACAGGTATACAGTATGTTCAAAAGAAAGCAAAGCATCCAATGTGTACAATTGTTGAGTTTTTCCCCTTCTCGTGATGCATCATACCAATTCCAGACATTTTATTTAGAGAAATCATTCGCTCTTGGTTAAAAAAATAAAATTAAAAAAAGATAATCTACTCGGTATATGCAAAGCATAACATTGGCAGTCCGCCTATTCTAACCTTTTAAAGTTTGGGAGTGATTTACCTGGCTTCCCCTTAGCACAGACCTGAGGTCTCATTTATTAAAGTTGCATACGCAGAAAATAGGACTTGAAAGTTTAGTATGCTACCTTTTATTGGAAATTTGTGCTATATTAAAAATTAAAAAAAACTTGGCAGGAAAAGACCTGTTTAGACCTGCTGCACATACATTTTGGAAACAGTAAAAACTTGTTAACTATTGCATCCCCATTTCCACTGTAAAAGATAAATAGACTGACTCATACTGTATCTTAAAAAATACATTTTGATCGTAAATGTTGGATGCAGACTTAAACAGGACATTAGTTTTTTTCCATCAGCTCTGGTTACAGATATAATATACCCTAAACTGATCATGTATATGGATCGATGTCTACTTTTTGATTAATAAAACCGTTTCTAAAATTTCTTGAATTATGTTCAAATTGCATTACATAGTACTGTAAAAAGTGTTGGAGATGGACGTATATGTAAACAAATGCCCATGAGATGTACACACAGTATATTTATGAGAGCATTATACCAGGGGTTCCCAACCTTTTTTCCACCAGGGACCAGTTTAATGTAGACATTATTGTCACATTGTGTGGCCAGTAAATACAGCAAAAACAGTAAATACAGCAAAAACAACCACATGAAAAATTCAACTCAAGATAATTCTGAATTAGTGAGAGCTAAGGCCTTTTTCCTAGCTTATGGGCTTATTTTTTGACTAACATATCTGATGCCTTATATGTGTGATGCCATCGTCGAGGAGTATAAGAGTATAGTTATATAACAAAACTATATATACTTGCCA
Source organism: Entelurus aequoreus (assembly GCF_033978785.1). Taxonomy (NCBI): domain Eukaryota; kingdom Metazoa; phylum Chordata; class Actinopteri; order Syngnathiformes; family Syngnathidae; genus Entelurus; species Entelurus aequoreus. Next base: position 61,857,353 of record NC_084741.1, on the reverse strand, counting down.
TTAGTCTCAATGCATGTCTATGGATTTGTATTTCTATTCTAAAAGTGTTGTATTCATATTTTGTGCATTACAGTATGTATGCGTTTTTGGTGTACTTTTCCAAGTGTAAACACATCTGTTAATGCTCACTAAACAGAATGAAAATATAAACGCAACACTTTGTTTTTTCTCCCCTTTTTCATGAGTTGAACTCAAAGATCTAAAACTTTTACTATATACACAAAATACCTATTCCTCTCTAAATCTGTGTTAGTGAGCATTTCTTCTTGCCAAGACAATCCATCCCACCTTACAGGTGTAGTATGTCAAGATGCTTATTAAACAGTATGTTAATTGCACAGGTGTGCCTTAAGTTGCCCACAATAAAAGACCACTCTGAAATGTGCAGTTTTTATCACACAGCACAATGCCACAGATATCACAAGTTTTGAGGGAGCTTTCAGTTGGCATGCTGACTGCAGGAATGTCAACCAGAGCTGTTGCCCTTGAGTTGAATGTTAATTTATCTGCCATAAGCTGTCTCCAAAGGAGTTTCAGAGAATTTGGCAGTACATCCAACCGGCATTACAACCGCAGACCATGTGTAACCACACCACCCCAGGACCTCCACAACCAGTAGGTGCACCTCCATAATCGTCCGAGTCACCCAGAAAGCTGCTGCCACAATTGGTTTGCATAACCAAGTAATTTCTGCACAAACTGTGAGAAACCGTCTCAGGGGAAGCTCATCTGCATGCTCGTTGTCCTCATCAGGGTCTCGACCTGACTGCGGTTTGTCATCGAAATCGACCTGAGTGGGCAAATGCCCATGTTCAATGGCGTCTGGCATGTTGGAGAGGTGTTCTCTTCACGGATGAATTCCGGTTTTCACTGTTGAGGGCAGATGGCGTCGTGTGGGAGAGCGGTTTGCTGAAGTCAACGTTGTGAATCGAGTGGCCTATGGTGGGAGTTGAGTTATGGTATGCGCAGGCGTATGTTATGGAGCACGAACGCAAGTGCATTTTATTGATGGCATTTTGAATGCACAGAGATACCGTGACAAGATCCTGAGGCCCCATTGTTGTGCCATTTATTTGAGACCATTACCTCATGTTGCAGAATGACAATGCACTGCCCCATGTTGCAAGGATCTGCACACAATTCCTGGAAGCTGAAAACATCCCAGTTCTTGCATGGCCAGCATACTCAACGGACATGTCACCCATTGAGCATGTTTCGGATGCTATGGATCGGCATATATGACAGCGTGTTCCAGTTTTAGCCAATATCCAGCAACTCCCAACAACCATTGAAGGGGAGTGGACCAACATTCAACAGGCCACAATCAACAACCTGATCAACTCTATGCTAAGAAGATGTGTTTCACTGTGTGACGCAAATGGTGGTCAAAACAGATATGGACTGCTTTTCTCACCCCCCAACCCCAAACATTGATAAAAAAATTAAAAAAAATACATATTTTTTCATTCATAAGATTCAAGGAACTTTTCTATACTGTAAATTGCTTTGAAAAAGTTTTGTTATAATTATTATACCAAATAATACATTGAGTGAAGTGGGTTGAAAACGGAATCGATTCTGCGTTGAACCATCACCCCAAAAATCGTAATCAAATCAAATCGTTAGGTGGCCAAAAATTCACAACCCTAATGTGCATTGTTCCGTGTAACGAAGATATAACAAATATACCAAATAGGGACTTCCATTCAGGTATTTTATTACTCATCTATGAACAAGCTTATTAGTGTGTCAAGAGGGAAAGGCGAAAGTTTAGTCAGAGAAAAAGAGGTCATTTAAGGATTATTTAATGTTTCTGTGCTGCCTGGTAGCAAATACGTCACGGACAGGTACAGTTCGATGGACCAGTGGTTGAGTACCACTCCATTATATCACACAGTTAAGTTGCTAGAAAGATTGCTGTATGTGTTCTTGCTCCTGTGTTTTGACCATGTGTTTTTTAAAAACCGTGACCACATACACAAGTCACCCATCTTTCTGCCAATTCTTCGGCACATCTGGCTTGTCCCAACATCTCTGATCCGACTGTGAAAGGTTGTTATGAAGTTCAAATAAAAAGTAAGTATGTACTCTAACCAAGCTATTTTATTATTTATGTGGCTGCATTTCAATGTATGTGCACTTGGGTGTGACTGGTCCCTTAAAGACATGTAAGAGTAGTAATTGGATATGGTCAGCCATTAAAAAATACAAATAAAAAGTCGCATATTTGAGTTAGTGTAGAACAAGGTTTTTTCTATGCATATGCTTCGACAAGTGAAACATTAGCTGGGCCATTTCGGGTAATTTTCTTACAAAAACACAATTTGTCGCACTAAAAACGTTTTAAATTTGTGATGTCTCAAAGGACGAGATCAGGCCAATCAAAGCAAAATCAATTTCAAAGATAAAACAGCTTTATGCTTTTTAAATCCATCTAGCCTATCAATTCAACTGCATGCCAATTGTTGAATTTGTTTTGGAAAGTTAAACAAACAGCCATTACCAACATAAACACAAATCTGCCAAATGACCAATACATAGAATGTTGATGATATATTTCATTCAGCTGGCAATACAAGGATGAAGACAGTTTAAAAATGAAAACATAAAGTCAATAATTCAAAAATACCATTTAGATAGGAATGGCAAAACTACAGCAAAAATAATCGTTCTTAATTGAAGGTATGTTCAAGAGCAATGATTTCTTGGTGAGCTCCAATTATCTTGTTTGTATATTTACCACAAAGTGTGTTCTTCACATGGTATAGCAATTAAAAAAATGTCTTTAAAAAACCCAATCTCATTTATAACAAGACATAAATATTGTACAAAAGGCTGAAATAACTACAGTTAGTGATGGGTACCTTTCACATTTGAAACAATGCGGTACTAATTCCTGATAGCTAAGAATCTATTCCGGTACCACTTTCCGGTACATTTGTTTGTTTTCAAGTGGTAATAAATGTGTTAGTAAGCAAATTATTTTTTTCTTATTTAACATTAGACAATGAGCTCATAATAACTGCACAGTCCAGTTACAGCATATCTTGTTTTCTTAAACTGATGTGTCTCATCTGCAAGTATGCATTCATTTCAGTTTGTCCAAAGTGTGTTGCCATATCCAGGAAATAGTAAATTCGCAATAAATTGACTATGCCAGTCTTGTCTTTTGTTGAGCACTACAATGTGTTTAAATTGTAAGTATTGTATTTTTTTTACACACTAGCTGTTTGACTGTCATGTCTAATTAGTTGCAGTTTTGATTGCCAAATGTGGAGTTGTAGAAAACGCCACGTAAGTTCGCTCATGCTAATATGTATATGGCATACAGTATCCAGTGTAAATTAGCATCGAACTAGCGCATTTTGAAAACTGGAGCATTACTTTTGTGTGTTTTTGTTTAGGCATGCATGCTTTGTTTGCAAAATTGCAACATTACCTAAAAGTAGTTTGCTATGAATACGCCTGTTTGCACGCAGTGTTTAAGCCTACCTGTAACAGTTTTGGTTTTGACAGGGCTGCTAGCATAGTCAGAGGCTTGATTGGAAGTCTGTTGGACCAATGGTGCGCTCCCTAATGAGATGTCATCCTCTCTTCGCTTTGTCAAGGGAACTGGGCCTGGATTCTGCAATGATATCACAACATAATGAGGATTATGGAATAAATAATGACGTTAAAATGTTGTACCAATACTATTAAGCGATAGTCCAAACATTCTGCACCAAGGGCCGCATACTGAAATGTCAAAGCATGCGGGGACCATTTTGATAATCTATTTTTATGTTGTGAAAAAAACGCTAAAAACAGCAAAAACAGACTTCAGCTTTGTGTTATAGGTGACAAAGTGTGTTACACCAATTGTAGAAGGCAAATTGTAATGAGTAGAACTTTTGGCAGTATATTCAAATTTGTAAATATATGTTGAGATACTGTATATATTATATCAGCCTAAGTGAGGAAAATGCACATCACTGATAACTATGTCTACCTTTTTGGATACGATGAAGTGGTAAACTGTAAATTTGTGACATACCACATTGCAACAGCATGCATGTTCGGAATAAACTAACACCATAACTATAACACCTATGGTTTTTTTTTATTTATCCATTGATACTAAAAAATAACTCATTTTTGTTAACATATTCACTCCCATCTCCTCATTAAGCTATCTAAATGTTTGTATATTTAATTGTATTGAAGTGTTATGTTTTAAAATGATCAGCATTCTCCAATACTCTGAATTAAAAAAACTGCAGTGGTGAGCTTCTTCATTGCGGTTTCTCGAGGTGGTTGTTTGGCCTTCAGCTAAAGGTCTTGCCTAAAACAACCAGACCTTGAAAAGTAGCCCAGAAACACGTGTTTATCCTTGTACAGCAATAACCTCCAGAGTAAGGAGTAGGTGAGATTAAGTCATTTGCTCTCCTTATCTCTCACATTTGTATATTTTGACAGCTGTTTTATACAGCATAAGGCAAGAAGAAGCAGGGCAAACTATAGCAAAACCATTGTATTATGATTTCGTTGTTATTCATTCTTATCAATTTTTGGAGATGCGACTTGTATGAGCTGCTACTATTTGCAAAATGAAGGCTACTTTAATTGAGCAAAAGTGGAAGTGGAACACAATGACGCAGCAGATGTGGAAAGCAGTATAAAGAACAAAAAAATGCAGCTTTTATGGAAAGAAGATGATCCCTTCCCAAACGACAGTTACAAAGGCAAGGGGCATATTAAGTGCAAGATTCCAGTTGCCAAATGTGGGTTATTCCCACATCACACAACATGGGCAGACTAAAACTAAAACAAGCTTGGCTCCAATAGAAAAGGAAGATGTTTCGGATCAATGCCAAACAAAACAACCAATTTACATTTAAAATTAGACATCATTCAGATATGATCTGACTCAGATGTACAAAGGCAGCGCAAATAGTTGAAGGTAAATGTACAGGGACATGCTGGATGAAAACTAACACTTCCCATCCAACCTGATGGAGTTTAAGAGGTGCTGCAAAGATAGGTGTGCCAAGCTTGTAGCATTGTATTCAAAAAGACTTGATGCTGTAATTGCTGCCAAAGGTGCATCAACAAAGTATTGAGCAAAAGCTGTGAATACTTATGTACATGTCATTCTTTATTTTTAATAAATTAGCAATTTAGCAATAATAAGAATAAATAATGTATTCAATTTTGGAATAATGCTGTAAAATAACAAAATGTAGAAATAGTGAAGCACAGGGAATACTTTCTGAACCCTAACCCCTTACCCTGTGTAAGTAACATGAAACTATCATTATTTGATACTTGTTTACATTGAGAAATGTGCTATTTTAAACTGCAATTGTTCAATTAAGGACACATATTACATATGGCTAGCTTGTGTGTTATTGTGTGCTTAGCTGTTACATAGCTGCTAGCTCCTAGCAGCCTATAGCCTACCATGTTTATCTTTTGAAATTACTCTACTAAGATAAAATAAAAGACCAACCTAGTGTGCTCAGTTGAGTAGCTTATAACTCGCTGTCAAGCTTTGCAGTAAACATGCTGTAGAACTGCTTGTATCAGAGCACTTATATCAGAGATTTTAGATGGAAGCCGATATCCGATACAAATATCGGATGGGATGCCCCTCCAAAAAAACGTTCATTCTTTCAAAACAAAAAGATTATTTCAAAGTGAACTCCTTTACCATGTAGTCTAAAGCACTAATATAATAGAATTGCAAAAATAAATAATGCCATGATAAAATGAAGTGTCTCAAACCTGTTGCTGCTGCCTGTTGCTCCCTCGATGAGGCTGATACAGCAGCCATGTGCAGAAGATGGGGTCCACATTGATCGCGATGCCCTGAACACTAGCCAACAGAACTGCACCTGGACACATAACAAGTGAAAGGAAATGAGTTTAACTCGTGTAATTCCGAACTTTGCAGTTTGTCAAAGCAATAATGGGTTTGAGGGGGGAAAAAATAAATCGGAAAGAATATGCAGTACATCTGTCTGGCAAACACTGGACAGTTGTTTAAAAATGTTCGACCGACACACTAAACAATTTGATTGAAATACAAAGAACATCAATATCTGTCAGTGAAATGTATAACATTGTGCACCCATGTGCAAAGGTGGATTAGGTGCCAGGCTCTACTCTCACAAGGTCTCACAGAGTGTCCACAATATCCATTTTGAGTGTATAAAGCTGTTTGTTAGAGAGCAGAAAGGACTATTTTTTTTTACACTGATCAAAGAGGTAGCTCTCTAAGCCAAGAAAAACATTTTCTTCTGATGAATTTCTATGAAATATAAGACTATTGCTGGGTCTTGGTTTACTCTTAAAAAATAATCTTTACCAACAATAAGTGAGCCCTGAGGTAATGCGTTAGGATCCTATCAATAATGATTCCCATGCCGGCAGGATTAGTGGAGGGTCTCTGGCGTGCTGTGGAATGTCCCAGCATGACGACAGGAGGATGTTTCAGCTCTAGCAGGACTTTCAAGAAGTTTAATGGGCTTTTGGACAAGACCCCAATCTGCTGTTTCAGGCCCAAAGCCAGTGTGTGTGTGTTTGTGTGCGCGTGCGTGTGTGTGTGTGTGTGTGTGTGTGTGTGCGCTGGCTGATTGCTGGCTGTCCTGCAGATGTGACAATTGCACACACAAACACATGCACTGCATGCAACTCAAAGACACACTTTGTAACAGAAACTTGCCCGCTCAGCAGGAATTCCTGTAGGGTCTATTATTCTTTGTTAACAATGTAAATAAAATGCCTCTAATTTGCTTCACTTTTACAAAGCTCAGTGATGTGTGACCTTATTTGTGTGTGTGCGTGTGTGTGCATTATGAAATTATGTGTGCTTGACTGAAAGCATGTGTGATGTAAAAAGTGTTACAGGATCAGTAGTGCAATACAATGCTGCTGCTGCACATTTTCAATGCCTATTTTGTGTGCCTGACTACAGTTCACCAGGTGTACTTTGATCCTTCCAGTTTATTATGGAAACAAAATGATTGAAAATTGAAAGATGTTCTCCTTGGATTAAGTCAGACTAACAATCATCATCTGACATAGTTTACTTTCCGTCCTTCCATCAGCGTCATGGTAATGTCTCTATGCTATTGCCCCGCACCTTCCAAGCTTGTGTCCTTAACAGCTTTACTGGCATTAATCCTGACATCAAATGTATTCCATAACCCACCCTTGTGTTCTCTCATCCATCTTCCACTACTCCTTGTATCACAAGCTCCACACCACATTACAATCTATCACTTCACCTTCCAGTTATCTGTCACTCCTTTTTTGCGCTACTTTTTCCACCTCCATTCTTTCTTGCCACCATGCATTCACTCTTGCCTTTTCCTAAATAGGAATCATAACCTCAGCCCTGTGGCTTGAACTCCGATACCACAATGTGGCTGCCTAATAGGTCTTGGCTGTGGCTGTAGAGCTGCAGGCCAACTTCTAGTAGTTCCATCATGGACCAGAACAGCCTGAGCAACTAGAGAATGGAATTTCTGTCGAAATTGTGTGTGAATAGTCAAGAGCTGACGCTGAGCTGAAATGCTGTAATACTGAAGAAATGTATTGAAATATAGGGTGCATGTAGAATTTGGAACAGTTTGAGAAAGGTGGAATTGGTCATTTTGTCATGGATAATATGGAATTAAGGTGATATATTGAATGACTCGAACAATTTAAGGTTGGAATGGCTGGAACCTGCAAGTAGCATACATTATGCAAATTTTGGTAACATAAGATTAGCCCCAATATTCCATCCATCCATTTTCTACCACTTGTCCGTTTTTGGGGTTAGCCCCAATATTGAGACACCAAAATTGTCAGTTCAGAAATGTGTAAGCAGTACACATTGTCAAGATTAGACTGGATTTATGTTACATAAAAAGTGAAATTAATTCAAAAAGTTACCATTTTGAAAATGTGGAAAATTTATAGTGTCAATGCCTCGAATGAGTTGAATGTTTTGAAATGATGCCCAGGATTAAGCAGAGAATGAATTTAACAGTGAAGATGCATTCAGTACTTTTTGTCTGTGTTACACGACATTAAGTGTTACAAGATTTCATGCTCATGATGCACTCCAATACATTTTTAATACCGCACTACAACGACAACTAGTTACTGCAAGTGCAAAGAATAATATTTAACATTAGGCAGAATAAAACGTACCAGGAATAATACGTAAATGTGTGTCGCTACACAGAGAAAGTGCGTCACTTTTGTTCTTTTTAGCTCACTTTCTAACTTTGACCCTGATTATGTTTCCCAAGCTTTAAGCTTACTCTTTTGATGAGCGTGTCAAAGAGAAGTAAAGTGGAAAGAGAAAAGTGAGGTGAAACTACAAAGCTCAGAAAATAAGGGCAATCAACACCAGTGTTGGGTTAGTTACTGAAAACCAGTAATGAGTTATAGTTACTAGTTACTTCATTTCAAAAGTAACTCAGTTACTAACTCAGTTACTTACACCAAAAAGTAATGCGTAACTTTGAAAAGTAACTATTTAGTTACTTCTTTTTTTCTTTTCTTTTTTAAAAGCTCCCATTAATGCCCTTTAGCCTTCATTTCAGTACTGTTATTGCACTGGAGAATAATACAATGTGTTGATCAACTTGACGTGCATTTGCATCACTGAACTCTGCTAAGCAATGTGGTCTACATACAACACACAAACAATGTGGTCTACATACAACACACAAACAATGTGGTCTACATACAACACACAAAGACAAAGATATGTTTCAAAGGCCAATTTGTTTCTGTCCAGAACAAATTGACAAAACTATTTTAAATAGCTGCAACATAATGGCACTTTAACTTGAACTTGAAGTAGATAGGATATTTGATCCAAGACACAACTTACATTTAACTAAAATGTTATTTTCTTTGTGCTCGACAAAAGAAAAGTATTGAGAATTTCTCCTTGTTAAAAAAATCGACTCTTGGCTTCGCCTTGATCATCAAGGCGAAGCCAAGAGTCGATTTTTCAAACGCTACTATCATAACAACTAACAAGACATCAAGGCTTGATGTCTTGTTAGTTGTTATGATAGTAGCGTTTATGTGTGTGCGTGTGTGTGTGGCCCTTTAAGATATGACAGCGTGTGAGGTGGGTGACGTCAGTGAGTGAGTGGGCGAGAGAAGTGAGCGACCGGCGACAGTGAGTGCTTGCAGGTGCTCTCTCTAGCTTGGTGGAGGGCTGCGTCCAATAAAGTCACAAAGTTGCAACAAACCGCCGGCCTCGTCATTCACGCTCAGCTGTAAAGACCACTTCCGGGTAAAGTGAAGGTTGTTAGCCCCGAAGGAACGTCTCCCCTGCGCTCCTCAACTACGGTATGGGAGTCCCCCCGCCCCCACCCACACAAAGCACGTACGCCTCTTATTTTCCACCGCAGCGCTGCCACAAAACACACTCAGATCTTCAGTTTCTAGCCGATACTACATAAAAAATAACGTAAAATAACGCAGTAACGCATCATGCAGTAACGGTAAGTGAGTTACTGAATATAAAAAACAACGCGTTAGATTACTAGTTACCGCCGAAACTAACGGCGTTACAGTAACGCGTTACAAAGTAACGCGTTAGTCCCAACACTGATCAACACTGGCCCCATGCTCAGACTAATCTGATTGTTTCGACCATTAACAAAGGATAAAGATGTTACTCTTGAACATGTGAAAGGGCGGGCTCCTACAAAATTGACAGTGATAATTAGCAATGTAGTTGTCTCATTATTGAGACTTTCCAATAACTCCGTTTTCCCCTCTTTTGCAACACCCCTTCCAGTGAGCAATATTCTATTATACTGTATAATCTATTCTCATTAACCTATGCTATTTATAACCTACTCTGTGTACCCTATTCCAGTGGTTTTCAAACTTGTTTCACCACGTACCACCTCAGAAAACACTTGGCTCTCAAAGTACCACCATAATGACCAACTTTAAAATACAGTACCGTAGTAGGTCTAATTATGAATTAAAAACAATAAACGTATATTTAAGATTTTTGGTCACTGTAACATTACACACAGTTGGAACAGTAACACTGTGTTTGAATATATCAAAATAAAATACTGCATTTAAATTACGTGATTCTTTGGCATACCACTAACAAGTTGATTGAATCCTGCAATGTTTCGATGTTAATTAAGATATAATTTATATATTGACTCTGATTTACACCAAAACTCAAAATATAGTTCAACGTCGTCATAGGAACGTAGCACGCACGAAGACCAGAGATCTCTTGTATGTTAAAACCAAGTGTAAAGGGGAAACTACACAAGGTGAAGCACAGCAGTTACCTTAAAAAAATAAATCATACTAAATATTAGATAGATTATTGATGAAATTATCAATCCATCCACATGATTGTGTAACTTAATACAATTATTTTAAGCAAAACAGCTTATCTTGACAGTGTCAAGTCATCAAAAAGACAAAATACAGCTTTATTTTCATTATAGAAGGGGACCTCGACTGTTACACTACTAATGTAGCTGCTTACAGATATTTCAGAGTACATTAAAATAGTTACATGAAGTGTGCTGCAGGCTTAGGTCAATTTCTTCAGTTTTAATTGGGTTTTTAAGATCACAAAGTTCATTGCAATTGTTAGCAGACCTTTGCCAAGTGTTGTTGCAAATAGTGGCGTACAAAACACGACATAATTATGTAGTGTAAGGAAAACATTATTTTAAACGTCAGGAAGCACTTAAGGATTAGGTACCAGACCAGAAGTAAAGTGCTACTCGGTCTCACTGCCACCATTTGTAGGTCACCAAACCAGCGACATTGTTGTTATGCCACCATAAGCCATTCAATCCTGTACATAGTCATTGTCATTATGTTATTAGACAATCAATAGCGGATCAGCAGTATTTCAACAGCAGTTGGAATTAGGGTTGGGTATCGTTTGAATTCGAACAATTCCGATTCCTTGTTTCGATTCCGATTCCTGACGATTCTCTATTCCGATTCTTTTAAGAGGCAGGGTCAAAAAAAGTTCAGGATATTTTAAATGACCTAGCTAACCTACAGTCTTTCTGAATGAAATAGTCTGACATTCTCCATCAATTTTAATTCTATTAACTTTTTATGAACTTTACTATAAATTCCTCACAGGGCTGTTTTCAACTAGAATATAAATATCAAATCTATGAACTTGAATATAAATATTAGAAATTATGAATACATTTTCCCAGGGGTACACTTTCCTCAAGAGAGCTTTATTTTTGAAAACCTCATGAAAACACATTTACACACACAAGTGTATGATGCTGCAGGTACTTAAAAATGTTACTGTGCTCCCACTGATGGGCTAACCTGGTGCAGAAGAGCAAATAAACAATAAGAAACAACTTGCAAAACCCAGTCCAGATTAGCAGCAGGTACAGTATAAAATCAGAGACAGTTCTTGTTTAGGAAAATGACCATATCCGCCTTCTCAGGCAGGATGCGTGAGCGTTCTGGACAGATAGTGTCTCCTGCTGTGGAAAATACACGTTCGCTGGGTGTGGAAGAAGCTTGAACGCATAAATAGGAGAGAGCGCGATCTGACAGCAAAGGATAAGTCTTTTGTTGGTTCCACCACCATGCAGCAGGGTCGTCAGACATAAGTATCGGTGGAACGTCCTGGTACATCTGCAGCTCTCTCTCCACTCGTTTCTTGATGGACATGGAGCTCTGTTATTTCGCGGTTATTTCATTTTTTTTTGTAAAGTAAAGCCACACTTTCGACCGCCGACGCCCGCTATCCATGCTTGAGCTTGACTGACTCGCTCGGCTATGCTAACACTTCCGGTGGTGGGCGCTTCTTCGTTGGTGCTCAGCGGCTTCATCTTCCGGTTCGGCGGACATATTTTTTTATTTTTTATTTTTTTTCCGGTCGGCGAACTGGGTATCGAAAATAGGAATCGAAATTTAAACTTTTGAACGATTCCGGGAGAATCGGAAAGTTAGTCCCGGTTCCAATCGATACTCGATACTCGATACCCAACCCTAGTTGGAATACACCTGTGACAATTTGATACACTAGAATGCCAGTCAAAAGAACAGCCTGAGAGTAACACAAACTAAATATATTTGGACTTGGCGTTTGGTGCTTTGAAGACCAAGGCGTTACCGTTTACAAAAAATGTCCGTGTCTTAGCATGGTGTTGACGCAGAGTGACGCCTCCTTTGAAGCAGGCAGCATCATGAAACCGCCTGACATGCCGAGGGACCAACCTCGGCAGGAGGCTAACTGTTGTTTTCACTGCTCTAACATGGTGGCATATGGGTAATTACAGAAAGTGATGACAATGATAACAGATGTGTTTTTCTTACTTCTTAAATTACTCCTCAAGAAAACACTAGTTGGTGCAGTTCACCATGTACGTGCAGACATATGAGGACACACTTACCTTGACTCCGCCGCAATGGACCTATTAATGTCAAAGGTGATTTTTTTTTTCCTCCACATAGACTTAAGTCCAGTAGACTTAAAAGAGAACACAGGGCTGCTGGTGTTGTTTTACGGCTGTCTGACATCAGCCTGCTCCTGGCCTGAGGCCACATTGAAGCCAGAGACCAGACTAACGCAAAACCTAGACTTAGTTCGGGATCGTTTTTCTTTGTTCTCCACATTGACCCCCAAAATATGTCATTTAAATCATTCTTTGAATTCATTTCCTTTTAATTAATGTTTTTAATCAACACACAACTCAATTTATGGATGTCAAGTCTGTGTACACTATTTTACCCACAGGACCAAGGTTAAAGTCAAGGGTTAAAGATGGCACAGCCCAGGGCAACAGGGCAATGACCCCACCATCAGTCTGAGACAGGCAACAAAAGACATGCTCACCCTCGCCCCTCCCAAATGAGGGGGGAGATCTGTGTTTTAGCCAACTAATCGCCCCTCAGAATTGGTTCATCGTGGGACATGAGGCAGTGCTGGGACTTTGTGTCCAGTCTCTCCAACTGAAAATAAATAAATATAGCCCAGCTCAAGTCAGCCTGATGACTTCTGACAGATTTAGTTAATTCCGAAGCCAAGTAGCAAAACAAAACATTACGCAAGCGTGCAGGGCCTACGCTGCCTTTAATTGCTTTTCCGATGAGCTCATGACTTGAAGGTGTCCTGGAGCGAGCCATTCAGTCCGACAGGTGTTCTGTGGCTTTGTGAATCGGTGTGAGTGTCGGTAACTGTGTGTATGTGTGTTTATGTGTACGTATGCATGTGACCAGGAGCTGTTGACACCACTCAAAAAGGTCTCAGCTGTGTGTGGGTGGGTTCAAGGAACATTATGTTCAGCATTTATGTATCAGTAAAATAAAAAAGTATACATGCATCATTGTCAAAACATAAGAGAAATATTTAAAGAGTTGCACTTTTTTTTTTTTTTTATAAATGTTGCCAATCATTCACAATCATTATGAGAGACAAGAACATCCGTCGTTTTTTTAGGATTTTAAAGATGATAAAAAATGCTTACATTATGTGGCTAATGGGAGTCATCGCTGTACTCTCAAAACCCTTTAAAACAAGTACAAAACCCTCCATCAATGTTTTGTACACACACTGCAAGTATATATATATATATATATATATATATATATATATATATATATATATATATATATATATATATATATATATATATATATATATACACTACCGTTCAAAAGTTTGGGGTCACCCAAACAATTTTGTGGAATAGCCTTCATTTCTAAGAAAAAGAATAGACTGTCGAGTTTCAGATGAAAGTTCTCTTTTTCTGGCCATTTTGAGCGTTTAATTGACCCCACAAATGTGATGCTCCAGAAACTTAATCTGCTCAAAGGAAGGTGAGTTTTGTAGCTTCTGTCACGAGATAAACTGTTTTCAGATGTGTGAACCTGATTGCACAAGGGCTTTCTAATCATCAATTAGCCTTCTGAGCCAATGAGCAAACACATTGTACCATTAGAACACTGGAGTGATAGTTGCTGGAAATGGGCTTCTATACACCTACGTAGATATTGCACCAAAAACCAGACATTTGCAGCTAGAATAGTCATTTACCACATTAGCAATGTATAGAGTGTATTTCTTTAAAGTTAAGACTAGTTTAAAGTTATCTTCATTGAAAAGTACAGTGCTTTTCCTTCAAAAATAAGGACATTTCAATGTGACCCCAAACTTTTGAACGGTAGTATATATATATATATATATATATATATATATATATATATATATATATATATATATATATATACATAAAGAAAGTACTTCTGATTCTGATATACATAGAGTACAGGCCAAAAGTTTGGACACACATTCTCCTTCAATGTGTTTTCTTTATTTTCATGACTATTTACATTGTAGATTGTCACTGAAGGCATTAAAACTATGAATGAACACATGTGGAGTTATGCACTTAACAAAAAAAGGTGAAATAACTGAAAACATGTTTTATATTCTAGGTTCTTCGAAATAGTCACTCTTTGCTCTGATTACTGCTTTGCACACTTTTGGTATTCTCTCGATGAGCTTCAAGCACACCTGTGAAGTGAAAACCATTTCAGGTTTGAATGAGAAGGTGTGTCCAAACTGTTGGCCTGTACTGTATATGCAAACAATTAAAGAGAGACCTTCAGCTTAAACCTGTACATGATAATAAAAAAAAGAATAATAATGGATTAAAATTTATATAGCGGTTTTCTATTATTAGATACTCAAAGCGCTCACAGGTGGTGGTAAGCTACATTTGTAGCCACAGCTGCCCTGGGGTAGACTGACGGAAGCGAGGCTGCCAGTTTGCGCCTACGGCCCCTCCGACCACCACCTATCATTCATCATCATTCATTCACCAGTTTGAGCGGCACCGGGGCCAAGGGTGAAGTGTCCTGCCCAAGGACACAACGGCAGCGATTTAGATGTCAAGAGGCGGGGAGCGAACCTGCAACCCTCAGGTTTCTGGCACGGCCGCTCTACCCACTACGCCATGCCGCCCCTATGTATACATATGTATATGAAACTAAATGTCAGACATACTGTACTGTACATTCCAAGAAGGAAATATGCAACACCAAATATAAAGAGCAGGAGATAAAAAAATAAAGTTCATTATATGATTTATGGGATCTCTATAATCACTACATGTTACATCATGGACAATGCACTGGATACATTACATACTGATAGACCCAATACGCAGTGAAGTGTGTGTGTTTTTAAGTTTCTCATCAAGTGAGAGCATAGCTATTTTATCAGTATAAGAAATGACAAACAGCAAAGCAAACACAGTTCTGGATCAAATTGCATACCGTTGAAAACATTCATAAAATGATAAGTTCACCCTGTGAAAGGTTCTTTCAACATTATGAATCACTTAAGAATATCAACAAAATGTGAAAAACCTATAACTAAAGCACTGATGTAGATACATCACTATAAAGCTGTGCCAACTGCAGATACCAGAAATGCCCAAATAAATAGTCCATCACTCTCTAATGCATGCACCTTATGATTTGGCGCTTTAAGCATTGTTCAACACAAGTATCCAACATTGTAACATTTAAATCAGAAAAGTAGAAAATTATCATAGAAAATATCCCATTTTATAGTCAACTCCGTGCCTTTATAAATCAACATTTACTCTCAGTGTTATAAACAGCAACACAACTCTTGTACAGTACATACCCTAAATGAAACAAGATGACTGGATTCAGGCAACACCAGCTTTTATAGCTGTTCCAATCCTTTAAATACAAAAATATATGTTTGTACTCACAAAGACACCGTTTCTGTCTTGCTCAATTTACGGCACACCAATGCAAAACGATTTAAG
The DNA here is from genome assembly GCF_033978785.1 of Entelurus aequoreus. NCBI lineage: Eukaryota > Metazoa > Chordata > Actinopteri > Syngnathiformes > Syngnathidae > Entelurus > Entelurus aequoreus. The sequence continues at coordinate 61,841,526 of NC_084741.1, read as the reverse complement.
TCATGACCAAATGTGACCTGGCTCTTGTCAACAAGATAGCTAGTCGTCTTAATAAGAGACAAAACAGACTAAGTCCTGATTGCTTTATATCTATGATGGATATAAAGTGCACTGTGTGAACTCAAAATGAGCTACGCTGTAATGTAAGGGAAACGGAGGAGACGCTTCTGAGTTCATTAAAATAAACAGACTTCTGCTTCTGCTGCTGAATTCCCACAGACAGACTGAAATTTGCACAGTTACCTTGAAAATTCATTATCGCTGCTATCCATCAGCTTGCTTATCAGTTTTTGGTACACAGTTCAACCTTAGTTCTTTCAGTCCATCATGACAACTAAGAGGGTGGTTATTGAACTGTGTAGTAATGGCTGTCATTTGGTACTTATAGTAACAATGTCACATGGGAACGTTAATAAATAGGAACAAGGTAAACATGTCTCTTAATGCTAAAAACACATACCTCAAATGTATGGTCAACCGTTTTCCACTGATTTGATTAACTAGATGTTTTTAACCACTTGGATAATTGAGATCTGATACTGCATGAAGAAAATACACTGCAAAAACTGAAATCTAAGTAAGATTAAATATCTCAAATAAGGTGATATTTGCTTATTTTCTGTCTAATAAGATAATTATTCTCACTAAGCAGACTTTATGTTAGAGTCTTTTACTTGTTTTAAGTGTTTTGGTCCTAAATTATCTCAGTAAGATATTACAGCTTGTTGCTGAGATTTTATAACCTATATTGAGTAAAACATGCTTGAAACTAGAATATCAACTGTTGCAAAGCTGTGTCATCAACACTCACAAGTATAAAACTACTTTTTTAAAGTAATCATTTCTTATTTCAAGCATGAAAAAAAAAAAAAAAGACTTTGACACAATTTTTCTCATAATTAAAACAGATGACAGCCAAATGGACTTTGCTGTTTTATTTTCAATGAAACAATAGAAAACATGTACTCATATAGTAGTACAGTTGGCACAGTACAGTAAATGGACAGTTAATATTTAAACATATAACATGTGACATTTCAAACTATTTTGAACAGAAATAGTTCATGCACATACAGGTAAATTATTCAAAATTACAATTAAAAAAAATTTGGCCGGGGGCCGGGCTGTATATATGCGCACTAATTGACTGAAAGAGCACGCACTTGGCGCGATGATGTCATGTTATCAATGGAAAAATGCATTTTTAGACCATAAGATTTGCCTGAGCGGCTAGTAGACCCCGAGAGTAACAAGCGGTTGCCTTTTTGCCTTTCCATTAAGAACAATAAACTAGTTTTTAGTATAAGTTTGCTGGTTTTCAGAAATGTAATGCCGAGCGCATATCATTATGTCAAGATAATGGCACTAGCATTTACTTAATTTAAGAATATTTTTCAACATATTGGGCAAAAATGTCTCTTTTTTCTATCAAGAAAAGTGCACTTGTTATTAGTGAGAATATACTTATATTAAGATATTTTGGGGTTCATTGAGGTTAGCTAATTTGACTTGTTTTGGAAAGTCTTGACAAGCCAAATTTTCTTGTTCTATTGGCAGCTAATTTTGCTTAGTTCAAGTAAAATACTCCTAATTTTTTAAATTATTTTTGAACACTGACTTTTTGCAGTGTATTGCTGTCAATGGTTTATAGTGGTATAGAACTGGATTGCATAATAATACCTGGATTTTAAAGGATCACAAAAATATATCGGTTATTTGGCTGTGATTTGGGATCATACCAAAAAGGAAGTATGGAGGAATATGGTGTGTTTACAAATATGATATAGATCTTCTGAAGTGGAACTATGTGTTAATATCTAATATGTATGAGTACCGACTGTATTGTTCACAGTCGGCCGCATTATGTTGAACTTTGACCAATCCAATAAGTGCTGACAAATAAATAATTTAAAAGGGTCATATAAAAAATATATATCAATGAAAAAACATTGCTGTACAGACCAACAGTATATTCAAGCCACTTTTTGGCTGGCTGTGGAAAGAATCCGTTTTGAGAGGCAAAGTTATTAGATGCAAATGAAGCCCTCCAGTGACCGAAACTATGTCCTCGCTGCGGCAGCCATTTTTATACTTTTGGAGAAACACAATCATATTCAACTTTTGGGCAACATAAATGGTAACAGCAACAGAGCTCAGAATCCAACCATATACTCTATGTACTAGCCAGAGTCAGACCGGGAGCAAGAAGGAAAGGAAAAATCACCATCCAGCTGTATAATCACTCGCCATACAGCAATAGATGATATCTGTCTATTACATGACACCTTCTATGTTAGCTACTTCTCTTAGTTTTTAATGTTATTTTCTATTTTCTGCTGGATTTACTCTCTATTTTATGCTGCAGCTGTCACATACAGTATACTGTAATATTATACATGGTAATTGTTATATATTGTATATATGATATAGACATAATATAATAAAAAATATCAGTGTATATAATATACAGTACATATATGATGTAAATATTATGTATATATGTTATATTTTATATCACTATATTTAGTCTATTCATACCTGCATTGTCCTTTCCATCCTTACACTTTCCATCATTGTAACTGAGCTACTGTGTGGAACAATTTCCCTTGTGGATCATTAAAGTTTGTCTAAGTCTAAGTCCAAAAAGAAAGTTCAGAACAAAGGCTTGCAATGAAGGCAAACTGTCCTCAAAGGATAATGCATTAACAAAGGGAAACTACCAGCAGCAATTATGATCTTAACTATGTATGTATGTCTGTATGTATATGAGTGCTGTCAAATGATTACCTTTTTCTTTTCTTTTTTTTTTTATAAATCAGATTAATCACACTTTTTTATTTGGATTAATCATGATTATCACATTAAATTACTTTTATATAATTTAAATCATCCTAAAAAAGACCCCAACAATTTGACAGACATACATGACTACTTTCTGGGGACAGTCCTCATGTATAGATGTACAGTATATATGTATAGAATATCCTTTCTATGTGTGTGTGTTAGAGCACATTTGGCTTGTTATTAGCTGCTGATGAATGAAGTTGTGGTTTTGAAGCTTGAAACTGACAACACAGTGTGGTCTTCAGAGGATGTCGCCCCTGATTGCACACACACACACACACACATTGTAAAATAAGTGTTTATAGCGTTTGTACCCATGAGCTGCTATTAACACAGTCACATACACAAAGATAAATTGGCCCGTGTGATTTGAGTGGATCGGCCATCTGCAACGCACAGTGGTACAACTAATTATTTGATCCCTTGCTGAGTTTGTACGTTTACAAATCATTAGAGAAGCAGTAGCTCTGACTGGAAGGACTTGGTCTTTGGGACCAAAGTAATGGTTTGAATTTTGCACTGCTCAGTTCAGTTACATTTTTTCCGGACATGCATATTACGTTACATTAGTGGTCAATCTAAGGTTAACCATTTTTATTTCAATACGTCCAAAAACAAGTAGGAAGAAGCAGAGCTTATTAAATCCCACCCCTTCTCCACATCACAACAATCCTCAGAGCAATATATAAAATACATATTTTTGTTCACTCATTGTGTTACAATGAACACCACTTAAAGGTTTTAAAAATTCAGTTCAGTTTAGTTTCAGTTTATTTCAAACATGCATACGATAAAATGTAATGCAGCACATATTTCCAGTTGTTTCATTACAGCACATCCGAAAAGGAGTACGAAGAAGCAGAGCTTATTTAATCCTACCTCTTTTCATATCAGCAATTTTATCCCATTGCCCTGTTCTCTGTAACAGAACAGTGGATAAATAAATAATACATAAATATACCATAAGTAAGTAAAGAAATACATTATATTATCTCTTTTCTTTTCTTTTTTTAAAGGTTCAAGATGTTCACCATAATTGTTCTTTTTTGTAGTTTGAACAGTCCCTTGAACTGAATCATATTGGTGCTTTGTTTGATTTCCTTTTTTAATCCATTCCATAATTGAATTCCACATACAGATATGCTAAAGGTCTTAAGTGTTGTACATGCATACAAATGTTGAATTAGATTTTCCTCTAAGGTGATATTTTTCCTCTTTTGTTGAGAATTGTTGTACATTATTGGGTAAAGGTTATAGTTTGCTTTATACATAATTTTAGCTGTTTGCAAATGCACCAAGTCATTGAATTTCAAGATGTTTGATTCAATAAATAAAAGGTGTGTATGTTCTCTATATCCAACATTAGGTATTATTCTGACTGATCTCTTAGTGAATGAAGCACACATTTGTAGTTGTTTCTCCATATTTCTACACAATAACTCAGATATGGTAACACTAGTGAGCAGTAGAGAATATGAAGTGACTTTTAGTCCAGAACACATTTTGCTTTATTCTTTATTGATGTGTTTCTTGCTACTTTATGTTGTATATTTTTTTACATGAGGTTTCCAATCAATTTTATCATCTATCATTACACCCAAAAATGTGTTTTCTTTTACCCTTTCTATATCTACTCCGTCTATTTGCATTTGTGTTTGACTTTCTCTTCTACTGTTACCAAATAGCATTATTTTAGTTGTACTGAGATTCAAAGATATGTTTTTGTCAAAACATCTTTTTAATTTGTTAATTTCTTCTGTTATTATTTTTATTAGCTTCTGTGTGTTCTCTCCTGAACAAAACACAGTCGTGTCATCTGCAAATAATACCAACTTTAAGTCCTTTATATCTTTACAAATGTCGTTTGTATAAAGATTGAATAACTCTGGTCCTTGTATTGATCCCTGAGGTACGCCACAAGTAATGTTTAGCTCTGTAGAAGTGTTTGCCTAGCTTAATGTATTGCTTCCTGTTGGTTAAGTGGCTTCTTACCCAGATCAAGATCAACCCTCTGATTCCATACCGTTCTAATTTGTTTATTAAGATATTATGATCGATTGTGTCAAATGCTTTTGTTAAACCCATAAACACTGTAGCAGCACATTTTTTGCTATCTATTGCATTGGTGATCTCTTCTGTTATTTCGATTAACATTAGGTATTATTTTGAAATGTTGGTTCTGTATCTGTATTGGTTGTCTGTGAGTATTTCATTTTTATTGATGAATTTGTCCAACCTGTTGTTAAACAATTTTTCAATAATTTTAGAAAATTGTGGAAGTAGAGAAACAGGTATGTTGTTTGCAAACCGGTGTCTGTCTCCAGTCTTATGAATTGGTACGACTTTTGCTATTTTCATTTTATCTGGGAATCTGCCTGTTTGAAATGATAGATTGCTGATATAAGTTAAAGGTTCTGAGAACTCTTCATTAACATTTTTTATCGTTTCCATATCAATTCCGTTTGAATTAGTTGTCTGGAATTTACATTTTTTCACAATATTAATTATTTCCCCTTTCGTCACACATCGAGCCTTGTGATTTTAGGCTGTACATTGTGTCTGTAAAGTCATCAATGGACTTCTGTTTGTTAGGGTTTAAGAGGTCGATGTTGAAGTCTCCATATAAGAAGGTTATTTTTTGACTGATTTCAGTAAAAGTTGCCTTAATCCAGTTCTCAAACGTTGAGTTAGGTGATCTATATATACACAACTGATCAGTACGTTGTTGCTTTTTTCATGACATATTTCAATGGTTATGCATTCTAAGATATTATCAATAGCTAATGACATCTTTTTTACCACTTTGTAGTTCAAGTTCTTCATCACGTACACAGCTACTCCCCCTCCGTTGTAGTTGGTTCTGTTGATATAATTTTGTTCATATTCTTCCAGGTCAAAATCCATTCCTTTATTAGCATCTATCCATGTTTCTGAGATAGCGAAACAACTTTGAAGGGTTTGTTGAATTGTTCCAAAAAATGCTTCACGTTATTGTAGTTTGCATACAAACTTCTGTTGTTTAAATGAATAATCGACGCCCTTACTAGGAAACAGGAGGAGGTAAATCAGGTCTCAAGGTGAACCCTCGGAACATGAACGCACCCCAGCCTCCACAGACAAACCCAGCTTAAAACCTCCCAACTCCCAAACTGCGCACGCCCAAAAGTCCACTACCCAGCCCTCTCCCCTCTGTTAGAATTGGCACTTCAAACAGTCCTATTCGTCATGTCGGTCCCATCTCAACATCTTGGGACCCAGATCAATATGAATTGATCCTCGGTTCCTCACCATTGGAAGGCTTCTAACAGGTTGCTCCCAGAGGGCAGCGGGCACTGAGCCCACCGCACCATTGAGCGCCGCCCAGATCCCAGAGAAAAAAAAATGCAGCTATTTGTTGAAAATGTGCGAGTCAGCTTCCTGACCACTGTTGACGTGCCCTTTGGCATGGCACTAAATCACCCAAAAACTCATAAATACAATAAGATTATACACCAAATATGTTTTTCTACATGTATATGGTTCTGTGTGTGAATTTTTTAATAATTAATTATTTACGTAATGTTATCACACTCATAATTACTTTTTCCAGATCTGCTTGAAAGCATAATAAGGCAATAAATGCCTTCCCTTACTAGTGTTATCACATTATGGTACGGCACACTTGGTTGTTTCTTAAGGAAGCTGTCTCACAGAGGCGAGGCTTTTTAGTGCACATGCAAGCTGTGGGTCTTAGATGGGGAGGTGGTTGGTCTTCTCCTATTATTAGAAGCTTTATGAGCATGGTGGCAGGACTCTTAATTATGAGCCAGAGGTTAGAGGAAGGTAATAGTGTCGGGAAGCCGTCCTTTCATCTGACGAGCTTGTATATGCAGTGCGCAAAAGAGAGTGGTGCTTGAACTGCCTGTGTTTACTGCTTGTTTATCTAAGTGGGCATGTGAGGCCTGGAGGGCCAAAGCAGGTCAAACCACACACAGAGAGAGGAGTCCAGGACCCCCGAAGGACCATTCAAAGTGATGAAGTTTTACAACTACTGCTTGGGTCTATGACTACTGCTGCTGATGCACACGCACGCGCACGCACACGCACGCGCACGCACACACGCACACACACACACACTTACACACATTCATCATTGACTTTTTGTTGAGAGTTTATTACTACCGTGTTGAGAATAGATATCCCAGGGGCTGGAAGATGATTTGATGGACTTTAAAAACCACAAGAAAGTCTGAGAAACGTAGCTTTAAGATATTCAAAAAAATGTTATACATGTTCTAAACATTATAGCATCAATGTCTAATGAGAAAAGAAAGAAAAACAATTTTTCATATAAAACTGACACATTTGGATATACTTTACAGTCTCCCGGTTCTTAACGCTTTGATTGTCATGGATTTTAAAAATTTTCAGCGTAAATTAAGTGCTAAATTTAGCTCTATTTTTGTATTACATGTATTACAGTGCAGTATTTGTCGTATTCTATATTAGTATTATGTTGTGGGGCTCGACAAATATTGTTCAAGCACAACTCCCGTTTCTGGGTTAAGGTTGAACTCTACCATGTAAACCACAAGGCTCTAATCCTGGCACTACTCTATTTTCACCACAACAATATCAATATGGCAGAACAACTTTTTGATAGACTTCATCTTCAACTTCTGTCTCGTCAATACACCCGATGTTGTACGACAACAGCTGGAAGGAGCATTGGAAATTAGATGCAGCACCTCAGGCTAACTGAGACTGATATCAGCTATGATGAACACTTGAATGCACTTCATTTTTCACATTAATAACACAACCTTAACTTGAGCGATGTGGAATGACCGTGCAGACATGCAATGATAACACGGAATGCTAACATCAAAGCTAACTATTGTAGCTGCGCGTGTCAAGTTAACCAAGTTTTTTGCAGAACAACACAAGAGCATGGTTTCAGCAAATGATAACACAGTTCTAATTAGCCAGGATATTACATTGTATTTGCACGTTGTGGCCGTGATCCCCCAGGCTCCCGGTGAGTACTGTAATCTACAGTAGAACACACTCAAGGCTACTACTATAAGAAGTGTAAAAGTGACTATATGGGTGCAATTCCATGTTTAGAAAACTAAAATAATGTTTCAAAACATATTTAGATGGTCTTAAAGGGGAACTGCATTTTTTTTTTTTTGCCTATCATTTACCATCCTTATGTAAGATAAGAACACGTTTTTTCTTTTTTTATGCTTTCGAAATAGTAAATAACTGCAAAAAAATGTCCGCTTACAATGGAGCCTATTGGAGTCGCTATATTCTGCCTATAAAGCACCCTAAAAAAACATCCAAACTCCTCCATCAAGGTTTTATATACATGATGTAAGTATATGTGTAATATAGTAACGGGCACATTTATAGTAACATGTCATATTAACGCATTTTGATCATTATCGGCGGTGCACTAATTTCAAAAAGCATCACGACATTCGTTTTTTTTTCCCCCAACATCAGTGATTATTACTCACTGCAGACTTCATGAGAGACATAATAAAACATCACACACTGTACAATGCAGGCCTCAAATGTTACTTTCCAAGGTCAAGGCAAGTGTTGCCTTAAAGGAGGGCTCATATTTTAGGGTGTATCTCTCGGAAAATCTCGGAACAACTCGGCTGTTCTTGATGTCGGTTAACCTTTGACAAAATGCTTCCAAAATGGCTGCGCCCATGTTATTTATACCGATTAATGTTGATTATGCGATGTTTTAAACAGTTGAAAGTGTAAGAAAAAAAGTAATGTCAGGGTGTTTTTATCAATTTATTCAACGAAACAATTACGTTACAAATGTCATGTAAAAAGTCAAGGGCTTTTTAGGGCATTACGGCAAGTGTCAAGATCGGTCGCGGCCCTTGCCGTGGTTAAATTCCAACCCTGACAAGGTCTGCTGCCACTTGGATGCCGACTGCAAGGATGTTCATATTTCCCCATTTAGATGAAGAATGACTCATAATCCTAAAATAATATCCTAATAAGGGGGTTGTAACCAAGCGTCTTTTGGTGTCTTTCTCACCATTTCTGGGTCTAATTGTATGCCAAAGTTAATCAGTCAGTTGCATCTGACTAGTTAAAGGGAAAGTATGCAATAATGTCACTAAAGAAAGAGATACAAGCTATTATCGCTGGTGAGCAGACAATTGCAACTATATTTTGTGCTAATGATCAGACCAACGATGGAATTTCAACATCGCCTGTACAAACTTTGGTCTCTGTCTCTTCTTTTCTCCAGCTGTGGCTCATCAAAACATAAACATGTCTGCACTTTTCACATGGCAATTTGGTGTACTTTAAAGGGGAACTGCAATTTTACATTATGTAACCTGTATAATAACCAAGCTATAGCGACATTGTTATTATAAGAGCGAACACTGAGGAAGTCTTTTTCTAGCGTACTTCACAATAAAAGTCCTGCCTGCGCTAACAAACTAAGCTAATGCGGGTGCACATGTTACACGCGAGTGTAATTATACCATTATGTGCTAAAAGCCGTGTGTTGTATAAGATATAATGTCTAAATAACTTTGGAAATTTAGCAACCTCTAGGCAAGCGCGTAAAGCAGGGGTCCCCAAACTACGGCCCGCCAGTGTCTAAAATCCGGCCGGCGGGAAGTCCCAAGTAAAAAAAAATTATATTTTTTAAATTTATTTAAAAAAAAATTGTTTTTATTTTTTTATCTGTCCTTTCTAATCCATTTTCTACCGCTTGTTACTCTCGGTGTCTCCTGGCCACTCAGGCAAATCATATTGTCTAAAAATGCATTTTCCCATCGATAACATGACATCATCGCGTTCGGTATACCAGTATTAGTACAGTACCGCGATACTAATAAATCCGTATCGGTACTATACCGCCTCTGAAAAGTACCGATCTGCCCCCACACATGAGGACATGGAATATGACCAATGTATGATCCTGTAACTACTTGGTATCGGATTGATACCCAAATTTGTGGTATCATCCAAAACTAATGTAAAGTATCAAACAACAGAAGAATAAATGATAAATGATAAATGATAAATGGGTTATACTTGTATAGCGCTTTTCTACCTTCAAGGTACTCAAAGCGCTTTGACAGTATTTCCACATTCACCCATTCACACACACATTCACACACTGATGGTGGGAGCTGCCATGCAAGGCGCTAACCAGCAGCCATCAGGAGCAAGGGTGAAGTGTCTTGCCCAAGGACACAACGGACGTGACTAGGATGGTAGAAGGTGGGTATTGAACCCCAGTAACCAGCAACACTCCGATTGCTGACACGGCCACTCTACCAACTTCGCCACGCCGTCCCATAAGTGATTATTACATTTTAACAGAAGTGTAGATAGAACATGTTAAAAGAGAAAGTAAGCAGTTATTAACAGTAAATGATCAAGTAGATTAATAATTAATTTTCTACCACTTGTCCTTAACAATGTTGACAAAATAATAGAATGGAAAATGACACAATATGTTACTGCATATGTCAGCAGACTAATTAGGAGCCTTTGCTTGCTTACTTACTAATAAAAGACAAGTTGTTGTATGTTCACTATTTTATTTAAGGACAAACTTGCAATAAGAAACATATTTAACGTGCCGTAAGATTTTTTGTTCAAATAAAGCCAATAATGCAATTTTTTGTGGTCCCCTTTATTTAGAAAAGTACCGAAAAGTATCGAAATAATTTTGGTACCAGTACCAAAATATTGATATCGGGACAAATTACCATTTGCGGGTCCCGGGGACTCACTACATTGAATGCCCATTAACATCACTGGTCATTCTGGCATGTGTATAAGTAGCATTATGATCAGTAATGTAATTGCATGTGATGTTATGCCAGTCATGTTATGTGACTGATATCATGTGTCGCTCAGTACATGGCATGACAGAACATTACTTGACTATAAAAAGCTGTGGGACACAAATGTACAATTGAAGGTTGCATTCGGCTTTATGATAGCACTGTGTTTATACGTATGAGTGCATGTGTGTAACTGTGTACATTGTTTAAGTGTTATTAGTGAAATTGTGTTACTATGGACATGTCATAATTATTGCTCCAATTTTTTTTTTGCTTTTACATTTTTTTTAAATTTAGTAGCACCAGTGCTCTGAGTGAAAAAGCTAAGCATAAAGCCATAGTTTAGATACCAGTTTCACGCATTAATAACAGAAAATTTGAATTGTTCCGATAATGGTTTGATTGTTAAAGATGTTTGGTAATGTAATCTGTGATATTTCTAACTGAATAAATGCTTCTGATAATCTGTACATTACATGTTGTACAAGTTAATGGTCTTCATGTTGCTGCATGACAATGTCTTAACCTTCTCTACTTTTTAATACAATGTAATATTCAGCCTGCTAGTCATTCTGTAATTGAGGAACTTAAACCAGACAGAACATGTTACAAAATAATATACACTTTATTTTAGCCTGCCACAAAAACTTCCTCCTATATTCTCGACTGATGTAATAAAATTTAGGTAGAAATACCACATACTATTTTACATTAAAAAACATATTTCACAAAGCATTAATATAATGTATGACATTTTTATTTTGTTAAGTGTAAAGCGTAGCCAGTTTATTTTGAAGTTGGATGTGTGTGATTGGTTTGAGAAGGTGTCTTGACATGGTTTGACGACGGACCGGACTGTTCCCAATAAAAAGTGACTCTAGACTAAGTTCTTGCCTACGGTCTCTCATTTCTGCTGTGCTTTTATTCCATTTTACTAAAGCAATCACTGAAACAATCTACATGTTATGTTATCAATGCACCTTAACTGTAATCCAAACACGGAAGTGAAGCCCCTCCCACCTCTCTGAATGCATCGTGCAGCAGGCATTTTCTACAGCCAAGACGACTCATGGCGAAAAATTGTATTTTCTTGTCGAGAGAACAGCTTGTCATGGCTTTGGACCTGGTAATTCCATAATGTACCCTTTCCTTTGCCCATTTCTGCACGCTATTTTCACGCTTGTGGCTCATCAGTTATAGTGAACGCAGCCGAATTTCCCCCGCTATGGAACGGCCCGAGGGTCAAAAAGGAAAAAAGGAGGCGTGCACGTTAATCGGCAGTTAAAATATTTAGTGCCGTTAAAGGAAGTAATACTTAACGCGTTAACTAAATATTTAATTTATTAATAATAATCCTACTTCGCGGAAATCCGTTTTTCATAGTCATGTCCAGTCCCAATTAATCCTGGTAAACGAGGGACAACTGTACCTGCTTTCCATTTGCCTGATACAATAGACATAACCTATATACAATGTGAAATAATGACTGGCATGCCGTCTTCCTTCGTTAAAAGAAATTTGCAAGCCCTGCTAAATAATACTTAATGATTTCAAAGCTTGCCAAAAAAGTAAATCTCATTTTAAATCGTCATGCTGCTACCACCTGTGGGATCTTAAAGTTGGTATTACAAATCTGCACAGAAGAACACTGTGTGTGGACCAAGGGAGAGAGCATAGAACAGCCACCGGCAACCAGAACATTTAAAGGCAAGCAGTTGATTTTGTTTTCTTGCAGGGGAGGGTTTGTGTGGGGAAAAACGGCTAAATAAAATAAACCTTTAATTTGACTGAAATTGCAGGCAACAGGCGCTGCTGTAAAAAAAAAGGCTGTGAAGTGTGAGTTCTTGTGGTCTGGGTTAATCCTGATTGAAGAGCCCCTGAGTTGAGATGTCAGCAATATGAGACTAAAACAAAAATAATTACAACCAGGGTTAATGAATACAACTGCCTGGGGCATTGGGAAAAGGGAGGGGGAGTGGTTGAGTGAGAGAGAGCAAGAGACTAAGGGGGAAAGAAAAAGTGAATGAGACTGGTGTAAAAATACAGACTAGCAAAAAAAAAAAAATCAATAGTGTATTATCATCCAAGCAGAAAAAACATCTAGTATATTGGGGAGGAACAATCTAAAATACAAGTGTGTGTGCCTGACATTCAGATAAAGGGCTAACCAGCTGTGCCTTTGTAGGGTCTGAGGTATGTCATTTCTCTACAGGTCTGATAGCTTGTATGGCTTTGGGTTGAAACATGAAGTGTGGCAAACCATGCCTCCCATTTAACTACTGCAGTGTCGAATAAGTTTATACATTCCCTATGCAACTACCTTTCATCTTTGCTGTTATGTCTACGCACACTATCTCAGTTATGCAGGGAGCTGCCCATTATAATAACACTGGGGGTAATATGAGGCACCTGCACCTTCCATTAATGTACCCAGTTTAAAGAAAAACATGACCCACATTAATGAAAGTCCATTACTGTTATTAATTGTGGGACAAACATAAGCAAATAAACATACTTTCAAAAATTTGGAACAGGTGGTTACCATTTGTCTAACTGATTGGAAGCCAAACAGCAGAAAGGTGGGTCAAGTAAGCCAAGTTGGAAAAAGATGGAAGGAGAATTGGTGAAAGGAAAGAAAAATCTATTGGGACACAGGTCGAGAAGTTGAAAGTTGAAACCATTGAGACCTTGATGAATAATGAATTACAACCCTAATCAGTATTGTGGTTCTATTTCTTACATGCATGCATTCTGCATTCAAGCCAGTATTAACGGAGCCAATATTGTGCTTTGAACGCAGCAGGCCGACTGCCTCACAAAGCTCATAAATAGCAAAGAAAACTATTCAGACCAGCAAGACTAAGAACTCCCTGTCCAGTCATATTTGTCATGCTTATTCTTCCAATGGCCGATAATTGTATTTATTTAAATCAAATTTGTATCAATATTGATAAAAGATGGCACATTGACACCAAGTTGGCAAAGGAGCAAAAGTAACTCAAAATGTTACCGATAATTATCAGTGACTGAGTTCCATGTCACAACAATGAGCTTAGTGTCACCTTTAAATGTGAATCACACAAGTGAGGCAAGGTGCTTCAACGTTTCTGTTCCTAAGCATATCGCAAATATGTTTGCAAAAAATAAATGTTTCCCAGCTGTATGAGCCACAATGGTACTCAGTTATAACACACTTTTCTACCACTTGTAGCAGTAAGTTGACTGAGTGACGCATGACAAGCTCAAACAATCAGAAGAAGTCTGGAGTTAACCTTTCTTAAGCGCCACAATGATTATTAATCCATCCATCCATTTTCTACCACTTATTCCCTATTGTATGTAATGGTATTTTGCAACAGTTTTTTCATGAGGTTCTTTTTTGCAGTATATTTGTTAGAATCTATTTTTGTAAGCACCATGACCTAAGCTTTGTTCGGCATGCTGTTGTATGTGCTCGTTTAGTTGGTAAATAATAAATAATATTGGTGATTACCATATAGTTTCATATCATTTGACAAGGTTTAGACCTGGTAAACTGTAAGTGGCTTACATATGTCTATAGATATTCTTAATCATCCAGATCGCTGTATTCTCAAGGCATTCATTTAATCGCACCTGGATTATTAAATTTGTCTTGGAAGGCATTTCTACTCTTACTCTAGGCTACATCAGTTCATGCTCTGGGAATTATCAGTGATTAAAATCAAAATAATTTCAGGTTTTTTGAATAGGCACTGGGCTGGTCTGTACAGGAAACGTGGGCTAGTCTGCACTATACTGAAGCAGGATGCGGTTTTTGTGTGATCAAGGATGTTAAAGGCCTACTGAAACCCACTACTACAGACCACGCAGTCTGATAGTTTATATATTAATGATGAAATCTTAACATTGCAACACATGCCAATACGGCCGGGTTAACTTATAAAGTGCAATTTTAAACTTCCCAGGAAACTTCTGCTTGAAAACGTCGCGGTATGATGACGTATGCGCGTGACGTCACGAGGTCAAGGGAAGTGTTTGGACCCAATTCAAATACCTCTGTTTTCTTCTACAAAATTCCACAGTATTCTGGACATCTGTGTTGGTGAATCTTTTGCAATTTGTTTAATGGACAATGGAGACTGCAAATAATAAAGTTGTAGGTGCGATCGGTGGAGCGGCGGACTACAGCAACACCAACACCAGGAGGTTGTGTTGTGTTTTGAGCAGGATAGCAGACACACTACAGTGAGTAAGCCCGCCGCCGCATCTAAGTTAGCTTCTGTTTTTTTAGCTTCGCCAAGCTGAATATTATTAATCGTGTATTTACATGTTCATGGTTTAATAGTATTTTTGATCTTCTGTCTATCCATCCAGTCAGGGTTTTTTTTAATTTAGTTTCTATCTGCATTTGAGACTGACGCTATCACGTTGGCTACGTAGCTAGGTTAGCTTCTATTTTTTTAGCTTCGAAAGGCTGAATATTATTAATCGTGTATTTACATGTTCATGGTTTAATAGTATTTTTGATCTTCTGTCTATCCATCCAGTCAGGGTTTTTTTTAATTTAGTTTCTATCTGCATTTGCGACTGCTATGCTATCACGTTGGCTACGTAGCTAGGTTAGCTTCTATTTTTTTAGCTTCGAAAAGCTGAATATTATTAACCGTGTATTTACATGTTTATGGATTAAGAGTATTTTTGATCTTCTGTCTATCCATCCAGTCAGGGTTTTTTTTATTTAGTTTCTATCTGCATTTGAGACTGCTAAGCTATCACGTTGGCTACGTAGCTAGGTTAGCTTCTATTTTTTTAGCTTCGAAAAGCTGAATATTATTAATCGTATATTTACATGTTCATGGTTTAATAGTATTTTTGATCTTCTGTCTATCCATCCAGTCAGGGTTTTTTTTTATTTAGTTTCTATCTGCATTTGAGACTGCTATGCTATCACGTTGGCTACGTGGCTAGGTTAGCTTCTATTTTTTTAGCTTTGAAAAGCTGAATATTATTAATCGTGTATTTACATGTTCATGGTTTAATAGTATTTTTGATCTTCTGTCTATCCATCCAGTCAGGGGTTTTTTTTATTTAGTTTCTATCTGCATTTGAGACTGCTATGCTATCACGTTGGCTACGTAGCTAGGTTAGCTTCTATTTTTTTAGCTTCGAAAAGCTGAATATTATTAATCGTGTATTTACATGTTCATGGTTTAATAGTATTTTTGATCTTCTGTCTATCCATCCAGTCAGGGTTTTTTTTAATTTAGTTTCTATCTGCATTTGAGACTGCTATGCTATCACGTTGGCTACGTTGCTAGGTTAGCTTCTATTTTTTTAGCTTCGCAAAGCTGAATATTATTAATCGTGTATTTACATGTTCAGTCACTGTGAATGTCCATTTCGCGTTCTCGACTCTCATTTTCAAGAGGATATAGTATCTGAGGTGGTTTCAAATACAAATCTGTGATCTACAATAGAAAAAGGAGAGAGTGTGGAATCCAATGAGCCAGCTTGTACCTAAGTTACGGTCAGAGCGAAAAAAGATACGTCCATCACTGTTTCTCAAGTCCTTCACTGTAACGTTCCTCATCTACGAATCTTTCATCCTCGCTCAAATTAATCGTCACTTTCTCGGTCCGAATCTCTCTCGCTCCATTGTAAACAATGGGGAATTGTGAGGAATACTAGCTCCTGTGACCTCACGCTACTTCCGGTACAGGCAAGGCTTTTTTTTATCAGCGAGAAAAAGTTGCGAACTTTATCGTCGATTTTCTCTACTAAATCCTTTCAGCAAAAATATGGCAATATCGCGAAATGATCAAGTATGACACATTGAATGGATCTGCTATTCCCGTTTAAATAAAAAAAATTCATTTCAGTAGGTTTTTAAAGCCTACTGAAACCCACTACTACCGACCACGCAGTCTGATAGTTTATATATCAATGATGAAATCTTAACATTGCAACACATGCCAATACGGCTGGGTTAACTTATAAAGTGCAATTTTAAATTTCCCGCTAAACTTCCGGTTGAAAACGTCTATGTATGATGACGTATGCGCTTGACGTCAATCGTTGAAACGGACTCCATTGAATCCAATACAAAAAGCTCTGTTTTCATCTCAAAATTCCACAGTATTCTGGACATCTGTGTTGGTGAATCTTTTGCAATTTGTTTAACGAACAATGAAGACTGCAAAGAAAAAAGTTGTAGGTGGGATCGGTGTATTAGCGGCTGGCTGTAGCAACACAACCAGGAGGACTTTGACTTTCGATAGCAGACGCGCTAGCCGACGCTAGCCACCGACCGCACAGATGATCGGGTGAAGTCCTTCGTCCTTCCGTCGATCGCTGGAACGCAGGTGAGCACGGGTGTTGATGAGCAGATGAGGGCTGGCTGGCGTAGGTGGAGCGCTAATGTTTTTATTATAGCTCTGTGAGGTCCCGTTGCTAAGTTAGCTTCAATGGTGTCGTTAGCAACAGCATTGTTAAGTTTCGCCAAGCTGGAAAGCATTAACCGTGTATTTACAGGTCCAGGGTTTAATAGTATTGTTGATTTTCTGTCTATCCTTCCAGTCAGGGGTTTATTTCTTTTGTTTATATCTGCATTTGAGCCCGATGCTATCACATTAGCTCCGTAGCTAAAGTGTTTCGCCGATGTATTGTCGTGGAGATAAAAGTCACTATTAATGTCCATTTCGCGTTCTCGACTCTCATTTTCAAGAGGATATAGTATCCGAGGTGGTTTAAAATACAAATCCGTGATCCACAATAGAAAAAGGAGAAAGTGTGGAATCCAATGAACCCTTGTACCTAAGTTACGGTCAGAGCGAAAAAAGATACGTCATGCACTGCACTCTAGTCCTTCACTCTCACGTGTTCCTCATCCACGAATCTTTCATCCTCGCTCAAATTAATGGGGTAATCGTCGCTTTCTCGGTCCGAATCTCTCTCGCTGCATTGTAAACAATGGGAAAATGTGAGCAGCCCTTCCTCCTGTGACGTCACGCTACTTCCGGTACAGGCAAGGCTTTTTTTTATCAGCGACCAAAAGTTGCGAACTTTATCGTCGACGTTCTCTACTAAATCCTTTCAGCAAAAATATGGCAATATCGCGAAATGATCAAGTATGACACATAGAATGGATCTGCTATCCCCGTTTAAATAAAACAATTTCATTTCAGTAGGCCTTTAAAATCTGCTTGGTGACATGAATATAGACTGGCTTGCCAGTAATTATCCAAGGAAGAAAACAATATTATCACTAATTAGTGCATGTAATGCATCAAATTATGTCCTTAACCACCAGAGTCTTCATTAATCAAGCAGGTCACACTTCCTCTACATGTATTGACCATATACTGTATATACCAATGTCCCTGAGCTGCGTTATCTGCACCAGTAGGTTTCAGTGACCACAATATAGTTGCGTTCACTAGAAAGGCTTAAATTTCTAAAGCAAGGGCCAGAGTTGTTCTTAGAAGGTTATATAATAAATTTGATAGTGATTATTTTTTGGGGAATGTTAAAATGTTAACTGAAATGTTGTATACAGTATTGATGATCCAGAGGTCTGCCTCAATACTTGTATGACTATTTTCATGGAAATAGTTAATAAACACGCACCTATGAAAAGGTTAACAGCTAAAACTAAAAGAGCTTTATGGATTGATTTACCTCTAAAGACTTTAATGAGACAGAGAGATGATGCCAAATTGGCTGCAGTAAAATCAGGCTTATTGGACGACAAATTAAAATACTGTAAGTTAAGAAATCAAGTAACCAAATTAAAGAATGAAGAAACTATATTACCAGCACAGAATAAATAGTGTTAAACACGATGGTAATAAACCCTGGAATACATTGAATGAAATCATGGGAAGAAAAAAATATGCATGTGCCTCATTTGTGGACTCTGACAGTATTGTTCTTACATAGCCCCAGGATATTATTTTGAAAAATTATTTTTATCAATAAGGTGAACATTTTAAGGCAGATTTTATGTGGCACGGATCACAATCATTGTGACCTGATAAAATAACGAATGGTAAAAGTTGTACATTTCAATTTAATTCTGTAGATGAGATTATTTTAAAGAATTGCTGAAAGCCCTTCCTAAATATGGCTATGCCAGTACACACAATCTTGATAGTAAGGCGGTCAACATCGCTGCTGATTACATTTCTGCTCCATTATGTCATATATTTAATAGATGTCTGCTACATGGGGTATTTTCAAAATTGTGGCAAGAGGGTAAAATCATTCCACTTCTTAAAGACAATAAATAATTTTTCTGTGGTCCAAAAAGACGACATATAAGTATTCTTCCTGTACTCAGCAAAGTTATGGAGAGAATTATTCATGTCCAGGGCCATGATTCCTTTAATCATAATAATCTGACTGCTAAATAGCAACATACTTGCATAAAGGGCCCCTCATCTGCTACAGCTCTTATTCAAATGACCGATAATTCGTTGGGGGCGATTGACACCTCAAAAATTGCCGGAGCAGTCATGTCATTTCAGCGCCGCATTCGATGTAATTGATCATGATATTCTACTTGATAAGCTTAAATGTTATGGATTCAACCAACCAGCGACTATTCTGATGAGGCGTTATCTTTCTTCTAGAAAACAAAATGGTCTTTTATAATGGTAGTTTATCTAATCGTTGTATGTTGTAGTGTTGTCCCGATAGCAATATTTTGGTACCGGTATTGGCTTTATTTGAACAGAAAATCTTAGGGTACATTAAACATAATTCTTATTGCAAGTTTGTCCTTAAATAAAATAGTGAACATACTAGACAACTTGTCTTTTAGTTGTAAGTAAACAAACAAAGGCTCCTAATTTAGTCTGCTGACATATGCAGTAACATATTGTGTCATTTTCCATTCTATTATTTTGTCAAAATTATTAAGGACAAGCGGTAGAAAATGAATTATTAATCTACTTGTTCATTTACTGTTACTATCTGCTTATTTTCTCTTTTAACATGTTCTATCTACACTTCTGTTAAAATGTAATAATCACTTATTCTTCTGTTGTTTGGATACTTACATTGGTTTTGGATGATACCACAAATTTAGGTATCAATCCAATACCAAGTAGTTACAGGATCATACATTGGTCATATTCAAAGTCCTCATGGGTCCGGGTACATATTTCCCGAGTTTATAAACATAATATACATTTTTTAAAAACTAAAGAAGATGTTATGGCAAAAAATATCGATGTAATCATAGTAGTATCGCTCCTGTACTTGGTATCATTACAGTGGATGTCAGGTGTAGATCCACCAATGGCGTTTGTTTACATTTTGACGCCGGTGAGCTACGGTGTGTAGTGAAGCATGTTTAGCTATTCCTCGTCCTGCAGGGATGATACTTGTAAGAAACGTACTTAATTTGTCGCCATGGAGGCGAGGATTAGTGATTCAGAAGTAGCTAAAACACTGCCGACAGCGGATGGACTTTAGCCGCTAGCTAAAGTCTTAAAGCACCTCTTCCTGAGGGCGTTTCAGTGTTATAACTTCACCTTTATCGTTAGTTTTTAAGCCAAAATGCGTCTGTTCTCCCTTTTCTATCGACACACTGTGTCTGCTTGTAAGTACTCCGTGATTATGCGCTAGCAAACATGCTCGTCTGCTCGTAAACCAGCAATGACACGGCGTGACGACGACAGGGACGCAGGGGGGTGGGGGACCGGTACTTTTCAGAGGCGGTATAGTACAGAATATGATTAATTAGTATCGCGGTACTATACTAATGCCGGTATACCATACAACCCTAGTATGTTGGCGTGTGGGATTCCTCAGGGAAGTTGTTTAGGACCTCTGACATTTCCAATTTTTACTAATGACTTACCCTCTGCTGTGAATAGCGCCATTATAACAATGTATGCGGATGATTTGACTGTACACTATACTGCAAGCTCATGGCTTGAATTAAACCAAGTTCTGTCTAGCGAGTTGACATTTTTTTTATGATTGGATAAAAACAAACTAATTAGTTTTAAATATATGCAAAATAAGAGCATTGTTTTTGGGTCGCGACATGAATGGGTTTCTACACATAAACTTAACATATCCAGTAAGCACATACAACAGGTAGACGAAGCATAATTGCTGGGCATTGTCCGAGATTGTCAACTATCAAAGACTGAGCAAATAAATAAAATGTTTAGCAAAATGGGCCGTGGTATAGCAGTCAGCAAAGAGTGTTCTTTCTATGTACGTTCTAACATCCAAGTTTGTAAATCATTAATTTTGTGTAACTTGAATTATTGCTCAACAGTATGGTCATCCACAGCTAATACAAATCTTGTTAAATTACAGATTGCTCAAAACAGGGCTGCTGGACTTGCTCTGGGCTGTTCTATTACAACTAGTATTGATAAGATGCATTCTAGCCTCTCATGGGTCACTATCGAGCAAATGTTTTCTTCGGGTTTGGCCACATTTTTCTGTTGTGTTACCAACTAAAAATTGCCCTCATTTTTGTTTGACCAGATTGATTACTGTATTGATGCACATAATTACAATGCAAAATATGCTGTTATGCTGATCATGTTGTCATACCTAGTTAAAAAACTAACTCAATGAAAAAAACTGTAATTTATAAAGCCATTTCTTTTTGGAATAATTTACCAGTTGATATTAGTCTACTAAAAGTTAGTTAGAAAATGTGTGCAAAGGTATTTACCGGAACGGAAATGACCACATTTGAGGCAATAGCATTAAACTAAAATAATTTGTGTTATTTCATGTGTTATTTTGTACCTGTATTAATTTTCATATTGACGCAATTTAATCCTTTTTTTTTTTCTTTTTTACATATTTGATACATATACAGATAGTGATGAATTATATAGTAAACTCATGTACAACCTTTTATTTCAAGTATTATTTTTTTGTTTATGTGTTTTGCAATGTTTTAAACAATTTCCCAATATGTGATGTTTTGTGTGGACCCCAGTAAGACTAGCTGACTGCCAGGGCATCAACTAATGGGGATCCTTTTCAAATAAACAAACGGCAGACATTTTTACAAGAAAACACGGAAAGCTGCTGATGGTGCGTTTGGCTAGGAAGTCCACTCTCCAAGGTAAATGCGGCACTGTACATGATTATTACATTACAACAAATGTAGTTGCTTGAGTACATACATTCTTTTGTATGATTTTGATACAACATTTCTAAGATAAGTCTGTTTTTCTTTTTGAAAAGCATTATATTATAAGCGACACTGATTTGAGAAACGATTGTTTTGAGTTACAGGCTTGGTCATACAAGCAATTAAAAGCTTGTAAGTTGAGCTACCACTTTACTTAAATTTTCTTTTTCCTATAAAGAGCTAATGAAGTTGCAGTGCATTGCATGAAAGCTCATTCAGCAAATTTCACTCATTGCTTACCACCTGGCAGACAGCTGCTGCAGGATGAGTCCAAGCAGAGAGCCTCATAGAAACAAAAACATTCCACATTAAAGGAGTTCCATTGGACGAACACGATTATCTGCCTTGATTCTGTCTACAAGTACTCCCTATGTCTAGGCATCACTCACTTGCATGGGGAGGATAAAAATGATCAAATATAAGCTTAACAATGATGTCTAACACATCTCTTCTTTTAGTAGTTGTTTCTGTAGTTAGCATTATGAATTATAAAAACTGGTTGGTGGTCACTGATTTCATTAAAACTGGAAACTTTGTTATGTAAGTCAATAGTGAATATCTTATCTTTACCATGAATTAATTAACGTATTCAACTTGTTTATTAACAAGTTGAAAAACGTATTCGGGTGTTACCATTTAGTGGTCAATTGTACGGAATATGTACTGTACTGTGCAATCTACTAATAAAAGTTTCAATCAATCAATCAAATCAAATAGAGAGGCACAATGATCTCTTATTCTGCTAGGTCTGGTGATTTACAGATAAAGACTGCTGTTCATTGCATCATCAATTATTGGGGATCACGAGATGAATGCTTAAGTCCCCACATATTAAATTACTTTTTAAATTAATTTCTATCAAGTTATGATTTCAGTAAATGGCTTCAGTGTTTGAGCTGACTAATGTATTGTTTTTCTTTTTTCAATTTCTACATCTTAGGGAGTTGTCCATTGCCACGGATATCCTTTGTACCATATTGTACAGTAGTAGTAGATTTTTTTTTCACATACTCCAGAACTCTTCCATTCTCTTTTTCAGTTGATACAGTTCAATTTGTATGGTTAACGCTCACACTCTGTTTCTGTCACTGCAATAATCGAAGATCTGAGATTGCAAAAACACTATTTAGTATGATTATATTGGTGGTCCAAATAGTTTTAATTTGATAGCTTAACATGGTTTCTTGACTTTGTCAAAATTAAATGTTGTCAAATGCTCATTCACATATACTGTACGTTTGTTCCTTTCAGTTTTCGTCCCTGTTTCAACTGTTTTGTATTTTCTATTGGCAAACATAATGATAATGCCTGGTGTGGTGGTGTTATTTCCTCCATACGGCAGGAGGCCTGCTCCAGTGTTATTCACATGTTTCTATTCCCTTCCATTGAAGGAAGGTAGCCACTTGTTGCTCTGCCTAATTTGGTTCTCCTTTTTAGTGGAGCCCAGTCACAATCACATTATTCAAGTGGGTGTTCTCCTACAACTCGTCTATTTTACTCTTCATTTGCCATGAAATCCCCCTTTCCTGTTTTTTTTTTTTTCGTGACAATTGTCATCTCCTCTTCCAGCTCTGCATTTTAAATCATGAGCCTTCAGCACTCCTCTCTCATCCCAGACACGCTTCTGTAGAAACCGGGTAGCTTTTCTTTCATTTTCGGCAATTCCTTTAAGGTGTTATATTTACTGTACTAACTTCTGTATTTCCTTCATATTCAAAGAAGCCTGTAGATTTGTATTTGTTAACTTGTAATCAGAAAACATCTGCATGTTTTTCTTTGGTTCAAAGGATTCTCGTATTAAATCCACCGGTATTATGGGTATCTTCCTTCTGGAAATCATCCTATCCTGGTGTCAAATCTGCCTTTTCGAGCCATTGTGTTACTAGGCATTGTTCTTTGTGCCTGTTGTTTGTTAGCCTGCCTTGCTAGTTGCAGACTGACAGTCACTTTTTTTTTTACTTTGAGTTTCAAGGAATTAGTATCTCACGTCAGACAATGTGCAAGCCGGGGGTGTCAGCAAATCTTATGATCATCATCAAAATGTGTGGTGAGAAAAAACCACAAAAAGTAGTCTAAAAGCCAATAGTAATGCAGAGCTTAGGCAGTCCTGCACCATTCCTCGCAACAGGAGGATGGAAAAAAAAGAAACTATGATTTTGTGGTTAGTGTTGTAATCGTGAGGCTGTTGTAGCTGATGACAGAATAGCGTGGCAGATAACTGCACTTAGCTCTGCAAATAGTGTGACATCATAGCAGCAGGAGTGCGTTTAACTCACTGATGAATTCAACAAAGACGTAAACAAGAAACACAAAAGGTTTACATTTGTCTCCATCATAATCCAGGACATTTTTAACAGCAATTTTGTTTTCATCTTACTCTGTAGTAAAGCATACCTTGGTAGGACACAAAACCGAAGGACTTGGTTCGAACGGTCTTTAATCCCAAACAATTAAATCAGGTGAGGTAACAAGAACCAAAGAAAACCTACGACAAATAAAATACACAAGCCGGGTCTTACAGATGTGCAATACATGATGGGGAAACAGCTGGACTAAATTCTGCCTCTAAATACACTGCATTATTGATTCAAACCATGAATAAAAGAGCAAGCCAATATAAACCACTAATGTGAGGCATTAACACATTTCCTACACAGTTCTCAAGTACTGTATGTAGCTGCACTCGCATACGACTGTTCTAACGAATAAACGTCTTCCTTAATTACACACCTTCCTTTAAATAGATGCCTACTGTGCATGAACATTTAGTAAATTAACACCCCTGTAAATAAGGTAAGTTGCATTCCGTGCTAGAATTTCGTCCGATTGACATGGACAAAGTGTTGAAATTCTCCCACAACGGGTCATGGATTTATGCTCCAAGTGTTAAATTTATTTAAATTCAGGTCACTGGTTTAATTTGATATTTGTGGCAGTTCACGTTCAATGAGTCACTCCACCCAGCCTGGGGTCTGTAATACCGGTCCTGTGCTAGGTGGAGCCACTCATCTTGTTCAGCTCAAGAGGAGCTAACTAATAAAGACCAGACAACATGCTAAAATGAACTTATCCCTGATTCTGAGCCCAAGGGATGGTCAACATAGGTCCATGGTGCATTACCTAACTTTGAAGGATTGTGTTCAGCTCATGTTTTGGTTGCAGTGAGGTCAGTTGGATAAAGCGCAAGATAGAGTTGCAAAACACTGAGGTCTGCTGCAGCTAAGGATCTAAGACATGGAATAGACCCACATGATGTCGCATACAAGGCAGACTTGGTGTTCTTCATGAGGAAGACATTATACACCGATCTTAACTGTAGCTTGATATGTGCAATGCTCATCTATGAATCCCAAAATATATCACATGGCACATCTGATTCATGACTTCATAATGTACTTTTAATGATCCATACCACCCTCGATGACCAGTCATTACTTTCTGTCATCCTCCCTACAAGGCAGGATAATTGCTCATTTTAATGTTATTTTTCTTGATGTCATTCACGACGTCTTGGACAAGCTTCCATTGAAAAAACAAATCAACCAGAAGCCCCATTAAATAACATATAATTTTACTGTTTCTCTAATGCGCTATAGAGAAAATAAGCAGTAGACATATTTACCACAGCTACTTCAGCCATTAAAAGCAGAACATAAGCAAAAACAATACAAAAAGCAGAGGCATATAAAAGTTCAGTCACTGCTGTAGATGGGGGGACTGACGTCAGGCAGACCCATAAACCTAGTTCAGGTGCGGGATTATTTTTCTTGGACCCATCCAATAAGTCATGAAGTAAGAATGTCACTGACAGACTCACAGCTAAACAATAAATCCCTTCTCACACTTAGAAAACTTTAAGTAGGGTTGCTGTTCAAATAAACTGTGGCATGCATGCAGGCTATTGTAGCATCTGACATATCTCCCAGTCCCACAATTAGTGTTGTATCAACACCCATTAGGACTATTAGAGCCACAGTGCATGTCAGGGCCATGGAAGGGTCAGTCAGCAACTCCATAGTGGTCTACGACTGGTACTAGAGCTTCTGAACATTGTAAAATACATTTTGAACTATAAACGCTGTGGTTAAGGCATCACTAACAGCCATTAGCTAAGTGTAGGGCGTTACATTACAGTCTGATCATGTGCTAATACGCCTAAATGTGTAATAATATGAACATGTCATATTATGACCAAAATTATCACCGTAATCATTATTATCACTGCATTGTTAAATGTGCTCAAGAAGTACTCATACGCACTTAAGTGTTTTGCTTTGTTTTAAAAATAAAAGATAATCTTTTAATTAAGTCAGAATAACCACACTTTTGAATTTGGATTAATCAAGAAAAAATATGGTTTATTGCACACTTGCATAATTTAAATTATCTTAAAAAAGAACCCAGTATTTATAATTATTTTTAAATGTTTTACTTGAATACACGTAATTGATTTGCTGAGCAAAACAGTCGGTGTCTCCTCAACCTTACGTATACATTTGCCTGTTCACTGACTGTATAAAACCCACCTTTTAGGTAACCATCCATCATTAAGGTAAAGGAACATGTACGGTCAAAATAAATAGTGCGATTAATCTGTGTACATACATGATTAATGCGATAATTTTTTTTATTAATCACATGAGTTTACTTATTTTTGACAGTCCTAAAAAAACTCAGTTCTCTGCACTGTGCACAATTAAATAACTTAATTGCTGAGACAGCAATGTGTTCATACAAGTTTAGATGTTCATAATAGGGAAAGACATTAATATATGTCGTGTTCATGTTGGCATTGAAGATAGCAAGCGATTAGCGCACTACATGCTTCTACAGGAAATGTGCACTTATCACCAGGACTTTATCAAAGTGCAGTATTCAATCACGGTTTTATGATAATTACAATTTGAAACAGTAATATTATGCATCTGGAATTTTACCGTGGTTTATCAATGATACCATTGTTCATTACATCTAATTCCCTACTAATAACAGTACAACACAGTTGCAAAAACTTACTGTGGGCACATTACCATTTTTTTCTTCTTAATTTCATCAAACTTTTTGGTTGAATGTTTACGCATTTACTTAATGCATCTTGCTTATAATGTCTGCTCTTTAAAAAACATACAACTGATGCTGTCCTTGTTTTGACCTATTTGCATTGCTGTCATCCCGGCCCACCATAAAGTTTAAGGAGTGCGGACAAAGTCTGTTTAGCTTCTGGCTCACCCCACTCTGACCTGCCTCATATGCTTTACTAAGTCTGATTACATCTCTTTCTGTCAACCACAGAAGAGGAAGGTTACCTCCTTGGAGTACAGTTTACTTCAAAAATATCTGCTGAGTATCAGTAATAGTGTACAGAGGTGTGACAAATTTAGGAAAAAACATTAGAGATCTCTAAGGTGCATGACGTTGCACTAAATTATTTGTATGACCACAGTAACATGCTTTGACCTTTGAAATCACTGGCTGAACACATGATTAAGACTAACAAAATAAGAGGGCAATCACTTTAAAAAAAATGTTGATTGGTGATAACTTCATAGTAAAAGCATTATTAGGTTATGCGTTTAAATTATATTACATTTCTGGTGACATACTAAGACAAATGTCAGCCCAACTTATTACACACCATAAAATAATGTGCGATGGTGTAATGCAATTAAGACAAAGTTTACAGTAATGATGAAAGGTATTTGTTATGAGAAATACCAATCTAATTAAGATAAAATGGGAAGAGACATTGCTCACGGTTATTCCATAAATGAGTTAAACTTTGTGTATGAGACCAAACCTAATCTTATTCAATCTTGGGAATTTATGGGCCGTAATGGAGGGGAATGATCGAAATCATCTCAAATGATCATGTGCCAGAAAAGGAGGTTGCAAACACATACTCTAAGATGTTTCATCTTGCATTGGCAAAAAGATAAATATCGATGCTAAAGCTGGGAGAGCAATGACAGGTGATATTTAGCCAATTAAAATCTGACTTTAGAAGATCACGCCCAAAAGTCTCTGATATTATACCAAATAATCCACCCATTAAATGAACCATAGCATTTAACATTTCTAAAATGTAAATCCCTGGTGGCTACGTTAAGTTTATTTATGAAAGTAATTCCAATCCTGTGCAAGAACTACTGAATAACTGCTAATCACAGATCAATTGTATTTGTATTTGATAAAGGGAAATAAGCAGAGGTCATATTTTTATTGTAATTGCTCACTAGGTTTGCACATATTTTAGGAGGGATTTTGGTTTATTTCTCTTTACGAATACTCTCAAAATATGGAAAGTTCAGAGGATTTGCAAATCGACGTTGTAACTCAGCATCCACATTTATGTGATTGTCCAGAGACTGGCTCAGCCTCTCCAGGATCTTAATGTGCTTCTTTTTAACTAAACACCTTTGTTGCCATGGCTATATGTTTTGGGCCATTGCAATGCTGAAAAAACTATCCACTGCAAATCTTTTATGCTCTGGCTAAAGCCTCGAGGCTCTCATCTAAGATTCTGCAGTACATTTCCCTGTTCATCAACCCACCAAAGTGTTGAAATCTTCCTACAATACTACTAAACAGAAAAACAAGCCCAGGGGAGAATGTTTCCACCTCCATGTTTGTTCTTGGGGTCATATTCAGTATTTCGTCTTCCTGCAAAAACAAAAAGTCAAGTTGAAGCCAAAATGATACATTTGGTAGGGGCGCAAAGTACGTAATTCACTTTATCTATCCATCCATCCATTTTCTACCGCTTGTCCCTTTCGGGGTCACGGGGGGTGCTGGAGCCTATCTCAGCTGCAGTCGGGCGGTAGGCGGGGTACACCCTGGACAAGTCGCCTCCTCATCGCAGGGCCAACACAGAGAGACAGACAACATTCACACTCACATTCACACCCTAGGGCCAATTTTAGTGTTGCCAATCAACCTATCCCCAGGTGCATGTCTTTGGAGGTGGGAGGAAGCCGGAGTACCCGGGGAGAACATGCAAACTCCACACGCACTAACCCCTGTACCACCGTGCTGCCCCTGTAATTCACTTTATTCTTGATTTAATGTTTCTTACTCGTTTTGTTTATTGATCTTTCTCTGTTAAACTAAACATACCATACAATGTATAGATATGTTATGTCTTTGTGAGGGGGCAAACATAAAAAATGAACAGAAAAATCTAATAATTGTACCCTCTGTAGACATAACATTAAACAACATTTAACAAGGACTATGTTATAAGAATTGCGACATTTACCGGCTGCCTAGAGGGCGCTAACTTTTGAACGCATGGCAAGCATTATATCCCGCACTCTCTTTGTTTGGAGCATCTAAGCTACGCTCCACGTTAGACATACACGCTCTGGGACTGCTTTTGTGTATGAGCACGCTACGACTGTGTGTGTACAAAACAGCTGTGGGTGACAGCCATAAATGCCAATCATCTCAGTCGGGCTAAATTTGTGATTAGGATTTTTCCCATGGGAGGGAGGCGAGTTCAGTAACCGAGGCACCCATCGCATTACAGCGCGTGTGTTAGGACGATGTTCTGAGATGGGGGACGTGGGACCAATCGGGACACAGTGTCGTCGGACACCAGGCATGTCGTGTTTAAGCCCCCAATCGGTTTCTGGTGAGACTCGCTGGAAATTGGACCTGGCGCTCTCCACAGGGTTGCATCTTTAACTAGTTTACTGGGGCATGAAGTCTCCCTCACTCAGTATGTTTCCATGCACCAAATTACAGTAGTCTGGAATACTCATATAATTTGGTTTATTTCATTTTCACACTAAATGTGAAGTCCCATGCTATATCTATAATGCAATCTCTGTTGGCCATACGCAGTGTGCTTCTTATAATGTAGGGGGGCGTTTCAGCTTGTTTAGCTATGTTGGAATGTAAATAGAAGAAGAGAATGCTAAATAGAAGAGCTAGTAGCTTTCAACCTTCACATTAACCGGTAACGACAACTTTCCACTGCTATTTGGTGTTGTTGATATGTTTTGATGTATTTAAATGATACTATGTATTTAAATGATACTTTTTGTATGTCAGAGACATACAAAAAGATTAGTTCTGTGAAATTATTTGACTAGTTGCTGTTAATACAACCTATGCAGTGAATCATTTTCAATTGCTGAGTTGCATGACGTCTCAATCGTAGTGTATTGATATTCAATTCTTACATCACCAAAGTATGAACAGTGATGTTGTAAATGAACTGAATAAAAAACATT
Organism: Entelurus aequoreus; assembly: GCF_033978785.1. NCBI lineage: Eukaryota > Metazoa > Chordata > Actinopteri > Syngnathiformes > Syngnathidae > Entelurus > Entelurus aequoreus. The sequence continues at coordinate 61,811,467 of NC_084741.1, read as the reverse complement.
GATGCTGTTTTGAAGTCATGTGATCTACTGCTATTAATCATTGTTGTCTACTGACTAATAACACATATTTTTACTCTGTATTAATTCCATTGTGTGTACAAACAAGTTTTAGTGTCAAAATACGGCTGTTTGGAAGTTTTTCTGCACCAGTCTCTTCCAAAGGTTCACCTACATAAACCTGCAATGTTTACTCCTCTAAATAGTCCTTAGTAAAAGACAGCCCTTGTTTGTACTTCTTTCTTATGACACTGGGCGGTATTGTACACGTGGTGTCATGAAATGTAAAATTATTAGCTATTAAGTGTTTCCGACATGCAAGGAAATATAATAACATTACATTTTTGAGGGGGTGATGAAAAACTACATAAACAAATCGGATTCAACAAAAAAAACTGCATTAGGCCTCAAACCATGCAGTGTGAATTTAGCCTTAAAATAGTGAAATATTTGTCCTTATGCACAATAACATTTTGCACTATAAAACCGTAACTGTTTTATCTGATCTTGTTGTGATTTGATTTTTTCTTATATTGTTTAGCTTGTTCCACAGTGCCTGCCTATCATAAGTCATATTTTTAAGTTATTTAAATTGTGTTCAATTATGCATTATTAGTACCTTATTTTCCAAAACCTTGCATGCCTACCTTTGAAAAGCTGCTGGAAATATAAATTTCTCTTAGAGATGTATAAATTATATATATATCTATCTATCTATCAATCAATCAATTAAGAAGAAGTTGTGACTGTTGCAGTCATACGCGAGAATGATATTGCAGTAATTAAAGATTATACGGTTTAAAAATGTAAACAAAATCTGTCTTACTGGTGTCGAACACAATTAGAAAGCTAACCAAACAACTGTTGTCCCGCTAGCGCAACACAGAGGCGCCCAAAAAAAGTTGATGTTGGATTTTTACTAAATCGCATGTATACGCTATTTTTGTTGTTGTTACCTTGAATGTATTGAAACGCCAAATACTTTGTATTAGCTTCTTTTATATGTGACATGGACACATTAAAGAGGAACTGCACGTTTTTGGGGTATTTTGCATATCGTTCATACTCGTTATGAAAGACATGACGGATAAAAAAATGTGTATGCATATCTAAACATTAAATAAAAAGTCCGCTCACAGCGGAGATAATGGGAGATCCACTATTTTGCCCATAAAATCCAATATACAACCATTCAAAAAGCGCCAACATTTACATTTTGTGACTTGAATACTAAGCAAGTATTAGTGATATTGTTATTCTAAGCGCTAACAGAGACAAACTATTTATAGCAGTGCCATGATCACTTCCGTGTGTGCCTTTGTTTACATCATCAAGTGGTCTGCTGCGTCCGTTTATTCTAGCTCATAAATCATGCATCTCACCTGGACAGAAGAACTCTGAGTAGGTATTCCGACAAGTTGGTACACTTTGACAGTCATTTAAGACCGGAAAATTGCCAGAACTACACGAAAAGAGCCCCCCCCCCCCTTTTTTTGTTCGCGAGGATTATGAGACATTCTTGACCTAAATGGGAATATATGAACATCCGAGCAGTCAGCATCCTAATGACAGCAGACCTTGCAAGGTAAGTGATGTCTTATTATGTTTGTTGGCTCTCATAAAGTCTGAATTGCAAACATTGTGATGCGTTTTTGAAATTAATGAGTCACGTATTCTTAAAATGAACCAAATATTTTAATATTAAATATTATAGATGTGTCCGCTACTACATAACATATATACTTACATCATGTATATAAAACTTCAATGGAGATGTTTGGATGCTGTTTTAAGGGCTTTGTAGGCGGAATTGCGCAGCTCCCAGAGGCTCCATTGTAAGCTGACTTTTAATCGCTTTTATTTAATATTTAGAATGCAAAAAAATAACATCCATCGTCATGGATAATGATTGTGAACGATAGGCAAATTTCCCCAAAAAAGTGTAGTTTCCCTTTAAGAGATATGACAGCAGACGCTAGCATAATGTGGCCACACAGTCAGCCCGTAAGAATTGTGTTTGTGAGAAAATATACACAAACAGATACAAAGTGACCTAGATTTAGTAAAATTTAACTAATTATTGTAACATCCTGTTGCATTATGTGTTCATAACCAGGAGTAGTTTGACAGTCTACCATACTACATATATCTTGGCTTCCACTGACAGTTGTGACACATTAACAAAAGGTTAAAAATATCAAATTGACAATATTTCAATTCTTTCTATGTCCCCATCAGGAGAAATATGGCACAGTTGTGCCTCTGTCACTAACACCACATTTGAGGTTTATTTGAAAAGAAAATGACCTCGCTGGTGTTTAAACTATCTTCAATACTGTCATCACCAAATATTTATTTGGAGAGGAGAAGACCTCTGATTCCTGACATTCCTTTTACCTCGCAACATTTACACAACATTGTGCACAAACGCACACGGCTTTGATGACAGTTGAAACAAGCACTTTGGAGATTCATCTATCTAGATGCCTTGACACACTTGACATAGTTTAAAAAGTTACTTTGATTATTACAGCTATTACTGAAAAATCCTTAAGTATTAATAATCTTATTGCAGGTTATAATATTGTGTCTTATCGTTGAGGTATAACGTTTGTACCCACTATGTTCAGTTAAAAGGTTCAAGATTTTTATAATAATTGTTCTTCTTTGTACTTTGTGAACTTAAAATGAATCATATTGGTGAGTATCCTTGCTTAATTCATTCCATAATTGAATTCCACATACAGATATGCTAAAGGTCTTAAGTTTTGTATATGCATACAAATGTTTTAAATCAGATTTTTCTCTCTATGTCTAAATAAGCAACTTTTAGAGAGAAAATGTATGTGTGGTTTTATCTCGGCCTTCAAGGATTATAAAGAAATAATAGATCAAACTTTGGAAATGATTCTTAGCTTAAACCTATAACGTATCATGCAAATAAATAAAAAGTTCACTTTTAGTGTTTAATCTGAAGAGTGATTAATGTGGCAAAGGGGGATGGTACATAAGCATCCTTATCAAAATGTTGTGGGAGGTCTTAACATCATTATTATTAGTAGTAAACCACAAGGGGGCAGTGATGTAACAAAGACTTGCCAATGGTCAAGGAGGTCTTTTTAAAAGGACAAGGAACATGGGGGAAGGGAATAGGAAATATAGATGTGGAAAAAGACAATCAGTGTGTCAAAGAGGTTGACAAGCATTAACAGAGGGAGAAAGTTAGTTAATAAACAGACAGATATTTAAAATCGAAGTATGACAGCCCACCCAAATAAGACAACGGAACTTAAAAAAATTTTCATGACTACTCAGCCCTTTGCCTATACACTCAAATGTCATTTGTTGCTTGAGATGGACCAAAATGTTATATTTAGAAAAAAAAAGGTAATTGTTTTGTATTTTTTAAATTTTATATCAAGAAGGGCATCCGGCGTGAAAACCAAACCAAATTATTATACCATTGCATCGATGTGGCGACTCCACACAACAACTAAAAAAATAGGTAAAGTAAAATGTGGTATACTAAAATGACACATTAAGAAAGTGTTACTGGACAGTTTTCAGTACAAACATTTCGAAACCTATTAGTCTCCTAAAATTATGTCCCTGTTAAACCAAAAGGACCCAAATGAAAATGTTTTATTATTGCTGTTCATAGCAACACAGGCTGAGAAATATTCTGCCACATGAACCCTGCAATGCCACTCTCAAAGCGGCATGGGCTACAAGCAAGAACCCAGCATCATTAAGTTAAATTCACATAATGTAAAATATATACAGTACTGTATGCCCTATGGGTGTGTAGCAAGTGCACACTCTCATCTGTTTTTTAAGTGTTTTTACCAAACCACTGAATTCTGAACCGCTTATACTAATAATGCTTATATAGTATGACCTGATATTTGTTGCAGATGTAAACTTATGATCTCCATCAACAAACAATACAATAATTCAACAAGCCGTTTACACCAACAATCATACAAATTAATGATACAGAAGATGAAATAAGCCAACATTAATAAAGTATTCGATTTAAAAATAGCAATTGTTTCTCAAATTATCTCAAAGAAGACACTTTTAGTACGTGACATGACACAAGCACATCAAGGTAGAAAACAATCTGTGGCCAACCATATTTTGACACTAAAACACTGTTGCATACACAATGGAATTCATACAGAGCAAAACCAACAAGTGTGTGTTTTGTTACTTAGTCATAAGTAAACAATAATAAATAAAGTATTTCTTTCTTTCTTTTATTCATTCAAAAAACCATTATTCGTACTTTTTTCAACTTTTAAAACATAGGTGAGATATGCATGTTTTATTTAGTGCAATGTGTGTGTTTTCTTTTCTTCTTCCTTTTTTTTGGTGTAAAGCCTGTTGTGTTGCCACTTGCCTGTGTATGAAAAGTCCTATTAAAATAAAGTTTGATTGACTGTGACTGCGTGGGTTCCCTCCAGGTAATCCTGCTTCCTCCCACCTCCAAAAACATGCACCTGGAGATAGGCTGATTGGCCATAGTTTGTGAATGGGAGTGGTGTGATTGGTTGTCTGTCTATCTGTGTCTGCCCTGTGATGAGGCACTGACTTATCCAGGGTGTACCATGCCTTCCGCCCGGGTGCAGCTGGAATAGGCTCCAGCCCCCCAGCGACTGTAAGAATGACAAGTGGTAGAAAATGGATGGATGGATAAATAATTTATGACTGGCCACATTTAAATTGTACTCAAGCAAATGTCTATTCAAACAGCGCAGTCATTGTCTTAATATTATTTTGTGGTCATTTGTTATGTAATAGAGGCATAATGTCTGAATGTAAAGCTTATAAAACATACTGAGAGTTGAAACAAATATTATTTGACCCTTGCTGTGATCTATACTTAAAACAAGATGGCGATCTACTGGTACCCTGTTCTTGCATGTTGTAAATCACTAATACTTATGTTGTACCAACATATGGACTCTCCCATTCAAAGTACATGTAGAGTATGATATGTACTACCAGCTACAAATTAAATCACTTGTTTAGGAAAGAAAGGGGGGACAAAATGATGGCGTATTATCTGAATGGCAAGCGGCCGGTGTCTGACCACCGTCTCCAGCACCCTGCTGTTCTGTGCTGTTCTTTCCCTCCCCTGGCACTGGTGACCCCATGTTAACTCTGTGATAGCAGTAGGGGGCTAAGAACTTTAAAATATTCCGCTACAACCCTGATCGTCTGGCAGCTTTTTTTCACAGCAGCGCCGTTTCCACACATTCCCCTGCTACCCACTGTGTGGGCACCAACTGAGTGCATCTGTTGGAACTCATGATAAGATGTCTTCCTTTAAGTTTAACTTGAATTTGTATCACATGAAGTTATGGCAGCCACAACAAGTTGTAAAGCAATCACTCAATTGAGCATTTAATTATGAAAATGTTAGTCTTCTAATCTACAGAAATACAGTACTCCCTCCTGTACGTTTATGGCCCCAATTCGAAGTGCTGAGGCCTGTCCAGCTTCCCAGTGGTATAGAGGAAGCTCCTGTGAAGCTGCCTGATAGCAGAGAAGTACTGCTGGTTGATAACCAAGGTGTGAACAGCAGTGTAAACTTGTCACTGCAGGGGGGCAACAATGACGGCCCATTAGAGGTTAGAGGGTTAAAAGGCTACAGGACAGCGTGTCAATGGGCACAGCTACCTCTCACTACAGATATAATTCATGGGCTACTTTGAATTAAGATTGATTCAGATTGATTCGATTTGCTTTTACTTTTCAAAAAACAGTAAAAAAGTGAAGATTTGTTTAACATGTTTTGTCGTTCTTATGAAAGAAAATGTAAACACATTTATTTGTCTAAAGTTATTTTTTAATGGACAATACAAGTCATTCGAGTTAAACAGTTGGTTGTAGGATAGATGATTGCTAGTTATGTAGGTGTATTGTGATTAGAAAATATAATTTATATTAAATATATAAATGTTTGAGTTGGATTTGTCCAAGTAAATTCAAATAGTGATCAGACCTGATGCCGTAGTAGAGGCCACTAAGTTCTACAGAGTCATAAATCTACCATGTGACTAGGTGATTAGGTCCCTTGGCTGAGCTTCCCCCATCTGCTTCATATCACACCATTGCACACTCCCTCCACTCAACCATCCCACCTTCCATCCTTCTACATATTATGGAAAAGCACGACAGTGTGACCTTTGACACCTTAATCAAGGAGCATTAAAGGGCCTCTTAAATGAAACTGACGGACTGGCCAGATTGGACTGACAGGGCGACCGACTGACTGGCCTAGAGGCTAAGACGGATCCAGAAGCAGTGGCGCTGAAATAGTGTTGCCAACACATCGGAGGTGGCAGAGGTGGTGGGAGAGTGTTGGCCATCAGAGGGCTTACATATTAGCCTGGCTTATTAGTTCACTAAAGGAACCCTCCACCCTCTCAGGATTGTCGCACATCGTTTTACTGCTCAGCCATTTAGAACCTGTCTCACAGATGCTAGGAGTCTGTCTATCAGAGGCAGATGAAGGTTAAAGGTTGAGCGTGATTCCAAAAGCCAGTAATGTTCAAGAACTTTGCAATAGCCACCAGGCTTCCATAAGAAAAACACATTGTGCAGTCGCTTTATCAGGAAAGTACAGACAAATAAATACTGCATACCCACAAGCTACTTACTATATTACTGCACATGTTTTCACCACAACAAGATGAATAATTTCTCATTTTGAATTTGAAGGACTTATAATAAGTTGTAAAATGATGGCCTGTGAACATTATGCAAAGTGCACTGATAAGACAGACATTGCATCTGATAAACATTGCAGATTTATCAGAAAGAAAATGAGAATTAGATCAATGCAGAATTAGATCAATGCATTGATAAAGAATAAAAGGTATAACTTACTGTGAATATATTATTAGTGTAAATAATAGTCATCCTCAAGTCAGAACTTCAACTCACTATATTCCATTGACTGAACAGTGTTTACAGCAAGTGAAAAGTCATATAAAAATAAAGTATGATTGACTGTGACTGCGAGGCTTCCCTCTGGGTAATCCTGCTTCTTCCAAGACATGCACCTGGAGATAAAATGATTGGCAACACTAAATTGGCCCTAGTGTGTGAATGTGAGTGTGATTGGTTGAATGTCAATTTGTGTTGGCCCTGCGATTAGGTGGTGACTTGTCCAGAGGGTACCATGTCTTCCGCCCGGGTGCAGCCGGAATGGGCCCCAGCACCCCAGCGACTCTGAGAGGGACAAGCAGTAGAAAATGGATGGATGGATGGATGAATAATTTATGACTGGCCACATTTGAATTGTACTTAAGCAGATGTCTATTCAAACAGTGCAGCTGTTATCTTAATATTATTTTGTGGTCATTTGTTATTAAATAGAGGCATAATGTTTGTAAAGCATGCCCACTGGGGGAATTATTTCCTTTGAATATTCTAAGTACATGATTGAACGTGAAATTAAGGGAAGTGAATTATATTAAGACAGCGCTTTTTTACTTTAGTGACTCAAAGCACTTTACATGAGAAACTCATTATCTACATTGAAACTACATTCACACCAGTGACTGGGAGAAAGATGGGTTAAGTGCTTTGCCCAAGGACACAACAGCAGTGACTGTGACAGCCAATATTAGGTTACATGTTGTATATTTTTCTAAGAGATTTTCAATTCACTTTCGAATCTATTATTACATCCAACATGTTTTATTTTACTCCATCTATTTGTATTTGGGTTTGACTTTCTCTTGTGCTGCTACTGAATTGCATTATTTTAGTTTTAGTTCAAAGATAGCCTGTTTTTGTCAAACCACCTCTTCAATTTGTTCCTTTCTTCTGTTATTATTTGTATTAACTTTTGTGTGTCTTTCAAACTAGTTAGGATAGAGGGAAAGATAAATGCAGCAATCTACAGAGTCATCCTAGATGAAAACCAACGCTTCCCATCCAATCTGATGGAGCTTGAGAGGTGCTGCAAAGAGGAATGGCCGAAACTCCACACAGAAAAACCCTGAGCCCAGGAACTGAACCCCAAGTTTAATTAAAATCAATGACAGTCAAAATAGCGGCAATAAGAACAAACGACAAAAACAGCGCTATCAAGCTACCTTCAAAAAAAAGTATGTTCTGTGATGATGTGTCAAAAAAAAAATTTGATTCGCCGGTGAAACATTTAATAACAAATTTTTTACAACAATGTGGGATAATCATTGGACCCCTATTATCAAGCTATTTCAATAGTTGTGTTTTTGTAGTTTATTGCAAACTACTACAAGTTGATCAACTTTTAAGATAAATAGAATATACAGTAAGTTTTAAATATGTTTGAACACAACTGCATTAAGGATGCCTTTACTCACCAAACAGTACAGAAAAGCAGTCCTAATGGTGCTGTCAAAAGAGCTGAGAGCTCTAAAGTCCAAGGCACCAGAACAAACATTACACCTTATATGTGTAGCTCAGTCACACAGAAGCAATGATGTAGCCCTTTGGCCTGGTATTAAAGCTCCCAGTCCGGACAATTTGTGCTGCCTGGAGGCTGAAACAGCGTTGGCACAGAGACATATTAGCTACAGCTTTCAAAACACCAGATCATTTTCATGGTCGAAATATTTTCCTCTTTAATTTCTTTAATGAGGGTGTGGCCAGGTCAGTCTGTCTCATAGTAAGTCATTACACAGAAATATAAACATCAGCAAGAATATTTATGATTCATAATTCTTTATATGAAATGAATCTTAATATAATGGAAAACGAGAGTATTTTAAATGTACATTTTATGTAGAGGATGCCACAGAATCAACCTTTAGTATATGCACAACTCGCTTCCAACCACTTACATGGTACCAAAACTGAAAACATGACCAAATAAACTTAAACGTTGGCCTTCTCACTATGTGAGAAAGAGAGAAAAAGAGAGAAGGCATGAGAAACAAAGGCAGAGGACACATAAATGAGCAGTGTTCAGAGTCAGAGAATGACAACTGGTCATAAAAGTTTAGCAGAGTTGAAGATGACCAGCCAGGAAGGTTTGTCTGGCCTTCAAAAACACATAGGATCAGGTTTCCACAAGAGGCTGAAGGGCCAAGGGAGCTCGATGCTCTCCTCACCTAAAAGAACATAACTCTTGCTGGGCCAGAACCTCTTGCACGAAGGTTTGCCCTGTGCAGAGGTCTCAATCACCTTCCAAATCTGTTCTCATTGACAGCTTCCATTAACATTCCTGCCAAACCTGGCAGGAGAGTGAATAAAGGTTAAGTGTGGGGAAGGAGTAGGGCGTATGTAGTTTTTATCAAACAAACTCACTGGCACCGTCAGTACATTTTGATTTGGAACAAGAATAAATCAGGGCTTAAATCATGTTCATATGATATTAACTATATTTGTCATTTGTTTTGTACAATAAAAAAATATGACTAAAAAAAGAACTATATCAGTCAATAAATGCCATGAGTAACAACAGGACAAGAGTATAATAAAGGATTGACCCCCTGGAGTCCCAGGTCAGCAGTGGACAGCAGAGAGGTTGACATAAACCAGGACACTGAGCTTGTACTTCCTCCTGTCATTCCTGCGCCTGATGAAGCAAATACACTTCTTATTGTGACATCTACAAAAGTAAAAATATGAACCCTGAATGAATGAAAGGCAAAGACCTTGTGAAGTTGTTGCAAACAAAACCTTACATAACCAACTATACTATAACCCATTTAATGCTAAAGCACTGTTCTTCACCTACTTGCACATTTTGATTTTGTCTGGTAATGCTAGAATCAGTCAATAGTGTTACCACCGCATAATCCCTAAATTCTGTAGTACTGAGAAGAACAGATTTTGACTTTTCTCTTTAAGTACAAAGGTGGTTTATTAAGATGATGTTTTTGCTCATTTGGTAGACAGGAAAAAGAGACTTATTTGGTTGTAAATTTGAACGTTTAACATTGAAATCGATTGGTGGCATGCTAAAGTCTTAAAAACCATGAGTCAAAACCAAAAATATTGAAATTGACACACCTGTAGGCCATCTGTATGTGTGCGTGAGTATGTGTAGTCTGTAAGAATAAATTGCTACCATTAGTAGAGTCAATCCAACGTACTATTTTCCCCAGCCACTTTGTCATAGTTTCATCCTCACCACTGCTGCTTTATAGAAACAATAATCCCCCACTATTTTTTGTCTGTTGAAGAGTCAAAGCCAATGCAGTTTCCTGTGGTTTGGGCAACAGAGTTGGGCAAAAGTAAAGTCTGGGAAAGTGTGGGTAAGGGGAAGAACAAGAGGGAAGTTGAGGTGAAGGGAGGAATGAGTGTGGGAGGAATGGGCAAAGAGACACAAGGAAGGAATGGAACAACGGAGGAGGAGGCATGCTCCGACAGCTGAGCTGTGAAGAAGCTAATAGGGTCTCATCCCCTTCCCTTTCCCACGGCAACCTTATGTTTTCTGATGACCACTGGAGCAGTCAACCAATATTGGTTAGGCTACTGGAACAGAACTGCAGTAAGCATGCTTCAATAGAGCTTTTCAAGACACATTTTGTATCTATCTGAACTGAACTCTGGTTAGCCTGTGTGTTGCATGAATGTGTATGAATCAGTAACCAAATCCTAATCATATCAGGAGATGGCACTTGATCTTACCCAAAGCGGAAACTGCAATGCTGAGAGATGAAAGACGGAAAAGTGGCGATAAAGTGAGGGGAGAGACAAACGGGGATACGCCACAAATGTATGAATGCCACTTATAAAAAAGTTATGAAATAATTATGACAGGGAAATGTATTTCACTAGAAAACCTAAAAAAACAAGTGTTGCTTGGACAGTTGTCATGTTCAGCAGAAGTTATCAATCATATCAATGAAAATAAGGGGGCTTTAATAATTTATTTTCTGCAAATTCCATCAAACCCTCCCCCGCACACAAGTTACATCCAAACTCAAGGCAATTGGAGCAATGGAAAAAGGTGTACAGAAGTAAGATCAAATGATCTTAAAGTGATGTTGCTAATCTACAGCCAGCCACAGCCAGTCTTGACTATAACTTCTCTAATGTGTAAACAAAATCCCAGGCTCTGGATTAAGTTATCTGGGGATGCAAAATATATCAAACACAAAATACACATTTTTCCAACAGTTACGTCATTAGGGAACCTATCAAAATACATTCCTGTCCACATGAAATTACAAACGAATGTAGTGCAGATGCCAAACTGTACGTAGGGATGTTAATCCTACCATAACGCACGAAGCATTGTGAAAACTCCAAGTAACTAAAGAAGACAACAGCCGCAACAGTGTGGAGACGACAAAAACAAGTGTGGTGTAGTAACCTTATTTACTCGAGTATACCCGCAAAATCAATACTATAAACAAAAGCATATTTTGCTAGCTTTTTGTGAAACCGAAACTGACAAAATATGAACAAAGCCTACATAAAAACCAGCGGACAGCAATTTGTTTTGAAACGTGTGAATTTTGTCATGTAAAAAGCCAAATAAAATATATTATTTTCACTTCTGCTAGGAGATTATTTAATCTCTGTCGTTGGTTTGTCATTTAGTTGGTTAGTTAGTTAGTTAGCTAGCTAACAACATAAATCAAGGGGTTATGGTTTTTCATTAAACTTTCACGAAATGTCCGATATGGTATAAAAAACCCCGAACTGATTAGATTTTGGGTGTGATTTGGATAATTTCTAGTACATTACCTTATATTTATAATACTAGCTTCAACTTCTGTGTGTGAGTAGGCTCGCGGCCCCGCAGAGACAAAGAGAGTGCATGACTGACAAGAGTCTTCACTAGGTTTCTTTCATAGCTCATAAAGTTATGAGCAAATTTTTATTTAACTTTCAGGAAATGTCAGAAACTGGATAAGGAAAAATGTGTCTACGTCACGAGCCTCAACTTGTGCGTGTGTGTGTACGTATACGCCAGTGGCCCCGACTCCACCTACAGAGACAAATAGTGTATAACTGACTAGAGCAGAGGTTCTTAATCTTGTTGGAGGTATCGAACCCCACCAGTTTCATATGCGCATTCACGAACCCTTCTTTAGTGAAAAATAAAATGTTGTTTTTTTTCAAATTCAAGAAAAAGTTATATGTTTTTTTTACTGGTGCACAAACTTAACCGTGCATGCACATCACCTTGTTCAAAGAACAAAACCAACACAGTGCATTAACTCACAACAAATTAAAACGCCTTACACACATTACCATGAATTGATTAACGTGGACCCCGACTTAAACAAGTTGAAAAACGTATTCAAGTGTTACCATTTAGTGGTCAATTGTACGAAATATGTATTGTACTGTGTAAACTGTACTGTTTCATATAATGTATTCTCTTCCTTTGCAATCTGCTAGTAAAAGTTTCAATCGATCAATCAAACAACCTGCAAATCAGATGGAAAATTAGAGGGAACATTGTTTGGGGGTATCCATAATACGCCGATAGGGAGAAGTTTTTATTTACACGATAAGTCGAATGTGTCTTTACCTCCGTGGCGGAGGCTCCGCCGAACCCCTGAGGCCGACTCACCGAACCCCTAGGGTTCGATCGAACCCAGGTTAAGAACCACTGGACTAGAGGCTTCACTCCTTTCTTTGATTCCGCTATGAATTGGTCTATAAATTAAGGGTGGAGTTTGATTCAACTTTCAGGAAATGTCAGAAATATGATAACTAACGAGTAATTGAGAGGTAGGGTCCAAGCGCTCAGAATGATTTTGTAGCTCTATTGTACAATACTATTTTTAATATTAAAAACATGATTTAAAAAAAAAAAAAAAAAACAATGTTCAAGAAACGTTTACCCTAAACAGTCACTTAAACAACCTGTTCCTCCAGAGCATACATTAACATGCCTGGGTTCTGAGCCGAGGATGTCGTTGTGGCTTGTGCAGCCCTTTGAGACAATTGTGATTAAGGGCTATATAAAAAAAACGTTGATTGATTGATTGATTAAAGAATAACATGTAATAATGCCAATAACAGTGAAAGAACATGAAAATGACAACAAATGTATTTTTGTCAGAAGGCTAAAAAATTCATTTTTTAAATATACAAAAAACACATACAGTCAATAAACAGGCCTTTTGTTCAATTCAATGCATGTAGAAATCCTGAAATCTGTTGGGTTAACTTTCACACGGTGAATAAGGTTAATTGCCTCTTTTTTTTTCTTTGACCCTGCCTTTCTTAAAAGACAAGGTGTGAACCCTGTGACCCACAATGACCTCACTTCACTCTTCAAGGACATCTCTTCTTGTTTACCCCGCTGATGACAACACTATGGCGCTGACAACTAAGGGTGGATTTATATTAATTTAGTAAACCCAAGAACATCCTTTGTTTGCCCTTTACATAAACGTATATTCAATCAAAACATTTACACTGGCAGCTCAAACATACGCTTCCTGGGACAGTAGTTAGCAAAGGCAGATTCTGTACACTTGCATGCATATTTGGTCACTCCAGCTATTTTACCTGTGTGGGTTTCTCAAACACGTAGCAGAGATGTTACATGCAAGTAGCTCACCATAACTGGTTAGGGATGCAACAGTATTAAGACTCGCTCAAAAAGGTTCATTACGTCTTGTTATTCATATCCATCCATTTTCTACCGCTTGTCCCTTTTGGGGTGGCGGGGGGTGCTGGAGCCTATCTCAGCTGCATTCGGGCGGAAGGCGGGGTACACCCTGGACAAGTCGCCACCTCATCGCAGGTCCAACACAGATAGACAACATTCACACTCACATTCACACACTAGGGTCAATTTAATTATTCATATACTCTTTGAAATTTTCTTGTAATCAGACAATATTTTCGGTATATTAGATGGATTCTTTACCTGACATGTTTCGACTGTCATCTGCAGTCTTCTTCAGAAGGGTCACCTGACCACTGTGAGGTGCTGCCTATCAGCTGTTCGTATAGGCGTGGCCAACCAGGCAGACCTGTCAAGTCTACCTGGTTGGCTTTGTGTCGCCTTGGAAACGCTTGAAACAAAAGTGGTGCGCTTCGCTTTGCAAAACGCAGACTTTCTTACCTCAGGCAAAGAGGTTTTGTTTCGGCCAGGGCTTGTTTGTCTGTTTGTTAGCAACATAACTCAACCAGTTAAGGACAGATTTAATGTCCAAAAAAATAATTCCTTTTATCTACGACGAGTACAAACACACTACACTTCCTGCTTACGGCATTCCACGATCCAACTTTGGCGTTCCCGTGCTGTGCAGAGGATTCTGGGATATGTAGTGTATTTACTGGCCAACGCTTATAGGAAACTGCCCTTTTTGGGGAATTATGCCTATCATTTACAATCCTTATGTAAGACAAGAACGAAGAAATTGTAAATAGAAAATAAATGCGATCAAAAATCCACTTACCGCATATTGGAGTTGCTCTATTCTGCCTATAACACCCTTAAAAAACATCCAAACACCTCCAATAAGGTTTTATATACGTGATGTAAATATATATGTAATGTAGTAATGAGCACATTTATAATAACATTAAATATTTACGTATTTTGCTCATTTTAATTAATAAAGACATCACGGCGTTCGCTTTCTTTTTCAAGAACATTTCTGATTATTACTCACTGCATACTTCATGAGAGCCAACACACGTAATAAAACATCACTTCCTGTACAATGTCTACTGTCTTTAGGATGCCAACTGATAGAATCTTGTTATAGTCCTGCTTAGATGAAGAATGACTCATAATCCTCGCAAAGAAAAGGGGGGTGGAAGCAAGCGTCTTTTTGTGTCGTTCTCGCCATGTCCGGGTCTAAATTGGATGCCATGGTTGACCAACTAGTCGGATTACGTCCTCATCCTTCTACTATCCAGGCGAGAGGTATGATTTATGATCTAGAATAAACTTTCACGAACAAGGAAGCAGCTCACTAGTCAATCACGTCAAGATTGGATCACGGCGCCGCTATAAATACTTTGTCTATGTTAGCACTTATAACAACATCACTAATACTCAGTTAATATTCAAGTCGCAGAATGTAAATGGAGTATTGTTTGCAGTTTTTGAAGGGTTATTTATTGGGTTTTATGGGCGGGATAGAGGACCTCCAATTGACTCCGTTGTAAGCAAACTTTTATTTACGTTCGAATGCATTTAAAAAAAATGCATCCCCAGTCTTGCCTCTCATAATGATTGTGAACGACAGGCACAATTCTAAAAAAAAAGTGCAGTTCCCTTTTGAACGCCAGAAAAAACTACACTCACCAAGTTTTCGTTTGATACCACACCACGGTATTATTAAGACTTTGAAACCGAAATACTGCGGTATTTTTAGTACGGTTACATCCCAATAACTGGTATAAGCAAACTGGTCAAATGGCTTTCTACATCTCTTACGTGTGGTCGGTAAAGTTGTAATATGTGTATAAATGACATCTGCTTTGGATCTGGTGATTATGATGCTCTTCAAACGCATCAAGAAAAAAATGCTGACTAAAGAGTGTCTACAATACTTTTGATACTACTTAAAAAATGTTGGCTGCAAAAGAAAAGGCTGCTCATGTAGTGAGAATTAAATACATGCTGATGGCTTTCGTTGACTGTTTGAAGACAAATGTTCTGCTGCTGAGGCAATTATATATTTATTGTAATGCTTTCATGGATTACATGTCAATGTTGGGCACAAGTGTGGATATTCAATTCCTAATAACCGAATAAAGTTTAAGTTATAGTTCCGCAGACTATTGTAAATTGTGTGGCTGTGCTTCTCTGTTACTGAAATATATTTGTCAATAACTATGTGTGGCAACTTAGTGTAGAGCGCTAATATATACGACAAGTGGGTCAGGGGTCTTTGCCTGGTAGGGACGTGACGTTTGCAAAAGTGTTTTCAACGGCTCTTTTCAGTGAACGAAGAAAACTACATTTCACAAGTGAGTCGTTCATTTCCGAACCGTTATTACTCATACACATCTTGATAAATTACAACATATTCTTTGTTGACCACATGTGTATTGTATTGTATTGTATTTCATCGCAATGCCATATGTATAAGGGATGCATTGCTTGAGTTGCTTTTATGTTTTGGTTTGAATCCCTGCAATGTTAATCAGAAGAATGTCCATGGTTTGTTAGCAGAGTTTTCAATGATGTGGGGTCCTACTAGGTCGTTT
The DNA here is from genome assembly GCF_033978785.1 of Entelurus aequoreus. Lineage (NCBI taxonomy): Eukaryota > Metazoa > Chordata > Actinopteri > Syngnathiformes > Syngnathidae > Entelurus > Entelurus aequoreus. Next base: position 61,795,318 of record NC_084741.1, on the reverse strand, counting down.
ATTTTTTTTGAAAAGACTAAACTATAAGGATTTAGAACAAATCAGCTATTTACATTTATTCTCACTTGTGTAACTTTGACCTTAACTTCTAGTTAACATAGTATTTGTGACATGGTCAGTGCCAATAATACACATGGGGGCAGTGATATCATGATCGAGTGGAAACTCGTCTGTGGAAAAGAGCCAGTTCCAGCCACACTCCAACCCACCCCCAGCACTCTCACAACAATTAGCTCTTACACTTTCAGACATTGCCTCAAATCTCTGCCCACTGCACCTCAGCATCATGCACCAGTCGTTCTTTAAGCACTGTGAGACTGGCCTAAGTACACTTCACAGATGAGCAACTCTAGTAATGGGCTATGATTGACCTCAATAGCCAGCTCTGAGTGGGTTCCCTTAGGGCTAATCTCCCCATTACCAACTCCGCTTCCCACACGCTTACTGATGATGATGCGACTAAACATCCAGCACATTAAAGAGATAACTGATGTAGATATAAAAAAGGCATTTTCAGCTGAATTAACAAACACAAACAGAGAGGAGATTTTGGACCCTTGAGCCTTTTAGGACGTTTCACTCAAACTCAACCTGTTATTTCCCCCAGGCTGTTTTATTGACTACTGCGTACAGCGAACCATCTTCCTGGTTACATTCTTGCACATACCACTGACCGTTATAGAAGAGTGCAATCCCACACATCACAGGAGCCTCAAACACAAAAAACCCCGAAAAACAGCAGCATCAGAGTCGGAATACTGTATATGGTCTAGCAATAATCCACAATCCGCCTTTGCTTAAATTGGTTAGTTTTAGTTTATTTCAAACATGCATACAAAGTGGAATAGAGTCCATGATCACAGCCACATCCTTTAAAACATCCAAAAGGAATAGGAAGAAACATATTTCAGGGTTTCCTCTAAACTGCCAAGATACCTGTGGCAATGGGGGCGAGGTCACCATGACATCATCGATAATTTGCTTTGATATGATTTTCTTTAAAAAAGGCTAAAAAAAAAAAAAAAGTATACATACATTTAAAAACAAATATGTTATTATTAATCAGTATTAACTAGGGATGTGAATCGGTAAACGGTATAATGATAAACCGCGATAAAATTCCAGACGGTTAGGAATACCGTTTAAATTTTAAATTACACAAAAACCGTCATTTATTAATACATGTTAGGCAAGACTACTATGTTCAGATTTTTTCAAGTGTTTACAGGCTTTTGATGACTTGTTTTAATTTAAAAACAACTATAAACAAATCTAGTATCTTCTTCTGGTGTTACTAAAGTTAAAGTTAAGTACCACTGATAATCACACACACACTGGGTGTGGTGAAATTACCTTCTGCATTTGACCCATCCCCTTGTTTCACCCACTGGGAGGTGAGGAGAGCAGTGAGCAGCAGCGGTGGCCGTGCTCTGGAACCATTTTGGTGATTTTACCCCCAATTCCAACCCTTGATACTAAGTGCCAAGCAGGGAGGTAATGGGTATCATTTTTATAGTCTTTGGTATGACTCGGCCGGGGTTTGAACTCACAACCTATCGATCTCAGGGTGGACACTCTAACCACAAGGCCACTGAGCAGGATTTACCATACTACTATAGTACTATAAAATGTATTCGTCTTTAGAGACTCTACTTTTGTCCCTCGATGTTCCTGACGAAAGAAGCGAGCTGCAGCGAGCATGACGTCACACTTGCTTCGCGCTGTTGCTCTCGTTAGACTTTCTCCTCTTAAAATCTGCCAGAGTCCTCTTAATATTTGCACATTTTGTAGATAGCTGTGTGCCGGTATATCTGCAATATATATAAAAAATCACGTCTTCGAAAACGCTCCAGACATGGGCGTGCGTTTTGATTATATCCGGTTTCGGTAGCGTGGTTTTTTGTGATCAGAGTGGGCAATTAATAGGCTTTGTATGTCCATTCATACTGGAGCGACAAGCTAATGTTATTGTTTTATGTTTGTGTGGTTTGGATTTGCACGGGAGGTAAAACCTGTTGGAATTGTGCTGTTTGTTATCATAAGATTGGTATCAAAAGTTAAAAATAGCTTTAGACTTTGTGTGATTTCTTCTGGAGGCTACAATATATTATATTACTTTCATTTTTTTTTCAAGTAAAAAAACAACTTATTTCTATGGTGTGGCGATAATAAAAATGCTGTTGCGGTACGCCACATTCAATCACATTAAGGGGAAACACTGTATTTTATTTAATCCTACTTCTTCATATTAGAGCAATCATCAATGTTAGCTTTTTCACTAAATTTTTAACAGAACCTAGCCAAGGCTCCCATTTGTCACAAATGTTTGTTTTTATGGTTGTATAAGATGCAATGCACAGATGTTTTTTTCAGTTAAAAGAAATGTATATTGTCTTCAATTGATGTGAAATCACTTAGAAAGGCAACAGCTGCAGCACATCTGAACTTTCTGCACTTTTATTGTATTTCTGCAAATTTACTCACTCTGGTGTCTGGTGTTCAAAATCACCTCAAATTTGCTTTTGGACAAGTCCCAAAAGATACATAACTTTTCCACTGAATCACAAGATTTTTGTTCTTATCCTGATGTATTATGTATTTTTAGTTCCCATTTGTCTACTGTGGATTTATCAAGCAGCCAAAGTTCAATCCAGCAGCTTAAAACCATCATAGTGCTGCCTGAGACAAAGCCTGTTGATTTAACACACAACGGAGTGCATGAACACAGGCACAGGAGTGAAGGAGTATGATAGATGGACATATGAAAGTACAGCAAGCCTTTGAAAGATTGTAATGGAGCAGACTACCAAGGGATACCCTAAAATTCACACATCGTCCCAAAGTGCAACCTATTCAACAGCTCCAGTTTCAGAGAAGAAAGAATGTGTTTTTCAATGCAAGCACAACACTTACTAGTGTGTGTCTTTGTTTGAAATGTTGAGATCAAAGTCAGGTGTCGCTTCTTTTCCACCTGCTCTCATTAGTCTTTTGCATACAGGCACCGTAAGACCCAATCTGTTTTACTGCTATGGACAGGTCCCACAGTTACGACACTGAATGAAAGTACCAGCACTCACTGCTTAAGAAACTGGAAACTTTTATATTCAACGTTTGTACCAAAAGATCAAATTACTCCACCCTACTAATGATCGAAAAGAGTAGAGCGTTAATATCCACAACAAAACTACGTACATATGTTTCGTATGACAGTATTGTACCACCGTCCAAGGATTACTATCATGTACGTTTCTAAATTCCGTCCACTATATTTCAATTAAGATTAAAGCTTACTTTGTTCTCTTTTTTTCCAAAGTCTTCATGGTTTGGTAAAGAGATCAAAACTGCAGGGCTTTATCGGCAACATATTTAACATTTGTTCTACTCTTCATGTGCTTGATTAAATGTAACATTTTGAGAGCTCTATGAGTTCTAAGAAAAGCATAAATCACTGTCTCGCAGCTGCTGGCGTGCCATGAGAGAACACATGCTATCCCTCACTCACTCTCTCGTTTTGTCTTCATTATGATCAGACCGGACCCAACAGTCCCTCCTCCTCCTCTATTACAAGTCACTGTGGTGGCGGGTGTGGGGGAAACACCTGCAGGCTGCTGGTCGCTCTGAAGTTGAGCATAAAGCCAAGCTCCTCACACGCCCTCTGGCCTTCTGCTCCCTATGGTCTTCAACATTAGCTATGACCAAGGACTCTTGAGTCTTTTTCATCAATCAGTGGTGACAGGCCAAGATCAAGCCAAAGAGGACAGTTAGGCCAGCCTGCAACTAACAGTCCATGGACCAAAATGTTATGGCATCACTAAAGAACCACAAGAGGTCATTGTTAATAATAACAATAACAATAGAAATTCACACACCAGTTACACTGTACATGATTATGGTGATGCAGACATCTGGCTATCGCTGGCTTTCCATAGAGCTGCTGATACTGACTGGCTAATATGATTATTACACTATACTAACAATGTATGTCCCCTTCTTGTTTGTCTTGCCAAAGTGCAAGAAAAAAACATCTTGGTCTGTGTATGTCTGCTTTTCACCCTTTCACACACACAAACCAGAACCAAATAGTTGCTATTGAAAATGGCTGAACAATTTGTGATATAATCAAGTAAACAAGATTTTCAAATCGCAATATGCGACTGATTACACAGTCTTCACATGACACAAGCGACAAACAGGAACAGCAAGTGTGAAATTGTTTTAAAAATAAATATTACTGGGGTAGCCATTTTTGTGTCTTTCATATTTCTGTAGTCCTGCATATATTAAGTTAAATTAATTATTTGTTGTTTGATGAATACTTGGGCCTACTGCGCTACTGCACTTTGGTGTTGGTCATTGTGGTGGAGTTTGATGAATACTTGGGCCTACTGCTCTACTTACTGCACTTTGGTGTTGGTCATTATATTTTTGGTAGCCATTTTTGTGTTATTTATATTTATCTAGTACTGCATATATTATTATTATTATTATTATATTATTAATTTATTTTTTTTGAATGGTCTTGAAAATATGTTGTGATATATTTCAAGTTAATTTATTGAATTAGAAAACGTCATTTACATTCTGTGTCATTTACAGCACCTGTGAGGAGTGCATATAGGGGCGCACAAGTGAAATTGATTGGACAAAAAATGTCGGGTTGAGAGACTGGCGGTGAAAACAGTTTTTGTATGTAGTTGAAGTTGTTTTTGTTAACCTTGGATGGACTGTTGGAAAGAAGACCTTTTTTGCAAATGAAGCTATTTTTTGAGAAACTTAAGTTGTAGTCGGAAGTGCGTATGAAAGTGCACCACCTGTCCTGGCTCAGCCCACGGAGATTTGGTTTAGAACCTGGGAAAGCTTGGAAAGGCCGATACAGTTACCATTGCAACTTGCATTGTAAATATATACTGCAAAGCCATGTATGACAATTGTATAGCTAAAAGCCGAGCATAAGTACACCAGAGCAAGCTAGATACATTTGGATGTTAACCAAAGTGTCACGCCGTATGAAAGCAATTTAAAACAGCAGGGGGAAATGGCTTGAGCAATTACTGAGTTCATAACAAAAGATATGGTGCCAAACAGCACGGTGACCAGGCATGGGTGCACTGCACGGAACTGATAAAAACACTTGTTAAACACAGTAGGCCAGAATGCCACACAGGAGCTACACAGAAAGTCCAGAGAAAGTTGTTGCAGTATAGGGACTGTTTAAAACAGTGCTGTTAATGCCATGCGTTCATACTGTAAAGCTAAAAGAATGAGTCAGAATGGCTTCAAAAATCCGTACACATAATGAGATTGTTATGCATACAGTATATAATTATTTATTCAATAGACCTGACAGCAACTTTTTTTTCACAAACTTTTATTTGACAGCATAATAAAGAATACATCTAACACATATGGTGGACAGCTTTCATAAGTCATTAGAGTTGCATTTTGTTAACTATTGGACGTGATTTGTCATTAGGCACTGCATGTCGTACCCTGTCAGCCATCCCTGTTCCATGCTGCGTGTTCTTATTTTGGGTCAAGCGTGAGCTGGAGCCTATGCCAGCTGACTTTGAGCGAGAGGCGGGGTATACCCTTGACTGTTCACCAGCCAATCACGGAGCACATAACGACAAACAATTCACACTCAAGTCTATGGACAATTTGGAGTGTCCAATCAACTCAGTGCTTCACAAATATTCTCTGTTATGCCACCCTTAGGAGGAAGAAAATATGTCATACTCCTCACTACAAATAGTATTATATGTTTTTAAAATTGTTATAAGTACACCTCTGCACAACATTGTATCCTTATTAACATTTAAGAAAACAACACGTCATCGTCTCCCACCGTAGAAAGAGTGAAGCCACGCACTACACATGCTTCGTCATATTCTAGTACGGCAGAAAAAAGCATGTTCCTCGAGGTCACACTGGCATCGCACCCAATATTTGAGAAAGACTGAATTAACCTAACATGCATGTTCTTGAAATGTGGAAGGAGGCAGAGTACGTGGAGACTACCTACGCACAAATGGGGAGACATGCACACTCCACACCGAGAGATGTTCAAGCGGAGGTTCGAACCCTTGATCACCTGACTGTGAGGCCGACATGCTAACCACTCAGTGGCTCACTCTTTTAATGCCATGGTCAAACAATAGGAACTTGTTGAAAAGAATCAACAGAGTCACATTGAGACAAACTAATCATGTAAACGGTGTGCTTACTCACAAGACCAAATTCTGTCAGACCAAAATCACTAAATGTTAAAGATGTCCCGATCCCGATCATGGAATCCGATTGAGGACGATATTTGCCTTCTTTAACTGATCGGTCATTTGCTGATGAACTGTCGAGCCCAGCCGATCTTTATCACAGCTGTGTCCCAGTTAGGGCTGCAATTATTCATGGAATAAATGTATTCATTAATTTTGAAAAAAAACTATTTGTATTGTATTGCTGCATGATTCATTTGATGAGTAAAATAAGCACAAGATTCCTCCGATAGAGCGCACATGAGTGGTCCGCATCTATTGGTGATATAACTTGGGCTGCTGGTGATGTGGCCTGTCTGTGCATGTGGGGGGCGGGGACGGCACAGTGCGGATAAAGAGAGATATCTCAAAGAAAAACAATGAGAAAATGGACGAGAGAGAAGAGGTAAAAAGCTATCAGAGGTTTTGCGATCATTTACTTTTCTTGTTCTTATTTTGTTAAAAAATGTGTATGTAGCATTCAATACAACACATGACCACTCCTCTTGACAAAATTGGTGCAGTTCAGCTAAATTTGTTGGTTTTCTGACATGGACTTGTTTCTTCAGCATTGTCCACACGTTTAAGACAGGACTTTGGGAAGTACATTCTAAAACCTTAATTCTAGCCTGATTTAGCCATTCCTTTACCACTTTTGACATGTGTCTGGGGTCATTGTCCTGTTGGAACACCCAACTGCGCCCAAGACCCAACCTCCGGGCTGATGATTTTAGGTTGTCCTGAAGAATTTGGAGGTAATCCTCCTTTTTCATTGTCCTGTTTACTCTCTGTAAAGCACCAGTTCCATTGGCAGCAAAACAGGCCCAGAGCATAACACTACCACCACCATGCTTGACGGTAGGTGTGGTGTTCCTGTGATTAAAGGCCTCGCCTTTTCTCCTCCAAACATATTGTTGGGTATTGTGGCCAAACAGCTAAATTTTTGTTTCATCTGACCACAGAACTTTCCTCCAGAAGGTCTTATCTTTGTCCATGTGATGTCAGAATCAGAAATCAGAATCAGAACTTTTGATCGCAACTGTATATGTAATTAAAACTTGAATTACAAAAGAAAGCAGATGAATGGAGGGGAAGAAAGAGAAGCTAACTATATTAACCTTGTAAATTGTTATAGTAAAACTGGATTAAGCCTTATCAGTGTGCCATGTTTTACCCAGTTTTCCCTAAGGAAACAACGTTAACACACAGTATGTTTGATGAAACGTGATTATATGCATGAGTGTAGGTATGCATATGTGCTTGAGTATATACCGTATGTGTATATCTATGTTTGTACAGTGAATGTGAGTGTGTATGTATGTACTGCATTTGTGTATGTATGTGCGACGATATATACTTCTGTATGTGCTGAGTACCTATGTGTCCGCGTATGTATGTAATAATGAATGTACGTATGTTTGTATATATGTATAAATAATTGTGTGTATGTATGTGTGTTTGTAACAGATATTTCTGGCACTCACGGATACACCTATGTGCGAGAGAGACAGGGAAAGTGTGTGTGAGCTTATGCGTGCATCAGAATCAGAAATACTTTATTAATCTCCGAGGGGAAATTAAGAAAAGCATCTGTTTTGCTGTGTTTTTTTGCAAAGTTAATATTTAAAACACTTTTATGGCACATTTTTTGGTATTTAACTCTCTAAAAGCTAATGAGTTGAATGGATATGACAGGAGGAGTATACCCATTCTCGATGTCAAATACCAATAAATTCAAGGACGCAGCGAAAAAGAGATTACAAGATGACGACTGATGCATTGATCAGAAGTAGTTTGGCACTACCTTCAGCTCTACATCTGCTTGAGATATACTCAAAGCTTCTGGGCACAAGTAAAGCTACAGCCAAATCATAATGTGTTCTACATTGCTTTTCACTTTCTGAAGAAAAGACTGGTCTCCAGTTTTAGAAATGTGAAATCATGCCCAGTCTAAAACATTATGTTCTTTAAAACATAGTTGCAGACGTTGCCAGGGAAAAAACACAATTCCAGGTTAAGTGTAACAAATCATAACAACATTGCTACAGCAGGCAGCTGTTTGTGTTGCACCTGAGTATATACACTTCTCGCTCAAATTGGAGATGTGCAAAAGTTAAGGTCACAATTATACAAAACCTGAGTCTCAATCTAACTCCAATTTATAAATCTGGCCTTTCAGCAAAATAAGGCTTCCCAAGACATAAACTTAATTTCCAAACAAACAAAGTTCTCTGAGCCTCTGAGCTTGCGTTGCATTCTCAAGCATGGCATTTGAATAACCATGAAACATCTGCACACTGACACGAACACATAAAATATCTATTTCAATGAAGAAATGGAGAAATCTGCACCGAAAGGGCCTAATAAATGTAAACATCAAACCATACCAAGTTTCCATCACAAACTTTAAAGATACATCTAATATAAAGTGTGATTATTATAAATGTACATATTTGATGAGAACTTACAGTATGTTAGCTAAAGCTGTTGAAAAAGACTTAAATAGCAAAAAAATTTTTACCTGAGTTCCTGCAATTGTCGCTTTGCTGTGGCACTTGAACAGAAAATGTCAGTAGGTCAGGAGCCAAAAGTGATTCGGGCTTGCGGATCTCATTTAGCCATCGTCTCATATGAAGTTCTTTTGTGTCAGATGGTCCCTGGATCAGAGGAACCAGACTCTCCTTTACCCCCTCGAGTGAGCCTAGGGGACATTAGATAAAACCACAATTATAAACATGACTGATACAAAAGCTACAAACTTTTCGATCTGCTAGCTGTAAAATGTTATTCATAAATTGTGTGTTTTAGAAAGTGTGGGTCAAGGTGATTGGTCAAAATATGTTTTGGTCATTCATATTTATTTTCACAAATATATATTGAAAACCAAAAAAACTATTAGAATTTTATTTTTTAAAAACAAAAAATACAATTTAAAAACAAAGCCTTCTTTTTAGTGTCTAAAAGCAATAACTAGATCTAGAAGGCAGTTCAAATATGTTTTTCATATTTCATATAACAAAAAGATATACAAGAAAAATGAAAAAACTGACCAAAAACAGATGTTTTCTTATATACCGATAACAGAACCAGAAGTTGCTATTTTAAGACAAGACTGTGGACTGGCCTTTGTCAAAAAGACCAGATGATCGTGTGTGGGTGCGTGTGTGTGTGTGTGTGTGTGTGTGTGTGTGTGTGTGTGTGTGTGTGTGTGTGTGTGTGTGTGTGTGAGTGTGTGTGTGTGTGTGTGTTTGTCCTGGGCATGACGTTAAAGTGCATCCGGCAGTGGACGCTCCCCTATGGGGTCTTGGGGCACTAGGAGGTTAACCCCTTTACTACTGTTACCCCAGGTGGCCCTTGGCAAGGGCCTAGTACCTGACTGCCCCCTAGCCAAGGATACGGTGAAGACCTCAACGGCGGAGCAGGCGGAAGACGGTAGACGTAAGAACCACCACAATGGCTGCGATGGCGGAAGAAGGCACCCCCACATCCATGTGGGCCCAGTTATGGGAAAATAACCCAAGACCTCAACGGTGGACCAGGCAGAGGATGATTGCTAACTCTATGGAGCGTCACAACGGCTGGGATGGCGAGTGAAGGCTGCAGCAGAAAAGGGTCCCCAGTCGTCTTGGACTCCATGCCACTGGACCCTGACCCGGATCCGTCAAGGATCGTGTGGTGACTGTCTGTGCACCAGTCTCCCCACGTTAAACAAAGTCACGCACAGGCATCCTACATAAAAGGGATACACCCCTACCAGGAGGATCGTCATACTCGCTTCGAGTGGCTGCCGATGATGATGTGTGTGTGTGTGTGTGTGTGTGTGTGTGTGTGTGTGTGTGTGTGTGTGTGCACATATACATATATATATATATATATATATATATATATATATATATATATATATATATATATATATATATATATATATATATATATATATATTAGGACTGTAAAAAGATTAAAATATTTAATCGTAATTAATCGCGGTGTCCACAGTTAACTCAAAATTAATCGCAATAATTGCAGATAAATATATCCATCCATCCATTTTCTTCCGCTTATCTGAAATCGGGTTGCGGGGGCAGCAGCCTAAGCAGAGAAGCCCAGATTTCCTTCTCCCCAGCTCCTTCGTCCAGCTCTTTCCGGGGAATCCTGAGGTGTTCCCAGGCCAGCTGGGAGACATAGTCTCTTCACCGTGTACTGGTTCTTCTCCGTGGTCTCCTACTGTGCCGACATGCGCTAAACATCTCCCCAGGAAGACGTTCGGGGGACAATCTGACCAGATGACCGAACCATCTAGCTCCTCTCGATGTGGAGGATCAGCGGCTTTACTTTGAGCTCCTACCGGATGACATAGCTTCTTACCTTATCTTGAAGGGAGAGCTCCGCCACCAGACGGAGGAAACTCAATTCGGCCGCTTGTACCAATGACCTTGTCCTTTGGTCATAACCCAAAGCTCATGACCATAGGTGAGGATAGGGACGTAGATCGACCGGTAAATTGAGAGCTTTGCCTTCCGGCTCAGCTTTTTCTTCACCACAACGGATTGATACAGTGTCCACATCACTGCAGACGCTACACCGATCTGCCTGTCGATCTCACGATCCACTCTTCCCTCACTGGTAAACAAGACACTGAGGTACTTTAACTCCTCCACTTGGGGCAGGATCTCCTCCCCAACCCGTAGATGGCAGTCCACCCTTTTCCGGGTGAAAACCATGGACTCAGACTTGGAAGTGCTGACTTCCATCCCAGTCGATTCACACTCAGCTGCGAATCGATCCAGTGAGAGTTTGAGATCCTGGTCAAATGAAGCCAGCAGGACCACATCATCGGCGAAAAGCAGAGACCCAATCCTGCAGCCACCAAACCAGATCCCCTCAACGCCCTGACTGCGCCTAGAAATTTGGTCCATAAAAGTTGTAAACAGAATCGGTGGCAAAAAACAGCCCTGGCGGAATCCAACCCTCACTGGAAACGGGTCCGACTTACTGCCGGCAATGCGGACCAAGCTCTGACAAGGAGCAGACCGCCACAATCAGGTGGTCCGATACCCCATACTCTATGAGCACTCTTCACAGGACTTCCCGAGGGACATGGTCGAATACCTTCTCCAACTCCACAAAGCACATGTAGACTGGTTGGGCAAACTCCCATGCTCCCTCAAGGATCCTGCCGAGAGTATAGATAGGTAATTTTTTTCTTCATTAATAAGTGTACCCTAGACAGATCATTTTCAAGTTTTAATAGCATGACTGGACAATTAGTTTGCTTTAATTAAATGATTTTAAACAGCTCAACAAAAAGGTGAATCACCTTTTAAAGAGAATAAAAGTCTTGCCAGATTTGTATTTTGTACAAATACAGAATTTGTCTTCCTCCTAAGCACTTGCATTAAGAGGAGTAACACTACGTTTAGATACCTGTTTCACACATTAACAAAAAATATGGATTGTTACAATCATGCTTTGATTGTCAAAGATGTTTGGTAATGTAAAATGTGATATTATTTCTAACTGAATAAATGTTTTTTATATTCTGTAGATTACAAAATAAATGTATTCATATCTCTGCACGACAATGTCTTAACCTTCCGTATTTATTAATAAAATTTAATATTCAGCCTGTTAAACATTGTCTGATTGCGGACTATCAATCAGAACAGGTTACAAAATAATACACCATAGCAGTAGCAATACTGCAATTACCTGATCTGGGCTGTCTTTCGATCTCACGATCCACTCTCACCTAAAAAAATGTTGAAGACCTATAACCTAGCTTTGGATACTGGCTTTGTCCTGGCCACGACAGGACTTTGCATTTCTTTCTTTTAAACCATTCCTTGGTGGATTTACTAGTATGTTTTGGGTTATTGTTATGTTGCAAGATCAAGCTTCAATTTGGCTTCAATTTTTTAACAGATGTCTCACGTATTCTTCAAGCGCTCTCTGATACAATGTTCCAATAAATGTCCCTGATATAGTGCACATAAAGCAAATACTATATATTTCAAGTAGTTTTAATGATGGGGAAGGGCTATTCTTTTACATTTGTGTTAAATACATCTCACACATCAGTTTTAGAATAAATGCTTACAGTTGTATTTGTTTACGGACAGTTCATTATCTTAACCTCTAAATATTGAACTGATGATCAAATGTTCATGGGTTTAATTATGTTTAAAAATGTTTTCACAGGGGTGTCATAACTTTTTCACATGACTGTATAAACTTCCTGACATCATATGTTCAACTTGACCCCTATGAACTCTTGCTCTAATAACATGCGTTCCGTCAAAGGCATGGCCAAAGTCCAACAACAACACCATGGGAGAAAACAGCAACTTAATCACACAGCTGGGAAGGAATCAACATAAAGAATAAAAGAGAGGAGACAGAGTGAAGGGCTTTAAAGTGTAGATTTAAGAAAGTAAGAGACGGTCCAATGCAGTCCAGTCAATCTCACTCGCTCCCTCATACAGGCAGTAAAGTTTTAACAGGGCACAGCTGCACACACCTGGGGTCCTGGCACACACTTTTACAGCTCCCACAGTTCCAGAGGCGCATTTCACCGTTGCACGGCTGCAGAACTTCAGCTCAAGATTTTGGAGCGAGCCTTCAAGAGTCGGTGACTGGTCCAGAGATTTCACACCTAATAAAAAACGAGGGGAAGAACAAGGAAAAAGAAGCAGAAAACAGTGAATATGAAGTTTAGTTTGGTTTTAATATCGCTGCTGTGGCTTCATTAACCACTTGATTGTTCTTTAATTGTTCTTGACCCCATTCTTTGACACAGTTGTGAGCTACCAGATGCTTGAACCAGAAGTGAGATGAACCCAGCAAAGCTGCGGCAGGAATCGCTTGGTGGCCTCTAGCCAGATGTTTGGCATCTAATACAGTAAAGCTATATTTAGATACAACACCTAGCCAAAGTAAAATAAAATTAATTTTAAAAGAAATTATCAGCTGCATAAAATTGGAGTTATAAATTGGAGTGTTCCCATGGCAAAAGCCCAAATGAAAACGGTCCAATACATGGTCCAAAAAGGTGTTTAAGGATGTGACAGATGTCATTATCTTACTGATTTGGTATTTTCGTCATCTAGTTTGCACAAATAATACTTTAAGAACCTTAAGAACATGTTGAACATAAGATCAGGCCTTGGCTCCCACAAAAAAAGCACAGAGTAAAAGCCTGGCAAGGCATTTCAAGGGAAGTAACGTATTTGATGATGGGTTCCAGATTTCAGGCAGTCATTAGCATCCTTTATACTGCCGTTTAAGGCCAGGAATGTTACGCCGCTGTTACGTAGAGCTGTTACCTCTCTGCACGAAAACAGACGGTAGAGCTAGACTGAAATTAAATTTCATTACGAAGCAACAACATAAGGTCAGTGGCTAATTTGGCGGAATATTTTCCAATGTATGTTTAAGAAATAAAAAATAAATCCAATATAATGTACATTTAATAATTTACACATATATCATGTTTAAATAAAAATGGTTTATAACAAATTTAAAAATTATGTTGCACATTACATTTTATTTGAAGACTATGATGATTTTAATCTACATTTAAAACATTTCCTTGTGGTCTATTTCAGTGGTCCCCCAACCACCGGGCCACAGCCCGGTACTAGTCCGTGGATCGATTGGTACCGGCCGCATAAGAAATTTAAAAAAATAAAAAAATTATAATAATATATTTTTTATTTTATTTATTTAAATCAACATAAAAAACACAAGCTACACTTACAATTAGTGCACCAACCCAAAAAACCTCCCTCCCCCATTTACACTCATTTGCACAAAAGGGTTGTTTCTTTCTGTTATTAATATTTCTGGTTGCTACATTATATATCAATATATATCAATACAGTCAGCAGGGATACAGTCCGTAAGCACACATGATTGTATTTTTTTTATGACAAAAAAATAAATTAAAATAAAAATAAAAATACCATACACCCCCCCCCTATATATTGTATTGGTTTTGAAAGTGAAACTTATCAAAATGGCTTATGCATTATTTGATTGTTGTAGTGTAGAGTTAAAAAAGTTTAGACACCCCCATATAAAGTAGCTCGTGATGAGCAAATTACATGAACATGACGCCAAAAAAAATTGGCATATTGGATATGAAGTCATCATTGTGACTTGTCCATTTTTAAATTACGTTGAGAAAAAAATACAAACAAGTAGAAAATACATTGAATATCCATTGCATAGGAGAGAGCTTAAATAGTTATGTGCCAAGCCACCTGTTGCAAGACAGAGAGGATTCATTCATCACATGTACATTCCTACAAAAGGTAAAAGTGTCAAAGAGAATATGCTCAATTCTTACAGTATCTATTTTTGTTGTTTTGTCTGGCTGCTCAGGATTATCAAACTGTGCACTATTCCCTACAAGCATGTATAATTCAATTACATTCATTTACTGGATGTCATAATAAACTACTGGTAAGGGAGAGGGTTATTTCACAATAATGTTGCAGCACATCCAATAAAGTTTGAGGCAGTCCATGTGTTAAATGTCTTTCACTTATACCAATCTTACTCGCTTGCTTGTGGTTAACTCACAGCTATTTGTTTATTTTTGTTTAAGTATTAAATATAATATGTTGTACAATTTGTTTTTAACTGTAATTGAGCACAAATCACAAAAAGTAACGTAAATTACTCAGGTAGGCATATTTATAGATGACATTTAACCAAAGGAATTGCAGGCAATTTGCTGAAATCTTAACCACTGACTTCCCTCCTCTCCCCCTTTAACAAATTACACAGTGACCTCTTCATCCGCTATATGAGAGGCCCTGTGTATAACCAGATGGAAGATGAGGACGTTAATGACAAGCTTTATGGCTCCCTGCCTGCCACTTTATATATTTAGGGGCAAAGGTACCAGCTTCCATTGTCTCCCTTTCATGTGACAGGTTTAATGGAAATTCAAGACTCAAGTTTTAATACTTCCTTACAGCTATTTTGTTTGTAAATACACTACTTCAGGGCTATTACCCCGCTATAAACATACCCCTTTGCCCATGTCCTATAGGGCATGGTGCACCTGCTGGTTAAACTGGGGGACAGCTCTTGACAATGTCTTGTCCAGCTGCTAAGACTATAAAAACTGGCGTACACAGGAAGAGAAAACACTGGTTTGTAGTTTGTTGCCTTAAATTATGGTATTCCGGTATATGTGTGCAATGCATTAGTGTGTGTATTACAACCAGACGTGTGAGTGTTTCTGCGTGTGACTAAAAGAATGAATGCGTGCGGTGCTGTTATTCGTCAAAAGAGGACAGGTGCAAGGAATACATAAACACACAGCTTGGGGCCAGAGGCTACAGCACTCCATCAAACACCATGAGGGCAACTGTGGGCAGCTGGATTTCCCATGCTCAAACTAAGCAACAAGTGCAAAAGATTAGGAGGAATAAGACAAATAATGTATTTGTTTAGTTAAGTTCACATGGGTATGCCAAAATATGATTATATACTGGCCTCAGCATGTATTGTGTGTAGGGAACATGCATGGGTGTATGCTTCAACATGCATACATGAAACAATGTACTTGACTTGTGTCTCTCATGGAGTGTGTAAGACACCTGCATATTTGAGAGCTCTGTTTTACTCTTTCCTGCACCCAGTTCTTTAGGGAATAGTGTGGGAAAGTGTTTTGCTTCTGCCTTGCTTCAAGAGTACATTTACACAAGAACAATCCAGGGAAAAAAAGTTTATTTTTTTTCCAAAAAGTTCCACGACAATGTCAAAAAGTATTCCTGTTCACACACGCAACAGAAATTCCTAAAACATTGGAATTTCTCATGTGTTTTTTTTTTTTTTTTAATACTCTGCATTGAATATATTTTGGTTGGAAATGTGAGTTATATGTCATATTATATTAACATTTCCCAGTGGAAGCTCATCATTTTGAGCTGCGAACACACAGAAGCCCCGTGTTCCGCTATTAATCAATGCATTTGACATATCCGAGCATGCACACATGCTCCACTTTCTAAAGAGGCATTTTTCTTTTTCTACAGTGGAGCACTCTGCCACACACACATAGGGAGAGAGCGGAGCAAAAAGACAGCACTTTTGACTCATTTTCGTTTACATATTCCTAATTTTTGCATGTGGCATTTAGTTTAGGGTGTTCACAGCTGATTCTTTCAGGGACGCACATACTAAAGTACCGTATTTTCTGGGCCATAGGGCGCACCGGATTATAAGGCGCACTGCCGATGAGCGGGTCTATTGAGGTCTTTTTTCATACAAAAGGCGCACCGGGTCATATTATGTTTTTCTAAATTTAAAACATTTCCTTTTGGTGTACATAACATGTAATGGTACTCTTTAAACATGTACTTTAAAGGCCTACTGAAACCCACTACTACCGACCACACAGTCTGATAGTTTATATATCAATGATGAAATCTTAACATTGCAACACATGCCAATACGGCCGGGTTAACTTATAAAGTGCAATTTTAAATTTCCCAGGAAACTTCCGCTTGAAAACGTCTCTGTATGATGACGTATGCGCGTGACGTCACGACGGCAACGGAAGTATTCGGACCCATACAAACTGCTCTGTTTTCATCGAAAAATTCCACAGTATTCTGGACATCTGTGTTGGTGAATCTTTTGCAATTTGTTTAATGAACAATGGAGACTGCAAAAAAGAAAGTTGTAGGTGGGATCGGTGTATTAGCTGCGGACTACAGCAACACAACCAGGAAGACAGAGATGGATAGCAGACGCGTTAGCCGCCGAACTCAACTTAACTTCCTCCGTCTCGCCGACCGCATCTGTGATCGGGTGAAGTCCTTCGTCGCACCATCGATCGCTGGAACGCAGGTGAGCACGGGTGTTGATGAGCAGATGAGGGCTGGCTGGCGTAGGTGGATAGCTAATGTTTTTAGCATAGCTTTGTGAGGTCCGGTTGATAAGTTAGCTTCAATGGCATCGTTAGCAACACAGCATTGTTAAGCTTCGCCAAGCTGGAAATTATTAACCGTGTAGTTACATGTCCATGGTTTAATAGTATTGTTGATCTTCTGTCTATCCTTCCAGTCAGGGATTTATTTATTTTGTTTCTATCTGCATTGGAGCCACATGCTATCACGTTAGCTCAGTAGCTAAAGAGCTTCGCTGATGTATTGTCGTGGAGATAAAAGTCACTGTGAATGTCCATTTCGCGTTCTCGACTCTCATTTTCAAGAGGACATAGTATCCGAGGTGGTTTAAAATACAAATTCGTGATCCACAATAGAAAAAGGAGAGTGTGTGGAATCCAATGAGCCAGCTTGTACCTAAGTTACGGTCAGAGCGAAAAAAGATATGTCTTTCACTGCATTCTAGTCCGTCACTCTAACGTTCCTCATCCACGAATCTTTCATCCTCGCTCAAATTAATGGGGTAATCGTCGCTTTCTCGGTCCGAATCTCTCTCGCTCCATTGTAAACAACGTGGAATTGTGAGGAATCCTACCTCCTGTGACGTCACGCTACTTCCGGTAGGGGCAAGTCTTTTTTTTATCAGCGACCAAAAGTTGCGAACTTTATCGTCGTTGTTCTATACTAAATCCTTTCAGCAAAAATATGACAATGTCGCGAAATTATCAAGTATGACACATAGAATTCATTTCAGTAGGCCTTTAAAAGCTTTTTATTAATGCTGAGCTGGTAAAAAATAGCAGAATAAAAAAAACAATGCCAGCTGGCATTGAGCCTGATTTCCTAAAGGTTTAGATAGCTGATCTACTAAACATGTGCAGAGTGGATCTGTAAGGTGAGCAAAATAAGGCGTGCAATCCATTTTGCGTCTCCATCTTCATTAATATGCAAAATATTTTCTCAACATCAAAACGGCCACAATGCTGGAAAGAGAAAATGCAAATATAATTATTTAGCACGCGCAATGTGATTTATCAACACTCATCAACGTTTTGCTAGCGCTATTTAGCACGTGTCAAAAGGACGAGCAAACTGACAGTTCCACACACAGCTGCAGGATCAGTGTTCGCACTGCACAGACAGACGAACAGACGAGAATTCTCCGTCCCACATGTGTTTTGGACGGTTAGAAAAAAATAAGATTAGACATGTCTACTCAGCAATTTACGTTTATAATTTCATAGCTGCTGAATGACTTAAGGAGCTGATTCAAATGAATTCAATTGATGCGTTTTGGTGTCTGTTGGCGTTTTTAAAGTTTTTTCGTACAAATGAGATGGTGAGGCGATCGATCCCCCAGCCTTGCGTACAG
The DNA here is from genome assembly GCF_033978785.1 of Entelurus aequoreus. Lineage (NCBI taxonomy): Eukaryota > Metazoa > Chordata > Actinopteri > Syngnathiformes > Syngnathidae > Entelurus > Entelurus aequoreus. The sequence goes on along the minus strand of NC_084741.1, from coordinate 61,776,791 downwards.
AAGTGTCAGTGTGCATATGTTTGTCTAGATTATGATTCAGAAAAGGTGTCACAGATTGTAGGTGTGTGCTGCTTGTTCTATACATTGCACACAGGTAGGAGCACGATAACATGAATGTGCAGAAAAATTATCAAATGTCTCTCTGGTAAAATGCACGCAAAATCCTAATTTAAAGTTGCTGTCTGGAACTTCCTCACAGTAAGATTTTTCAAAGCAAAAAATATAAGAAAATAACACCACTGGTTAGCTTATACCAAAATTAGTGGTCACTCACCCGGTCTCGCCAACAAATATGCGCAGGGAGCGCGTGCACACATACAAAAGCAGTCCGAGAGAAGCAACAATTTACAGTCATGTTGTTGTTATGATAGAATATACATTCAACGAGAGCTAACGCTAACTATCGAAATTGCTATTATTAGCTAACAACACCTAAAGCTAACGCACGTGCATGTGTTACGGACATACGTAATTACGTCACTACATACAAGAAGCTGTAAGAGGGTGGAATATACGGTGTAAAATACATTGGAAAGTTGGTTTCCAATCAGGATGCTTCTGGATGATCAATTGCTTTGCTTGCTTTGAGCTTCATATGCGTTTTTGCTCTTTGCGCACTCCCCAGCTGACCATTTTAGTTTTTCGCGTTACCTGCGTATTCCCTAGTAAAAAGGGCTTCAATCTTGCACTTGCCTGCAATTTCTGCATCCAAGTGTCCAGACAAAAACTTAATGTGACATTTTGTTGTTGAGCTTTGAAGTGTTGAATTTTAAGTGTCAAAATCTCTCGAGTAGGGGTTAATAAGGATCAATGCATATAACATGCATAAATACAAATATATTCTCCTACAATGGCTGTAAAATATTAAAGTCCTCTACTGTACATTACATAATCTTGGGTTTTGGTGACCACATTATCACAGAAACAGAAAAACTTATTGTCATGAAAGCAGCCAACGAAGCCAATAGGCAATGCTGGTTTGCAAATAAGGAGCTCATGGAGTAGCAGTAATTAGAAGCAGGGGTTCTACTGGAACATTGCCGAATGAAGACCCATGCAGAGAGTGGACCTGAGAGACGGTCAAGGGGAAACATTTGTGTTTCCGGAACTAAAAGCTAAATCTTAGGTTTACCTGTGACACTGTGCAACAAATTAGTAAGTGATACACTTTGAATTGTTGTGACAATATAAATACAGAAGCAGTTCATTAGAAATCTAATTAATGTTTACTAGCTCACTTTAAACAATCTATACATTTTGTCAGGTAGACAGCATGTTTTATTTTTTTCCTAGAGGATTTCCATCATACACAGGTGCTGCATGCTTTTGTTTCTGCAGACTAAAGCAGTGGCATGTTACCGACCACCAAATTACCTGAAAGTCATGCGGAAGCAATTTGCTCTAAACTAATAGGATTGGGGCACAAGACACACGGATAGGAAGAGTTAGGAGAGTTATGTGTGATTTCTGCAGTGCTGCATTGGAAACAATTAACTGGTGGTGAGATAGGCCACTATAAAAGGCCCGTTTAGGGATCTTGCTGTCTACTTGCTGTCTACTTTGTACTATACCCAATCTAAAGCTACCCAGAAATATTTTGTTACAATACAAAACAGATGAATTCTAGCATTGAAGTAGTAGCGTTGTTGGGGTTCTCGTGTGGTTTAACCATATGAGATGCTGAAACTACAGACCACAGCTAATGACGCTAAACCAACCACTCTGTCACTAAAATTCTTTCCTGGATTATTGTGCTCCCTGTCTGCGACACAGATCTCTGAGTGAGTCTACAACTCATTGCTGTTTGCCTTCTTTTCCCCCATTTAGATTCTATTATGGAAACTATAGAGAAATCAGACAAAACCCGAATGTTATAAAATATGCTTCAATAATCAATGAAGATCAATACTTTAGTTTCCGTTTTGCTGAGGCTTACTGTGTCTGTGTGTGGTGGAAGCCAGACGTGACTGGTATTTTAGTGCTTCTAAAGCACATCAATGGGGTCTACAAGTTAAATTTATGGCCATGTAACTTGGCACTTCGTGCTCTACGGGCACGAGTCACTACCCTGTGATCGGAACGGAATGGTGGTCCACAGCAGGAAGCCAGTGTTGTAGACAGTATCATATCACAGACATTTAAAAAAATTGTTTTATTAGTCATTAATTCTGAGGTTATTATGCCATTTAGAAAATGTATGCAGGTGCTTCATAAAAAACTGTGATGGGAAAAAAACATTCTTTATATAGTTTCAGAACATTATATAACTGGATTCTATAACGTTTTGCAGAACCCGGTTATATAATTTTCTGAAATTGATTGGTGATTCAGGTATTTTTTTTTTTTTTTAACGAATCAGCATATATAGTTGTAATACTAAATTAAAAAAAAGCTAGAGTAACGTTCTATCAGTACCAGTCCTTTAAATTAGACTGTTTTAGTAATGTACTGTCCTGAAATTATACAAATGAACCCCTTAGAGAGATAATCAATTATAATATTAGACTGCAAAGATACACAGTTACACGTGAAACCAAGGCTTCTTAACAGAGGACTGCAATGCATCTGCATCTAATGTGCCTAAGAACACATCAAAATTCATGTGGGCTACTGTTTTAGTTCAAATTAAAGAGGGAATCATTTGGTACCTTTTCAACTGATTTCGGAATCAATATAAAAAAATATACATGCTTGAAAGTATGGTGACTAATCACGGGCTTGACACCTCCTAATGAGATACCTTATCAGGTGTGGTTGTGGTTTGGTAAAGCGCACCGAGATGTAGTTGGAATGGTTAACAAATGAGCTTCCTTTCTCTTTGATTTCAAACACCAGTCGAATTGAATGCATTTTTATAAACCGATACATCTCAACTTACTCCTTTTTAAAAAATAAATCAGTGTCCCTAGTTTAGGAAATAAACTTTAAACTAAATGACAGAAGAAGAGATGCAAGAGGAAAAAAGATAATGCGTCTGGATTGACTTAAAACATAATCAAAATCTGCTAGGAAAGTAACAAGACTGTCTGTAGCCCATTGAAGTTTGCATTGACAGGAGCCGTCTCAAGTTCCATTCAAGAATCATTTATTGGTTCTCTGATGCAGACACAAAGGTACTGATCTACTAAAGGTTTGCTTCTACTAAAACATGTGCAAACTTGATAGCAAACACAAAGCTGATCTACTTGTGCGCAGAGGATTGTCTCGCTTTAGTTAGCGTAATAAAGAGTGCAATCCATTTAGTGTCTCTGTCTTCATGAATATGCAGAATATATGCTGATCATCAGAACGCCTACAATACTGGGAGGAGAAAATGCAAACATAATTATTTAGCACACGCAGTGTGATTTATCATGACAAAAAACGCAAATGTGAGCGCTATTTTGAGGCTTTATTTAGCACGTCTGAAAAGTATGTGCAAACTGACAGTTACACAAATGGCTGTGGGAGAGGAGGCGATTGCGCTGCACCTCCGTCCTATGTATGCTTGTCAAAAATATTTGGACTGTCAAACATCAAAACATTGTCCATATCTTCTATTCAGCAATATTATTTTATAATTTTTAGCTGCTGATTAAAATAAATTCAACCGATGCGTTCTGGTGTCTGTTGGTGTTTTTTATGACGTTCGTTTTTTATACAGAAGATACGGTATATTATTAACATATCGCCTATGTGAAAAAAACTTGCGATATGCATTTTCTTCCGCCTGGACTCTGGAGCACAGGCCTCAGCGTGCTTCAAAAAAAAGGTTTCCATTGTACATGGACCAGAAGACTGTTTCTAAAATGCCCAGAAAATGTGGTACACGTCTCCTGCTTATTTGAAAACATAGCAAAATGCTACATGTCGTAGCATGACAACATGAATGTGCAGTAAATTATCAAGTGTCACCATGGTTTTTGCGTTTACTACCTTAAAGCCAGGTAGTAAACGCAAAAACCTCATTTAAAAAAGGTGTTCTGCACCACTTTGCAATTGTACACGGAAACTTAGTAGATCCCACGCAACACCCCCACTAATAGTACACCTAATTGTATTGTTAGCACACGCTGTTTAGTGCGTGGTACTTGAAACTTAGTAGATCGGACCAAGGTGTTAATGTCAGCAATAAGGTTGTGTATGGAAGAAAAGACCCTCTTTCTTTTCTGACTTTTCTGCGACTCTTCAATACAAGAATCACACAAGCAGACAGACCAACAGTTAATCTCTGAAGGTGAAGTTGGCAGCGTCCACTGAGACAGATCATCAGTGACTTAAAGGCCCACTGAAACCCACTACTACCGACCACGCAGTCTGATAGTTTTTATATCAATGATGAAATCTTAACATTGCAACACATGCCAATACGGCCGGGTTAGATTAGTAAAGTGCAATTTTAAATTTCCCGTGAAATATCCTGCTGAAAACGTCTCGGTATGATGACGTTTGCGCGTGACGTCATTTTGGGAAAGCATTGTGGCCAGCTATTAAGTCGCCTGTTTTCATCGCAAAATTCCACAGTATTCTGGACATTTGTGTTGGTGAATCTTTTGCAATTTGTTTAATGAACAATGGAGATAGCAAAGAAGAAAGCTGTAGGTGGGAAGCGGTGTATTAGCGGCCGGCTGCAGCAACACAAACACATAGCCGGTGTTTCATTATTTACATTCCCGAACGATGACAGTCAAGCTTTACCATTGGCTTGGGACAAGCTTTAACATTGGCCTGGGACAACAGAGACTCTTACCAGGAGGACTTTGAGTTGGATACGCATGCTTGTGGAGATGGGACAACAGAGACTCTTACCAGGAGGACTTTGAGTTGGATATGCGGTACCGTGAGTACGCAGCTGCGGCTTCCAAACATTTGATCGCTTGCCCGTACGTGCGTGCCGCTATGTGCATGTCACGTACGTAACTTTGGGGAAATATATGTGCTGTATGAACTTTGCGGAGGTGAACAGTACTTTGGGCTGTGGGATTGAGTGTGTTGTGCGGGTGTTTGATTTGTATTGGCGGGTTATATGAACGGGGCATATTAAATATAAGCCTGGTTGTGTTGTGGCTAATAGAGTATATATATATCTTGTGTTTATTTACTGTTTTAGTCATTCCCAGCTGAATATCAGGTCCCACCCGCCTCTCACAGCATCTTCCCTATCTGAATCGCTTCCACTGCCCTCTAGTCCTTCACTCTCACTTTCCTCATCCACGAATATGTCACCCTCGCTCAAATAAATGGGGAAATCGTCGCTTTCTCGGTCCGAATCGCTCTCGCTGCTTGTGGCCATGATTGTAAACAATGTGCAGATGTGAGGAGCTCCACAACCTGTGACGTCACACTACTTCCGGTACAGGCAAGGCTTTTTTTATCAGCGACCAAAAGTTGCGAACTTTATCGTCGATGTTCTCTACTAAATCCTTCCAGCAAAAATATGGCAATATCGCGAAATGATCAAGTATGACACATAGAATGGATCTGCTATCCCCGTTTAAATAAGAAAATCTCATTTCAGTAGGCCTTTAAACAAACCCTGAGATTTTACATTTAAAAAGGTACCCTCAATGCAAAACCAACTTTTCTTGCCCATTGGTACCTGTTTTTGTGTATTTGTGATCTGCATAAGTCACGAAAAATCAAACGATAGTGTAGATATTTATAGAACAATCCTGGCTTCCTCCATACTTCCTCAAAACGAGTCGTTTGGAATTTGCCATTTTGTTAAGGTTTTTCCAAGTCCATCAGCAGATATGATACCGTTTTACCCAAAGAGCTTCACGCGAGTCCGCAATTGTAGTCAATAAGTTCCTCTTTTTTACCCTCTATCCTCTTGTTGTGGGGCAGATTGGCTTGTACTTGTACATGTACATGTATATGCAAATGCACTGTTGCCATTTCTATTACAAAGTACCGTATAGCTCTAACTTATATCTGTCAGTAGACTATATGGAAGCGCTAAAAGCTACAACATGGCTGACAAGGAGAAGGCGCTGTTGAAGTGGAGGCACGTAAATAACACCGCCCACAAAACGGCGCATCGTGAAGAGACGGTCAGAAAGCGGCTTGAAGATGGTCTGTCAAACATAATCTATGAAAAATTATGACCTGAGAACCACCATTACATGTTATGTTGACCACAAGGAAGTGTTTTAAATGTAGAAAAAAAAAATCACAATATGTCCCCTTTAAGCTTCCTGTCACCTAACCACCATATGTGACAACCACAATAAGAACCCATTAAGACAGAAGCTCCACTAAATACATGTGATGAAAATAAATAGAAAGACATGACTATTACAACACAGAGCAAAGCTGATACAAAACTGAAGGTTGCTCTGGCATATTCTGGTTCAGAGGTGGAAACATTAACATTGAGACAAATTTGTTAGTCACAGAAGAAACATTAGAAAATAAAATGACTGCAACTTGCAATGTTCATGGTCAAAGCAGGCTACCAACAGCTGCACTGGGGGTGAACAGGAGCAACATTGTGCAAGATGAAAGCTAATGGGGGGGGGAGAAAAGTTTATGTTCTGAGACCAGTCAACATTATTTGTAAAATATGGTGCTGGTTGTGACGTTCTTTTCTTCCGGTTGTATCCTTTTAAATATTATGACTTAAAGTGATTGAGCAGCAGGATAAGTGTGGGATATAGTGTCAGAATGTAGTTTTACTGCTCTGTCGAAACATGGCAATGGCAGTGCAGGCTAAACTTGGATCAAATGAATGGATCAATCTAAAGCACGCCTGGTGACCACCACCAACTTCTGCCAAAGCACTTTGCTAGACCACCAGAGAGAGATCTACTGCAAATTACAGCTGTAGGGAGCAGGGAGTGAAATAGTGCTAAATACATCACTGGTTAAGATGAATATTTACAATAGTCTCTTAAAGTTGGTAAGTAAAATCCAATATTCAAACTGGAGCTAACCCTGTAAAAGTTCACTTACTATGGTTGTTACTCATACAACAAAAATGAATGTCTCCCTTTGCAATTGTTTTCCTTTCGAGTGCTGACAGATAATGTGGTTTGTTTGATAGTGTTAACTTTTAGATTCCTTTATTGTCATTGTACACTTTTGTACAGTTAAACTGTGTGTTTGACAAGTGACACTTGTTTGCACAAGGAAGTGTTTTAAATTAAGATTAAAATCATCATATGCCGCCTTTAAAGAGCTCACACATTTAACCATATCTAAAAAAATAAGTATTTACAGTATACATTGAGGCAATTTAATTGTATTTGTGGCATTCACAGGTTCACTTTTCTCTAGCCTACCCTGTGGTTTCAAGTGTATGAATAATAAAAACTATGAATTACAAAATACCACAGTGTCACTGAGAAGACTGACTTTACTCACTTAATTAATAACCATCATTAAGATGAAAGTGTGTAACTATGAAATCATGAGCACAAACTTTTAAATACAGCATTCGTCATATGGTATTATATTTATGGTTTGGAATAACTACACAGACGTAAAAACAGTTCAGAGTTTACTAATGTTGTGGGGAGTGTGAACTAACATCTATGTAAAAACATACTATAATTTGAAAAAAAAATGTATTGAGACTGCAACGATGTGTGGGAGGTCACTGTGGTCAGTGTGACGCTAAATCAGAGGTTAGCAGTGGCTGCACGCCACGGCAACCGGGAATTACAGGCTTCCTTCTGTTTTTGCTACTGTGATGGCTGCTACTAAAATCACAAGGATACAAGGAATATATAACAACTAGCAGTGCTAACACACACAGCTAGTATGTGTGTGTGTGTGTGTGTGTGTGTGTGTGTGTGTGTGTACATATATATATATATATATATATATATATATATATATATATATATATATATATATATATATATATATATATATATATATATGTGTGTGTGTGTGTGTGTGTGTGTATGTATATATAGATATATATGTGTGTATATATATCTATATATACATACGTATATATATATACAGTACAGGCCAAAAGTTTGGACACACCTTCTCATTTCAATGCATTTTCTTTATTTTCAAGACTATTTACATTGTAGATTGTCACTGAATGCATCAAAACTATGACACCTGTGAAGTGAAAACCATTTCAGGTGACTACCTCTTGAAGCTCATCGAGAGAATGCCAAGAGTGTGCGAAAAAGTAATCAGAGTAAAGGGTGGGTATTTTGAAGAAACTACAATATAAAACATGTTTTCAGTTAGTTCACCTTTTTTTGTTAAGTATATAACTCCACATGTGTTCATTCATAGTTTTGATGCCTTCAGTGACAATCTACAATGTAAATAGTCATGAAAATAAAGAAAACACATTGAATGAGAAGGCGTGTCAAAACTTTTGGCCTGTACTGTATATGTATAGAGAGAGAGAGAGAGAGAGAGAGAGAGAGACAGAGACAGAGAGGCAGAAAGAGAGAGAGAGAAAGAGAGAGAAAGAGAGAGAGAGAGAGAACAATGAGACGGACCGAGAAGAGGAGAATGACAGAGGAGGAAGAAAAAGAGTATTAAAAGATATATATTTTGTCACTAATTTTACAGTTTACACTGTGTAAGAAAAACTGCAAAAACAAATTAACCCCTCTCTCTATGGTACACATCTCCATTTCCACCAGTCACAAAAAGTACGACGTCAGGTTTTCTGCAGAGCCCACCAATTAAATACACCTCAAGTGTAAGGTGTCACCACAGAAAGTCTGAGCCAAACACAAAACAGCACTGGATATGAGTGCTGAGCTACAGACACGTTTGTGTGATGTTTGTTTTGTGATTTACTCGATCATCTGAGCACCTTTGAGGACCAAATCCAGGTTATTAACCGTATGCCGTTTTTAAGGTTAATATGTCTGCCACTGTGCAGAACAGTAACTTAATGTATTACAAGTTCTTGTGGCTGTGTTCCAATCTGCAATGGTTTAGTCCCTGACAGCTGCTTTAATCTCAGGCCAAAATTATTACATGGAAATGTTACCTGCCTGTCAGTACTTTGAGATTAGAATTGGATCTTTCCCTTGTTGCTTTTGAATTCTTCTTTGCAGAAGGAATCTTATACTCAAACAGCTCCCTCAAGGAGGACACTGACCATCTGTGTTATCAGTTAGACTCAATATGAAACACCTTACATTATTGAAAAACGCGAACATCAAAGAAGTTCCAAAGGAGGAAAAATAATTGCATGTTTTCGAAGTGAACAGTTTTTGTTTGCTCAAAATTCCTCCTAATGGCCACAGCTTTGAGAGAGAAGAACAAACACAGGTTTCAAATCATTGTAAAAACCCCAGTCACTCAGTCAGCAAGCCACATTAAAGGAAAGGTTAGACTGGTAAGATGGCAAACACTTTTATGACATAGAGGGTCAATTAAATAGCACTGTGTCAGCACTTTATAGAGAAACAGAAGTCCTTCTATTTACTGCTGAATGTAATGTGAAACAAAGAACAGTGCCTACATAGCTATAGTCTAATTTAGGTCAAGTACAATGATGATTTTAGACATTCATAGCCTAAAGTAACAAATGAATAGTCAGCTTTATAAGATACTGTTAAACATTTACTTTTTCAAAATACTTTTTTTTTTAGAATAGACCATGAGGGCATACAAAGTAATGTATGCCTGAAGGCATATGTTAACTAAAAAAGTTTGGTATGATTACATTGTATCCTAGACATCCTTCTATTGTTGCTGTCCAAATATAATGATAAATCAATGATAAATGGGTTACACTTGTATAGCGCTTTTCTACCTTCAAGGTACTCAAAGCGCTTTGACAGTATTTCCACATTCACCAATTCACACACACATTCACACACTGATGGCGGGAGCTGCCATGCAAGGCGCTAAGCAGCAGCCATCAGGAGCAAGGGTGAAGTGTCTTGCCCAAGGACACAACGGACGTGACTAGGATGGTAGAAGGTGGGGATTGAACCCCAGTAACCAGCAACCCTCCGATTGCTGGCACGGCCACTCTACCAACTTCGCCACACCGTCTGTATTGAACTGTATTGAAGTCATACATGCAGGCTATAACATATATACTGTCGCCTGAATCGTATAAAAAGTGGTGCTGAAGGTTCTAGAATGCCTTTTAACTTTGAAAAGGGTAAGCCCTGTTAACTTCTCATTATTAGTGATTATGATTGACTATTAAAAGGTAGTGTTTCTTTGGTAGCATACAATGATTGTTTGACAACACTTACTGGCTGAACAAATACTCAGGACAATGAACAGTCTAGGAAACAGAATTGTAGATTTACAAACATTGGGAAAGTATATTGAAAAGCTAAGTTTAAAAGGTCTAAACACAATAACTAATTTAAGCAGCACTTTGTCTTTGCATGAAAATAAATGTATAGTGTGAGCTACACTATTCTATAAAAGTACAGACGACATTACTTTGTGTGTCCCCTGCTAAATGACAGTTAATATTAATTGAACCTTATTGGGGCCATTTAGTTCCATATGTACACTCTCAGTTACACTAACATTATTACCTATATAAGAACTTAAAATGTAGAAGTTGGGGAAGAATTTCATTTTGTTTGACTCTGTTCCAGTAAAGATGGAGTTTGTTAAAAGGGGAAATGCACTTTTTGGGGGGGATTTTGCTTACTGTTCACAATCATTATGAAAGACAGGACGACGGATGTATATATTTTTTTAACGTATTCTAAATATTAAATAAATGTGATCAAAAGTCTGCTTACAATAGAGCCGCTCTACTCTGCCGATAAAGCTCTTAAAAACATATAAACACCTCCATTAAGGTTTTATATACATGATGTAAGTATATATGTAATATAGTAACAGGCACATGTATAATAAGATGTAATATTTACATATTTTGATCATTTTAAGCATACGAGGCGCATTGATTTCAAGAACGCATTATGTTTGCTTTTTGTACAGTTATACATAACTGATTACTGCTCACAGCAGACTTCATGAGAGCCAACCAACATAATAAAACATCACTTACTGTACACAGTCTACTGTAATTAGGATGCCGAATGATAGAATCTTGTTATATTCCTGTTTGGATAAAGAATGACTCATAATTCTCACAAAGAAAAGGGAGGTAGAGCCAAGCGTCTTTTTGTGTCGTTCTCGGCATTACAGGGTCTAAATTGGCTGTCAAAGTGTACCAACTTGTTGGAATTTGCATCAGCCTTTTACTATCCAGGTGAGATGCATGATTTATGATCTACAATAAACTTACAAGGAGCAGCGAAGGGATGAAACAACGGACTACTCGATGATGTAAACATAGCAGCATAAACAGGTGATCACGTTGCCGTTATAAATTGTTTGTCTTCGTTAGTGCTTATAATAACAATACCACAAATACTTGGTTAATATTCAACTCACAAAATGTTTATTGAGTATTGTTGGCGCTTTTTGGATGGTTATTTATTGGGTTTTATGGGCGGAATAGAGTACCTCCCATATTTACGTTTATTTGCAGGTTAGAATGCAGTAACAAAAAAAAATCCATCTGTCATCATGTCTTTCATAATGATTGTGAAAATTCCAAAAAAGTGCATCCATCCATCCATTTTCTGCAGTTCACCTTAAACGTCTCTTTTGTGACACATAGTTTGTTCCTTTGGCCAGGTTGTAGTCATTTTGCCACTGTGGTTTCTATTAAAACAGTAATTTATCCTGTGCTGAAAAGTCTCTATTAGAGTATATATTATGGCGTTCATTCATCATTATTATTGAGTTACTGCCTTTTATTTAATTTGTTTCCTATGTTTTTTTTCCTTCATTTTGTACATGGTACGCAATTTAAAAGAAATTTAAAAAAGCCAAGCAAAGGGACATATTTCTTGCTAGTGTTTATTTTATTTAAAAAATCAAACTGATTATTTTTTCTCTTGTTTGGTGAAAAGTATATAATGTAGCTTTAATGTAGCAAGCTACTTTTGCCGTGTAGCTTGTAGTGTAGCTTGCTACAATTCTCTGGGAATAGCTTCCCCTGTAGTTACATTTAATCAAGAGTAACTTGTAGCTTAGCTTACTACATTTTCTGAGTAGCTTGCCCATCACTGCTCTAAAATGTGCATACAACAGTGTGTAATGTGAATGTAATTTTTTGTGTAACTTTGCTGCCTCTTAGCCAGGACTCCCTTGAAAGAGGTTTTTCATCTCAATGGGATTTTTTTTCCTGGTCAAATAATAAAAAATAAAAAAAATGCAAGAGTTTGCATGCAGGTGTGCACTTCTCTCACCAAATATGTATTGTTTTTACAAATCACAACGTACATGGGGCGCAAAAAGTAAGTTTTGTTACATTCAAGCCATGTTGTGCGCGTATACAGCTTTCAAAAATCAACCCACTGATTTGTTGTTGCAAATCTGGAAAATTGGTAATGTGTGTCTGTTAACATTGACAAAAGCTAAAAATGATTATATATTATTTGAACTACAATATCGATTTTTTATTTTATTTTTTTACAATAGCATCTGACCCTCAAAGTATCGTAGGGAAGAAATTCTGGGCTTTGGACAAATGTAGTTAATGACACCCCATATATAACATGTGTAGACTTAGTTTAAAAGCTAGGTCAATGCCAGGAAACTAATTTAAATTAGCTTTACAAAATTCTACAAGTAAAAGTGGTCAGACATCAAGCCGGAATTATGCCAAAAGCTTGCTGATGGCTACAATAAGTGCCTGGAAAAGGTTAAACTTGCTAGGGGACATTCAAGTATGAGAGGGGGGATTTTCAAAAAACCTTGGCACATTTCCACTGACCCCACTTTTCCCTGGAAAAGTATACTACCAAGGTGGGCCTTTTTAGAATTCCGTGAAATTTTGAGGGGGCGGCTTGTGTACTGCAGAACCCTGATTGGTGGAACACACTTTCAACATTTCTGTGCACACACATCATGTGTTAAGCTAGTGTGCGGCTGCAAACTTGCTGGTTTCATTTTTAAATGCAGTGATTCAAAAATGTTGAAAATGGAGCAAAAATAAGAGGAGCAACGAGAAGTGGGCAGATGACTCTTAAGAAAATTTGCAGACAAAGATCATCTCGGACTTTGAATCAGCAACTCGAAACGACAGCGTTGTAAAAAGTGGGGGAATGACACAAATATTTCTTGAAGAATAGCCAACAAGCTAAATGTAGGGCACAGCCGAAACAAATGTGAAAAAAGTTGAGGAAACTACTATTACTATAAAACATGAAAGACAGTTGCAGTTGCTCCAACCAGCGTACAAATAAGTGGTATGACCAGCTCAGAATACTACATTTGCATGTTACATGCTTTTATAGTAGTCAGTGGAACAGCATTTGTATGTTAATCAAAAGCAGAGTTACAGTAGGAAGGGGATTCATATGTTCCCATTCGTCGCGGTTTAAATGACAAATTAAATGTGGCGAAATGGGGGGGTGCACTATCCACTTTGGCCACCAGATAGAAATGTTGAATATCTTAAAATGTGTTTTGTGGCAATTCCAACTTTGACCACAGCTTCAATTGCTATGTGAAGTGGTGCTTTCCATAATTTTCAGCAGACTGCATTGCAAAACGAATAAACGGCCACCTTCCTCTCAGGCGAGATTCACCCAGAAATAGGGCCATATGAATCCCTTTCCTACTGTGGTTTAAAGCTGATGGATTGATCTGGAAGTATTGAGCTTTCCAGCTGAAATGGACCATAGAGACCGAACCTTGTGAGCTCATCCCACTCCGAGAGGACGGCTTTCTGACTGTCCTGGACACTATGCTTGATGTTGTCCAGACACTTGGCCTGACCCTTCACACTTTTTTGTCCATCTCAGGGGACCTTAGCTTTAAAACTACAACTACATTTCATTTACTCCGATTGTTCATTTACATGCAATCAATATATTTTTTTTAACCTGTCCTGCCCAGCATGTGGACCCGTATTGTTGTTGATCTAAACCAGTGGTTCTCAAATGGGGGTACACGTACCCCTGGGGGTACTTGAAGGTATGCCAAGGGGTACGTGAGATTTTTTTTTAAATGTCTGTCAAAAAGAACTGTGAAAAGAAATGCAACAATGCAATATTCAGTGTTGACAGCTAGATTTTGTGTGGACATGTTCCATAAATATTGATGTTAAAGATGTCTTTTTTTGTGAAGAAATGTTTAGAATTAAGTTCATGAATCCAGATGGATCTCTATTACAATCCCCAAAGAGGGCACTTTAAGTTGATTACTTCTATGTGTAGAAATATTGTATGTATAATTGAATCACTTGTTTATTTTTCAACAAGTTTTTAGTTGTTTTTGCATCTTTTTTTCCAAATAGTTCAAGAAAGACCACAACAATTGAGCAATATTTTGCACTGTTATACAATTTACTCAATCAGAAACTGATGACATAGTGCTGTATTTTACTTCATCTCTTTTTTTCAACCGAAAATGCTTTGCTCTGATTAGGGGGTACTTGAATTAAAACATTTTTTACAGGGGGTACATCACTGAAAAAAGGTTGAGAACCACTGATCTAAACTATGTTCATCCTATATTTTTTTATGTAACCAATAATATACAAAAAGAACCCGCCATGTCTAATGTGAATGCAAACTGACCCTCATGCAGACATGACGTCATGAAGTCACACGTGATGCAGGATTTACAGAAGAAAATATGGCTCCAATTCTTGTAGTTGCTGGCACATTTGTGGCAAATTCAAAAATGTTGAGCGATAAAAATCAACACTTTCTAAACAGAATAGTTGCACGTAAAAGATTAAGAAAAAAAAAGGGTCAACATTTTGTCTCTCGCAGTTTGTGGGACATTTGCTTTGACTTCAGCTCCAAAGAGCGTGTGGGCAAGCTGTCGGAGACAGGAGTGGTTGATGTGAGTTCCTAACTGCAGTCATTAAACCTCTTCTAAAAAAGCAGAGCCTAGATGCCTCTGTTATCAACAACTACAGACCAATTTCAAATCTACCATTCATAAGTAAAATAATTGAGAAAGTTGTCCTCCAACAACTAAATCACTTCTTGGCTTCTACTGGCTGCCACAACAACTTCCAGTCAGGATTTCGACCTCTTCATAGCACAGAGACGGCCCTTCTTAAAGTTATAAATGACATCCGTCTAAACACAGACTCTGGCAAAACTTCAGTATTAATGCTTTTGGACCTCAGTGCTGCATTTGACACTGTCGACCACTCAATACTTTTGGACAGGTTGGAAAACTGGGTGGGGATCTCAGGCACAGTTTTAAGCTGGTTCAAGTCATATCTACAAGATAGGAACTATTTTGTTTCCATTGGTGACTTTGTATCAGAACCAACCAACGTAACGTGTGGAGTCCCCCAAGGTTCAATCTTGGGGCCGACTTTATTTAACATCTATATGCTCCCACTAGGACAAATCATGCAAAATAATAACATTGACCATCATTGCTATGCCGATGACACCCAAATCTATGTAGCGCTATCACCAAATGACTATCGCCCCATAGATCTTCTGTGCCAGTGCATTGAGCAAGTCAAACACTGGATGTGCCAAAATTTCCTACAACTAAATGAAGATAAAACTGAGATAATTGTTTTTGGTGCTAAAAAAGAAAGGTTTAAAGTCATCCAACACCTTCAATCACTGTCCCTGAAAACCTCAAATAAAGCCAGAAATCTTGGGGTTATTTTAGATTCTGATTTACATTTCGACAGTCACATCAAATCAGTAACAAAATCGGCCTACTATCACCTCAAAAATGTAAAAAGACTTAGAGGGCTCATGTCAGCTCAAGACTTAGAAAAACTTGTACATGCCTTTATTACCAGTAGGCTAGACTATTGTAATGGTCTCCTTGCAGGTCTTCCCAAAAAAACTGTCAGGCAGCTACAGCTTGTTCAGAACGCTGCTGCTAGAGTTCTAACAAAGACCAAAAAATGTGAGCACATTACACCAATTCTTAAATCCTTACATTGGCTCCCTGTACATCAGAGAATAGATTTCAAAATCCTCCTGCTCACATATAAATCACTACATGGTCTAGGGCCCAAGTATATCACTGATATGCTCCCACTATATACGCCCTCTAGATCACTAAGATCTTCTGAGACCAATCTGTTAGCGGTTCCAAGAGTAAACTCAAATCAAGGGAGATCATCATTCAGTCACTATGCAACACATAGCTGGAATAAACTTCCTGAAGATGTCAGACTCTCCCCAACTCTCACTACTTTTAAAACTAGACTGAAGACTTTTATGTTCACCTTAGCTTTCAGCTAAATCTTTTAATCTTTTAACTTTTAACGTCTGCACTGTTTTTATTTTTATTGTCTGCATTTTAATTTTGCTTTTATTTTCTTTCATTTCACTTTGTTGTCTGTGAAGCACTTTGAGTCTGCCTTGTGTATGAAAAGCGCTATACAAATAAAGTTGCCTTGCCTTGCCTTGCCTAAAACATTATTTCCATCTGTTTTCTGTTCATTTGTCAGTGAGTTATTTTGCAACCATTTATTTTGGCAAAAAATGATGAAACTTTTTGCTTTTTGATGACGTTTTGACAGGATGAACGCAACCAGTCGCATCTGCAGTGTGAACAAGACCCTATATGCCCGTATGTGCTGTACAGATTTACTTTACAACGGAGACGTACGTAATACTTCTCCTGTTGAATTATTTGTGTTTAACTGTATTAAAGTTTGGATATATTTGGTGTTTGGCACATCCAGTCCAGATGAGGAGGGGGTAGAAAGAAGGGGGATAATTTTGGGGAGAAGACAGACAGAGACAAAAATAAAAACAAAACAACTACATCAGCATGTACAGTATCAACAAATATGGTAACAGTATTCATAATAACAAATTAGTAAAATAACCAGTAATAATACAGTGCTGACAATGTGCATTAATAAACTATGATTATAATAGTGATAACAACAAAGAGTAATAATGCTTACCAGTTTTCTCCATTACAGTCACCTCAAATGTAGCAATATCAACAACAGGAGCATCTTAAATACATTTGCAAATTATGGGAAAAAAGTATAACTTAAGAAAAAAGAAAAAAAGAAAATAAATGTACTCATGCAATGTGATAATGATGAGACTGAAATTATTAGAAATAAAAAACTAACAAATCACGTTAGAAAAATTAGATTTTTCCAATTGCGATTTTTTTTTGCCAAAAATTGTGATGATCCCATTTGTGATTTTTAGATTTTGTTCATTTAAATGCATTAAACTGCTGAATGATGACTGTAAGAAGTCATGTTACTTTTAAACTGCCAATCAACATATTTATTCTCTCAAGTCTCAAGTTGCCACACATTAGAACACATCCATCCATCTTCTTCCGGTTATCCGAGGTCGGGTCACGGGGGCAGCAGCCTAAGCAGGGAAGCTCAGACTTCCCTCTCCCAAGCCACTTCATCCAGTTCCTCCTGAGGGATCCCGAGGGGTTCCCAGGACAGCCGGGAGACATAGTCTTCCCAACGTGTCCTGGGTCTTCCCCGTGGCCTCCTACCGGTCGGACGTGACCTAAACACCTCCCCAGGGAGGCGTCCGGGTGGCATCCTGACCAGATGCCCGAACCACCTCATCTGGCTCCTCTCAATGTGGAGGAGCAGCGGCTTTACTTTGAGTTCCTCCCGGATGACAGAGCTTCTCACCCTATCTCTAAGGGAGAGCCCCGCCACCCGACCATTTTGGACGCTTGTACCTGTGAGCTTGTCCTTTTGGTCATAACCCAAAGCTCATGACCATACCATACCAACATACAATACGCAATAATCTACTGTATCTTTGATATGTACAACACCAATGTTTGATGACATCGTCCTGGCCACTTGTCGTAGCCTCATTGTCATACACCCAATTTGAACTAAGTTGACAGGCCTGTCACCGGAGAAGTTGCTTCAGCCATTTTACAGTCACTATTAAAACATTTTAAAGACCGTGTACAGTAATACTGCACAATATTAAAACACAAGTGGTGTTTGTTATTAGCACAGTGACTGCATCAGCTGGAGCGCACACAAACTTCCTGTTTTCTTTAACCACGTTTTATTGGCTAGTAGGCCGAGGACACGAGGCTCGACAATTATGATTTGCAATTAAAATTTCAATATAGAGTAAAAGTTAATTGATAGTGCTGTCCTAGTGTGTATGTACAGTAGGTAAGGTTGTATTTTTGCCTCATTCCTGTGAGAATACTGCGTGTGGTTGAAGCCTTCAGGAGTGGGACTATCCAGGGCTAGCTGAGGCTGCAGAGAGGCGTCCTCAGCCGAAGACAGGGTGTGAGAGGGTCAGAGGGAAACTAGCCCAAGAGCCAGAAAGAGACCACACCCCACAAGGCCAGGCAGAAAACAGGGTGGCCCGTCTCGAAGGAACAAGAGCTTTCCATCTCAACACCAAGATTCTATTGATCATATAAATAATTATGCTTTCCTATTTATTCCTGCTGATAAAAGTTTTTTAGAAAACGTTAGTGGGAAAGCGACTGTTGTGTGGAAAAAAACTTCAGCACCCAATTATTGTTTTTGTTTTTTTTAAAATCACTGACGATGTCTGCTGTATAATTAATCCACTTTTGAAAATGAATAGTTTAACAAAATCTAACAATTAATCCCCATGATAAGTGAATGTCTACTCCTGACCAGATCTGTACATTCCATAAGAATAGTTCAACCTATCTACTTACAGAACACATCATTTATTCCTCAACACATCTTTGTTTCAAAAACTGTAACTGGTTTCTGGTTTTAAACTGCAATCAAAAGTCCAGATGTAAGATTGTTTCTCCTTGTAACTATTCAATCACTGATTCAAGAAAAGGCAGAGTGATCGAAGAGGAATATTTGACTTCATTCAACAGGAGACCAGTTTCATACATTTTTGGCAGCCACACAACAATAAAAGAGGTACATTTGCCAGTTTGGCAGCAGGGGAGTGACGGCATACCAAACAACGCAATCCTAATGAGTTGGAAAACCCCAAACCCTTCAGAGGACTGTCCAGATGTGACCATAAGAGGAGAGCTACTGTTTTAGTTATTTTAGACTGTCGCCCTGACTTTAACGATACATGCGCCAGTTGGCAAAATAAGCAATCAGGTAATGTGAAGCAATAGTTAGAATTTTCTTTTGGTTCTTTTACCACTACAACCACTTTGGCAACAAGTTCTATAATTTTCCTATTAGGACTGCGTCAAAAGTACAAAGATAATGCAACACTCACTATAAATATTTCAACTACAATATTTCACCCAACTGCACTGTTTGCTTTGTTTGGTTTATTACGATTCATGGACAATTTCATTCCATTGCTAAGCTGCCAACTCCACAAGTTTACTGTTGTAGTTGCCCATTTCCATGGTGCTGTTTTCTGATGTAATGCATACATTTTCAGTTACAATTTTAGAAAGGGGGACGTAAAACAGGTGAGTGTAGTACATACTGCTTTTCATAGAAGATACGTTTTAAAAAGTAAAGTAAGTAAGGTTGAACACCTGTGCCATGGAGGGAATCTATTTTTGCAAAAGGATAGCTTGGACTTATAAAGTACATGTCAGTTGATGAAGTTAAGTTAAGTTTTACCTGGAGCTTTGTACACTTCATTGATCAGGCTTTCGTTGAGCGTTAGGGTTGCACCGCTTAACGTGCCATGGGTCCAACTTTGGCAGATTGCTTGGAGCAGATGTGTCTGTGCTCTTGTGGCCTGCACTGCAAAGTAGGGAAGCTCCAGAATACACTCTGTGGTGGGTACCGAATACATTTTACTCCTGAAAGACAATGATACAGAGGATTTGTTGAAGGATGGTGCTGGTGAGAGCAAGTTAGAGTCAACATACTTTCACAAAATAATCCTCGGCAACAAAAACCGTGAAAGACACTGATAAAAAAAAAAACAATTAAGGACAAACAATGTATGATTATAAATAAACTCAGTTGTCTGAGAACCAAGTCAAGTATGTCACTATGTTAAGGCGCCTTATGGTCTTAAAACAGACCAATTTTGTGTTTAACAACTTTATTTAGTTGTTTCTCAATGAATGGTTATAAAACATTTATTGAATGTTAACACAGAAATATTCAAAAGTTGGACAGAAAATTTTTGCACTTGATTTTGTGAAAGTCAAAAAATGTTTGTATATTTTTGCAAGTTCAAAACTCAATAACTGTTTGTTGGTGGCGAGGTTGACACCCGAAGGTCGACTTTGAAAACCCTTGCTTTAGTGAAGCAAGTCTACAAAGGAACAAGGAGCAATAGCTCACAGCTCTTATACATACAGTAGGGCAGTCAAAATAACGAGTTAACTCTTGATTAATCACAGAAATAATTTGCATGAGTTATGTATGATTACAGAGATAATCACACAATTTATGATGTGATTATATGTTCAAGGATCAGGTCAATTCATACGCCAGTGCAAATTTGCTTTAGAATTAACCCCAACAGGACTTTAGATAAAACTTTTACCAAGATTTTAGAAAATAAATTATGTACATTCAAGTAAAACATTTTTTTTTTAATTCTGTATGACAACCTGATAATAAAATTGCATGTATGTCAAAACATTGGGGTCTTTTATTTAACCAATCAAAGTTTGTTTATATAGCCCTTAATCACAAATGCCTGAAAGGGCTGCACAAACCACGACATCCTCGGCTCTGATTCCACATCAGGGCAACAAAAAAAACTCAACCCAATGGGCACAATGAGAAACCTTGGAAGGGACTGCAGATGTGGGGACCGACCCCCGGGTGACCGGTGCAATAGATGCCAAGTGGATATTTAGTTAACTTAAATTATATAAGTAAGTCATTTACTGTGATTAATCACAATTAATCCAAATTCAGAAGTGTGATTAATGGGATTTAAAAAAAATTATTATTTGACTTTACTACTTATAAGCCACCAGTATGAATACCCAGTAGGTCCACACAAACAATTAAAAACACAAAGAATGTCAACACAGTAAATCAATCAATCAAGTGAGAAAGTGTTTGTGTGCACACATGTGAAAGGCATGCTTTTTCCGAAAGACAAGTGTTTTTTATTTTATTTTATTATCCCGCACACACATTCACTTTGTAGTGCCCTCTTATTCTCAGCATGTACTGTACATCTTACCACACAGACAAACATCTTGAAACAAAAGCTTTTCAAATCCCTGACTCGGGTCATAAAACCACTTGCAATGTGATGACCACCAGATGTACGGAATCTTCGACAAATATCACACAAACAAATGTGCTTGTCCTCATTATGAATACCTCTTAAATCTAATCTATACAAATATGAGGTCATAAACGTACATTATGACAAATCTTATTATTAATTTCTGTGGATGTGCATTATATTTAGTGAATATTCATATAATCACGAGAGCAGTACACCTTGTTTACATGCAAATAAATACAATACTAGTTGCAATACGTAAGACGTTACTCTCTTAAGTGTTGGTAAAAAAAACAGAACTGTGACTAACTCCAAGGATGGCTGTGGCGTGTCAGGAATGAACATCACAGTTAATTTAAATCACACATTCACTTTGGTCTGATCCCATATAAAGTGGGCTGTATGTCACAAGGTTTCTTTCTCCCCTGCTCAGAAGCTCTGCAATCGGTTAACTTCTCTCCCTTTCTATGTGCTCTTCATCTCTGCCTTTCTCTCTTTCTCTGCTCGAGTGTGGTTCAGCAGAGTGAGACAAGCTGCTAGCTGTAGACGGGCACAGAGTAAGTAACGGCGTGATGTCTTGGAGAAGGGCAACCATAAAGGACACCTATAGAGAGAAAGTGTGATAAAAGAAAATAGCATGGACCAAAACAAAAGAGAAAATTCTTACGTGACAGGGTCAATAGGTTTACCTTGATTGCACACACATTTTAAATGCAGAGAGACATGTGGTACACTTGGCAACCACGCAATGTCAAGCTTCTAAACTATTAAAATCACGACTGCTGCATGCTATAGAGCTTGACATCAATCAAAAGATTTTCATGTGTTTGTGCATGCCTGTGTCCATGTGTACACAGAGTTACATTTTGCTGATGTACAAAAGAAAGTGAAGGGACCCTGCAACAATAATGTCCCCCACATGCAGAGCGAATGTGTTTGCAAAGCCACTTCAATCGGCCGACTGGCAAAAGATGAAGGCTTTTTGGCTTATTCAAGAGTTTAAGCGTTTTAAGGGAGCTGCCATGTGCATGTGGTCGTCTAAAACTTTAATTATGCACCTGTTTTTATTATGTCATGCCCAACTCATTGTAAAAAGGCCACGTGGATCTTTGACTTGAATGAGAAGCAGAAATTCTCATTAGAATCTTTCGGGAATGTTGGATGTGAGGACAGCCAGACATTTCAGATTCCTGCAAATAGCTGGCAGAGCTTTGCAATCATCACTGAAAAAGGCCTGATAAGCAAAAAGAAGCATTACAACTTTAAACAAAAACAGGAATTAAACACATGTCTAATTAACGCGAACAAAGTGTCACTCACCGCTGTGGTGTGTGCAACACTGAGGTTGAATTTGCCACCTGGGAAGTAGAACTCATTAAATTATACTTCTACTGTTATGTTGAGACCCACCAGAAGTGGGCCCACAATCCATTTGGTATGCTGACTGACTCATAAATTAAGAAACCTGCTCGTTGGCCTGAACATCAATGCCTCGTTGAATCGACGAGTTAACCTCACAGCAGTCCTTTAAGCCAACAACTTTTCTATGAACACAGCCATTAGAAATATTTTTAAATGGGAAATCAAAATTCAGGAGTGACAAAAAAACATAATTCCTTCTTATGAAATTAGCTTTTGTCTAGTGCAGGTGTGTCCAAACTTCGGCCCGCACTTGGCCTCTTTACTTTAGCTGGCGAGATGTCATGAGTTCAACAAAACAGGCAATCTCTAAATGTTCCATATTTGCTGCCATCTTGCGGACAATGTGAGTAAATCAGATCAATGACCATTGAAAGTACTTCCAAATAACAGCACAGCATTTACTTATATGACACAGTTCAAACAACCTTCCGTAGTGCAAAAAAAGCATAGTCGCACATAACATAACCTGCTCACTGAACATTGTGGATATTATGAAAAACGTCGAAACGCCATAAAAAAATTCTAAATTACATCTATTTAAACCAGGGGTGGGCAATTAATTTTTACCGGGGGCCGCATGAGCAACCCGAGCACTGCTGGAGGGCCGCACCGACAATATTTCAATTCAATTTTGCACAAATTATTTTTGATGTACCGTAAGATAGATAATAATATTTTCATTTAACCTAACTTATCTTTATACAAAAGCAGATGGCTTTTGATGGTTTTATTTTTAACACTTTCTTACACAACACTTCCTGATGTATATTACAATAGAAAAATTTCAATTTCTGTCACTTCATCCTGCATCCTCTTTGTTGTGAACGTAGCACGCCTGTAAGGTGATTGGCGAAGAAGGAGGAAGCGTTGCTGTTGCGGAAATGAGGAGTGAGGATTGGTTTTCCTTTTGGAAAGAACGAGATAAGTTGAGCTGTGTTAGTATAGCATGCTCAATAAAAGTTTAAAAAGAGCATCAGACTTGGTGTGCACTTCTTCTGGACGCTACAATTGATGTCACAAGTGGGATGAAATGCCTCCCAGTTCGCCTTGCCATCAAACCTGGGAGTCTTCATTGAGGGCGGAATTCCCCCCGTGGCAAGCAGCGTGGCTGCACCTGTAAATGCTGCCTCTCTCTCTCTTTCTCTCAGTCTCTCTCTGTCTCTCTGTCTCTCTCTCTCTTTGCAGCGAGCTCCTCACGTGGCACGTACCTCCCGATGACGTAGCACACAAACAGTGCAGTATGCGCAAAGTTTTACTTCTGACATCAATTGTAGCGTCCAGAAGAAGTGCACACCAAGTCTGACGCAATTTTTAAACTTTTATTGAGCAAGCTATACTAACACAGCTCAACATATCTCGTTCCTTCCACACGCACGTCTCCTCACTTCTCATTTACGCAACTCAAGAAGACAACATCTACTTCAGCAGGTCGTTACACTATATTCTTTAAACACAGCAACGTGTGTACCACAAATAAACACACGGCTTTACCTTTACTTGGCAGTCCATGTCTTTTTTAAAACACGCCATTCGTCATCAACTTTTCTCTTTTTAGCGTCTCGGGGATAACCGGGCATCACTTGTCGCTGTGCGCCTTCCCTCACAGGACATACGCACATATAACACTTTTCAAAATAAAAGCAGCACAGTTGTATTGCACGCACGACAAAGATGTTTTTTTTAATTTATTTTGTATTTGTGATTGCCGCTGCGCGCACGAGCATACGTCCACACGGAAGTAATACAAATAACGCTTTTCAAAACAAAAGCAGCACCGTTGTATTGCACACTCGAAATAGATACTTTTTAAAATGTATTTTGTAATTTATAATTGGCCTCACGCGGGCCGGACAGAGACGTACAAAGGACCGGATGCGGCCCGCGGGCCGCAGAATGCCCAGGTCTGATTTAAACCCATTAGAGTGCATTATGGAAAAAATGCAAAACAGTCTCTTCACAAGTATCCATGTTTGGCGCATTTTAGCTGCTTGATATTTTTGATTGATTACAAAACTTTAAGAAGGTCGTCACGGAAACTTTCACATACACTTAATATCCAATTATATATCTATCATATCATTATAACATGTACAAACACACACGCATACATACATACATATACATATATATATATATATATATATATATATATATATATATATATATATATGTGTACATATATATATGTACATATATATGTATATATGTACATATATATATGTATATATGTACATATATATATATATTATATATATATATATATTATATATATATATATATATGTACATGTATGTATATATTATATATATATATATATTATATATATATATATATATATGTACATATATATATATTATATATATATATATATATATACACATACATATATACACACACACACACTTATGTACATATATATATATACACATACATATATACACACACACACACATATGTACATATATATATATACACATATGTACATATACTGTATACATACACACACATGTACATACATACACCCATATATACACACACACGTACATATATACACTTATATACACACGCACTTACATATATACACGTTTACACACACACACAGATATACACTTGTACACATTTACACACACACACACACACACACACAGATATACACTTGTGTACACACACACAGACATACACATGTACACACACACACAGACATACACATTGACACACACACACAGATATACACATGTACACACACACACACACACACACACACACACGCACACACACAGTTACTTTTCATGCATTCAGTCAGCTTTCGACCCCCGGCCAGTTTTTTTTAGCTCAATGCAGCCACCAAGTCAAAAAGTTTGGACACCCCTGGTCTAGTATATTTCAACATTAAACATTAAGCACCATTTCGAGACCTGTCCTAAGATTTTCACTAAACGGAGGCAAGGCCAACTGGAATACTCCCAAACTGCTCGGTTTGTGACTGACTGACCTGGACGCTGGTCTTCCTGTGTGCTGCCGAAGTAAAAATAGAGCATAACAGGGCATTGCGTTATGAAGAAGCTATGAGCTTGAGTTATGGGCAGCAAAACCGCACAGATAATAGTGCCTCACTGGTTTCCACTCTGTCCTAGTCCAATGTGAACATAAAACAGACAGAAAGTCAGTAAGAAAGGAAGAATCCTAAATGCTGGTTACTAAATGGTGTAAAACGATCATAAACCATCAAATTTGTCAAAACAGAGCAGATACATGCTGCAGTTCTCAAAGATCCATACAGTACAGGCCACTGGTACGTATGCTAATCAGTTTACAGTGGTCATATCTATTTTTAGGCAAATACGGCTGAGGCTTTTACAACCAGGTAAAATTTCTCTGCAACAGAGGCCACATAAGAACCCCCCCCCCCCTCCCTCTAGATACGGTCCTCTTCAAGGTTTCTCATAGTCATTCACATCGACGTCCCACTGGGGTGAGTTTTCCTTGCCCTTATGTGGGCTCTGTACCGAGGATGTCGTTGTGGCTTGTGCAGCCCTTTGAGACACTTGCGATTTAGGGCTATATAAATAAACATTGATTGACTGAAGAACTTAAATGGTGGAAAAAAGCCACAAACGCCATTTACCTGTAACAAGACATATAAATGAATGTTTTAAAACATACACAATCGTTTCACGCCAAAACTTTTACTGTTTCATTAGCAAAACATGGTCACACCTGTGCACACCTACACTCAGACTAATAGAACAAGTTGGGTCAACATTACTAAAATCAAGGCTGACAAGAAGCCTGGCTACTCTAAAAACATGGACAAAAACATGTTTAAAAAAGGAAAAAAGACTAATGTCTAGAAATATGCTTGTTGTATGAGCATCTCACAAAATGCAGAATATACTAAATATCAGTACAAATTAGAAAAAATATTAATAAGATGGGAGTCATATGACAAAACAAAGCACTAGGACAAATGCAGGATCCATAAGTGGTGAGCTGTTGCTTCAAAACTTTACAGAGTTATACATGTGTTTTATTTAAATAGAGGGGCTTTTGAGGTAGAACACAGGTGCTTCTCATTAAATCAGAATAATGTGAAAGAGTTCATTTATTTGCGTGTTTCTCTTGTCGATTCAGCACACACAGTGACATATTTCAGGAATAGATTTTTTAGTTTCTTCATCGCTTTGATAATTATATTTTAGAGCTAATAAACAACAATGTTCCAAACCTCAAACTTAAATATTGTTAAAAAAAAGTTCAATCTTGTTCAACTACTAGCGCTGCGCTAAAATTAGCAAATTAAACATTAGCAAATACTTCCTAAACCATAAAATTGTTTCCAAGTATAAACAGAACTCAAATGCACAATATTATATTAATACAGTATTTATAGCTAATTTATTTAGATGCAACTGTATATGCATTTGTACAATATATCTGTGTGATTAGATGCCCAATAAAGTGTTGAAATCACCATATGTTGGGAGTAATGGAAATGACAGAAGCTCCATGGAAGCAAAAACTCCTGAACTGGAGAGCCACCTGTTGTCTGCAAATCCTTTTCCCCCCATTCTAAGATCAGCATCTTGCCATGATTAAAAGAATATTGCCAAGAGCAGCTCATCCTAATGATTTATACAGTGTCTCTGAATTGAAGCTTGGAACCGACAGACAGTTTTCTGCAGTGTTCGTTTTTGTAATTACTCATATCCTGTGGAGTACCAAAAACCAGCTCCCTCACTCTCTCTAAAACAGTGACAAAGCCAGCTGTGGCGTTTAGGGGGTCGACAGGAGATGTGGAGCAAGGTGTCTGGTCAATGGACCACAAAGGAGTAGCTCCACTTACACAATATCATAGTCCTTAGAGTTTACATCTGTAATGAGATCTGGATGGGAAAATTCCACTTGAACTAAAACATTCTTTTTAAATAAACTTAAAAAAAAAAAAAGTTGGAATAGTTGAAAGGATAATGACAGCTAGATTCTAAGGAGCGAAAAAAACTAAATGTGAATAATAAAGTCAATCTGTCTGTCCAGTCTGCTTTTTTCCACCATTTGGCATACCTGAATCACTTAAGTCCACGGCAGCACCAATATAATCACTTATAGACTGACATATTTGTCAGATAGATGAAATAGATAGCCACTGTCTTGGAGCCAGTGACGTTATCTAAAGTTTCTACTAATCATTCACTGTCACAGCCTTCCTTAATTAACAAAAGCAAACAATCCCGAATGAAAACAGTCAAGAAGTGTCTGCTCTTGTTTCCTAAGTGAAGCAACAATAAAAATCCCTTGTCCCACACTAAAATGTACTACCTGTGAGGCATTTTGGAGGCAACCATGTACATATAAACAAACACTGTCATCATCATACATCAATATCTTTTTCTCTTCATTAATCACTAAACCTCAAACTTGTTTAAAAACATTCAATCAGTTTAAGGAGTTTAAGCCATTATATTGCAGTTTGACTTTTTGAATTATGTGTGTATTTATTACAAAAGACACAGAAAAGGGCATGTCTTTCCTGTAAAGGGGATGGGCTTTGGTGATGATTGCGGTCTTGAATATGTCAAAGATTAGCAACAAAATGGGTTTGATTGCAATGTGTAATGCCAAATATATCATCTGGGAAAAATAACTGACTTCTATTAAACACATTTAGACACTTAAAGGTTTAAAATCCTTAAAAATTAGAACATGTTTCGTAGTTTTGAGCAAGTCAAAAGTTGCTTGACTGATTCATGAAAAAAGGAGACAAAGGGTGCAAAATGTTGAGTAAAGTTGAGTCAAGAATGTTAAGAGAGTAAAAAAGTTTACTAAAAAAAAAAACCTACAAAAATAAATGCTACAAATAGGGTTGGGCGATATATCCGATATAAATTATATAAATTTGACAGACAATAGCGTTTTTAATGCCATCGTTATGTTGTGATAATGCATGTTGATTACACATTCCGGCTGTCTTTACAGTATTGATAGCAACAAGCGAACAAACACTTCCTCAACCACTGTAGCATTCACTAATTGTCACATTTGTGGCAGCAAATAAACAATATATTTTACAAGTATCATCACTGAAGAACGAGAAATAGCTAAACATGCTCACTACACACTGTAGAAGGATATGCTAACCCTTAACCGCTAAGCCAGAACTCTTGATACATTTAAGATGTGGGCGGATTGATACATATATTGACAGTAATGATACTAAGTATATAAGTATCTGGTCAATACTTAAGTGGTTAAATCAATAATTTTTATTGTCAAAAATGTTTTTGTTGTTTTTGTTATTGTTTACAAACTCAGGAAATAAGTCCCTTCACACAGGGAGTTTAAGGGCAAAAACCGAAGGAATTAAAACAGACAGGTAAGAAATCATTTCAATATTTAATTCGATCAATCAATCAATCAATGTTTATTTATATAGCCCTAAATCACAAGTGTCTCAAAGGGCTGCACAAGCCACAACGACATCCTCGGTAATTGATATTGTTACACCCCTATCCTGTATTTTGTGTCTGATTGTAAGTGTGAAAAATATTTGTATCATTTAATAATCCTAAAAATGTTAAGTATGAACATTGGTATGACCAATATTGCCCCTGTAACTACTTGGTATTTAAGGATCGCCCGAAACCAATGTTAAGTACCGGTATTGGAACAACAGAAGAATACGTGTTTATTACATTTTAACACAAGCGTCGATAGCTGGTTACTTTCTGTTGTAACATGGTTCTGTCAGTAGTAAATAAGCAAGTAAATTAATAATAGCTTTAATAAAATATTACTGGAAATGACACATATTGTTACCGCATATGTCATCAGCCAAACTAGGAGCGTTTGTAACCTGTTTCGAATATTATAATTTATATGCCAAACAATACATTGTGATATTTATCGTTATCGCAGGAAGATGAACTATATATCGCAATATAGATTTTAGGCCGTATTGCCCATTTCTAGCTACAAGTTGTAACTGCCAAAATCATCACCATATTAAGAAAATGCCTAAGGGTGGTATAAAAGTAGTAAAATAAAAGTAGTCTCTGAATCTCCAATTCATTGTCAGCAGTCATACAGTATCAATTAGGGCTGTGAATCTTTGGGTGTCCCACGATTCGATTCAATATCGATTCTTGGGGTCACGATTCGATTCAAAATCGATTTTCAATACATATACATAGGATTTCAGCAGGATCTACCCCAGTCTGCTGACATGCAAGCAGAGTAGTAGATTTTTGTAAAAAGCTTTTATAACTGTAAAGGACAATGTTTTATCAACTGATTGCAATAATGGAAATTTGTTTTAACTATTAAATGAACCAAAAATATGACTTATTTTATCTTTGTGAAAATATTGGACACAGTGTGTTGTCAAGCTTATGAGATGCGATGCAAGTGTAAGCCACTGTGACACTATTGTTCTTTTTTTTTTTGTTGTAAATGTCTAATGATAATGTCAATGAGGGATTTTTAATCACTGCTATGTTGAAATTGTAACTAATATTGATACTGTTGTTGATAATATTCATTTTTGTTTCACTACTTTTGGTTTGTTCTGTGTCGTGTTTGTGTCTCCTCTCAATTGCTCTGTTTATTGCAGTTCTGAGTGTTGTTGGGTCGGGTTTGGTTTTGGAATTGGATTGCATTGTTATGGTATTGCTGTGTATTGTTTTGTTGGATTGATTAATTAAAAAAAAATAATAATAATTTTTTTTGAATAAATAAATAATTTTAAAAACTTGATTTTTTAAAAATGAGAATCAATTCTGAATCGCACAACATGAGAATCGCGATTCCAATTCGAATTGATTTTTTCCCACACCCGTAGTATCAAATCCAAACGATCATTACATTGAGAGCTCCTTTAATAGTGTACCAGTAAAATCTTTGAACATTTGTTCCTATTAGGTGACGTGAAAGAGTGTGTCCTAACTTTTGGCAGGTACTTTATATAAATTAGCGGTTCACAACAATGTGTGGAAGGCACTCATTTTGTGAGTTAAAACACTGGGACTGGGGCATCTTTAAATTTAGAAAACATTTTAGTGGGAATTTAGTATGGATTCATATTGAGGTATTACTTTTGTAAAGGTTGTGAGAACACGGCTCGTTTTCTGAGGCATAAAAAACATTGAAAATCAGTGGACATATTTGAAGTGAGTTGAAACAAAGCCATTCCACAACCCTATGCATTTAAATAAACATAATATTATTTTAAAAATGCAGAAAGAGAATTCCACATCATACGGTTTACAAATACTCCTCAGAAAACAATTTCCCATATCAGGTGAGGTCCACAGCATTTACATTGCGGATCAACTGCACTGACTGTTTAACGGAAAAATGTATTCAAATAAAGTCAAAAGCTTCACAAAATCATAGACAATAATGACAGATCTAAAAAACACTTTGGTTCTAAATTCGAGACTGAATTACGTTGAGGCAGAGGCTTTATTTCTGGACACTGTTAGAAGTGTTGTGGTTCCCAAGTGTCAATGGTGTCCAATGTGTGTGCTACTCCGTCATCAGTCCTGTAATGCTTTAAGTAAGAAACAGTAGAATCAAACCGGGCTTCTCGTTTCTCTCTAAAACTCCCTCTCTGCCTCACACACACCCATCTGGAGCACTCCTAACCCACAACATACACATTCTCTAGAGAGAGCTTCATTACACAGGGATTACTAAAAGAAATGTTTTAATCAAGTTGTGCAGACAGCTGCAGACCGCAAGGCGAAAAAATGGCAATGACGTGGTCCATCAGTCGTTAAAGGAAAACATATCAAGAGGCCTGTGTATGAGAGTGTATCATAGTGTGTGAGTGTAGCTTCCTGACTCTAACATGTCCAGCTGTGGAGGACAAGTGGTTCATTATTAGTAGATAAGAATTACTCTTCACGTTTATGTTCAAGTTTTACTGACAGATGCTGCAATGTATTGAGTTGATAAAATGACAGCAGAGTCGTTGGGATATTATATGGGGCTTAAAGATAGAATGTAAAAATATGGACTATGCAGCAGCAAAAATAACATAAGTAAGTAATGGAGAGATGATTGTTTACCAGTGACAATGCACTTACCAGTAATCCATCTACCCTAACCCAATTTCTATCGTTTTACCTCATACAAAGTTCAATTTCTGAAATCAGTAATTTTGCCATTAATTGTGATTCAATCATCCTAAAACATGTATATCTGCACTTGAATTTTAACATCTGGATTCTCGTTTTAAGATTAATTTTCATTTCCAATTTAATAATATTTAGGTAATATAACTAAACAAATACAGTTGAAAGAGTATTTTCCCAATTTTTTATGAAGTTAACCCCAACAGTGGGCACAGTTTGAAAGTCTAAAATTAGATACTGTTGCACCAAATGTGGAATCATCAAATGAATAAAGAACACTGTTCCAGAGAGGATTCAGTCTTACTTAAGGAGAGGTGGGTACTAACGTGCTACATTTACTCATGTAACTTTTTGGATAAATTGTAGTAGTAGTAAATTGTAATAGTAGTTTTAATGCATCATACTTTACTTTTACTCGAGTATTTTTGTGAATATAAAAAAAACACGCTACTTTTACGCCGCTACATTGACTTTCATTCCGATCACTTCATTTTTTTCGACATCATTTATTTATAATCTATTGATTACTGTTTGCAAAGCCGAATTATTTGGCTCGTCATAGAGACTTCTTCCAACGGGCACCTTCACAGGACTCCGTTTCACCAATCCAAAATAAACACTAGTTACATTCAATTCCATTTCACCATTCAAATGGAGCCTGGCGTCACATGAGTGCACTGTTGGCCACTGCTGCAAAAAGTGACATGACGGTGTGCGACTCGCAGTCAGATGAGACGAGGCTCTTTAATGTTGACTTACAAACTACGACAAAGAACAGCTACACCATGCGCTGTCATCTGTGTCCGAAGAAATGTCAGTAAAAATGTAAATTCCACTTCCAATTAGAGAAAACATATTGAGGTAAGTTGTATATGTTTTTTTTTTTGTTTTAAGTGCCCATGTGCAAACATGAACCCTGTTATATTGTCATAAGTGACTGTAAAATGTGCCTATTTTGTGGTACCGTACATGTCTCGCTCTCTCTCTGTCCCAAACACAAGTTATTATTTGGAGAACTACTTGAAGTGCAATGTTTGGCTACCCTTCCCACTTTTGTATTTAAATATTCGCAACAGATTTAGGTTGGTTTACTCTTCAATGTTGAAGTTATTTTAGCCAAAAGGGTAAGTATGAGCTTCCTGCTGTTAGCATATAGCGCCTTAACTTTTTTTACTTCAGTAGGAATTTGCATCTTTAAAAAATAGTGGATATGTTGTTGCTCAAGCAATGCAATTACTGTGTTATTGGAGCTGTTCCATTTTTCAAGCCAATCCACGTAATTTATATAGCACATTTTTAAAAAAAACTAAAGTTTCACAAAGTGCTGCACATTAGTTAAAACATTTAAAAGCAGGATAACACTAAGTACAGTCAAGTACAAAAGCATTCAACTAAAAAAAGAGAATAAATACATTAGGGGTGTGGGAAAAAATCGATTCGAATTCAAATCGTGATTCTCACGTTGTGCGATTCAGAATCGATTCTCATTTTGAAAAAATCTATTTATTTATTTTTATTAATCAATCCAACAAAACAATACACAGAAATACCATAACAATGCAATCCAATTCCAAAACCAAACCCGACCCAGCAACACTCAGAACTGCAATAAACAGAGCAATTGAGAGGAGACACAAACACGACACAGAACAAACCAAAAGTAGTGAAACAAAATGAATATTATCAACAACAGTATCAATATTAGTTACAATTTCAACATAGCAGTGATTAAAAATCCCTCATTGACATTATCATTAGACATTTATAAAAAATTTAAAAAAAAGAACAATAGTGTCACAGTGGCTTACACTTGCATCGCATCTCATAAGCTTGTCAACACACTGTGTCCAATATTTTCACAAAGATAAAATAAGTCATATTTTTGGTTCATTTAATAGTTAAAACAAATTTACATTATGCAATCAGTTGATAAAACATTGTCCTTTATAATTATAAGAGCTTTTTACAAAAATCTACTACTCTGCTTGCATGTCAGCAGACTGGGGTAGATCCTGCTGAAATCCTATGTATTGAATGAATAGAGAATCGTTTTGAATCGGGAAAATATCGTTTTTGAATCGAGAATCACGTTGAATCGAAAAAAATCGATTTTGAATCGAATCGTGACCTCAAGAATCGATATTGAATCGAATCGTGGGACACCCAAAGATTCGCAGCCCTAAAATACATATACATAAAAAAAAAGAAAAAAAACTAAGCTCACACAACTCATGCTGGTTTAAAAAACAAGGAGTAAAAATATGTATGAAGATGTGATTTAAAACTCATTAAAGAAAGAGATGTCCAAAAAACCAGAGAGATTTTCGTTCCAAATTTTCGGAGCCACAGCAGTTTTTGGGATGGCAAGGAGAAATTTGATTAGATTTAGATTAATTGGTCCCCGCTGGGGAAATTCATTTTCACTGCCGTACATTTAAACAATAGACATTACACATCACGAAAAAAAATAGCAAAAAGACATCATACATGACCAACACATTTACAGGCTTGTCAGACAGGTCGGGCGGGCCTGCTGTTTAGAGCGGCTATAGCTGCAGGGATAAGACTTTTCCCGAGGCGGGCCCTCCAGAATTTGATAGTTCTGTACCTGTGCCCAGATGGTAGTGGGATTATGTATTGGTGTAGTGGGTGAGTCATATCCTGGACTATTGTGTTTGCCAGTCGAATGATGGACCTGTGGTTTGGATCTGAAATGTTGGGTGTGGGTAGGCCGATGATTTTAGCTGCTATGTTTGTAATGCGTTGATTTGATTTGATTTTGATTAATTGATCAGCATACCTCAGAGACCTTGTGGGGATGTAGGTTTTTTAAAGGTCTGAAACATATTGCAGCGCTAATCCGTTAAGAGATTTATAAACAAACAGTACAATTTTAGAATATATTGTAAAATGAACTGGGAGCCAGTGAAGGGATGCTAAAATAGGAGTAATGTGCACAAGATTTTTTGTGCCAGTTAAAAGGAGAGGAGCTGCATTTTCGACTAACTGCAATGAGCGAGTGAGGCCTGGTTCATTCCAAAATAAAGTGACTTGCAGTAGTCCAAACATGATTGAATAAAAGAATGGATTACCCACTCAAAGTGGTTAAAAGAAAACCGATTTAATTTTTGCTAAAAGTTTAAGATGATAAAAACTTGATCGAACAACAGAGTTATTCTGATTTTCCCATTTAAAATCACTGTCAGACTTAAAATCAAGATTTGCGACTGTGGGTTTTTAAAAAAAAGGCATCGGGGGTCCAGGTCACTGGGGTGAGCATTCTGGTTACATTTGAGCCAAATTAAATTATTTCTGTCTTATTCTCATTTAAATGTAGGAAGTTTACCACTAACCATGCTTTTATGTCCTCAAGACAATTTAAAAGATATTTTAAACACCCATCCATCCATCCATTTTCTACCGCTTATTCCCTTCGGGGTCGCGGGGGGCGCTGGAGCTCGGGCGGAAGGCGGGGTACACCCTGGACAATTCGCCACCTCATCGCAGGGCCAACACAGATAGACAGACAACATTCACACTCACATTCACACACTAGAACATGTGTCACTTTATCTTTTGAGGGACAAAGATTTGGGTATTATCAGAATCAAGATGATACGATATATAATTGTTTAATGTGTTGCATGGGGAGGATGTACATTGAAAACAAGATTTTTTAACATTAACAGTTACATTTATAGCATTTTAGGGTAGGGTCAAATTAATTTTTCACTTAGGTCTGGCGCCACGAATGAAACTGTCATGTTTTCAACAATTTAGTGTATGTTCATTAACATACATTTAAAAAAGATATACACATTTATGATACCTTGGCTTAGAAGTGCCCCACCTTATGAATTTATGAACAATCCACTAATTGTTTGCTTTAAATTGCAAGCAAAAGTTTGAGTGACGTGCCAGCTTCAGATACCTCCTTACTGCTAGTTGGCATAGAACATGCCACACTGAACCCTGTATGATCCACCAAATATTTGGTGTCTCACACGATAGTATTAACTAACCAGCTATCTAGTGATAGATAGCGAGACTGACAAAATTGTGTTTTTCCAAACATAGGTCAGAAGAAAGTGAGTGTGAAAAACACGACTGAAAAAAAGACGCGCATGATATTTATTAAATTAAATAAAGAAATCACCGGAAAAACATGGCCGAGGTGTGCAACTTGAAAAAGCAGTGCGAGTGTAAGCACTTAACAATCTGCATTAGACTGGAGCAGCAGGAGTTAATTAAGACTGTAATAACTTCAGGCAAGGATTTTATTCATGGTAACAAGGAGAAGCAGCAGATGGTCAACTGGCCACCTAGTTGATTGGTATCATTTGAAGAAAAAAAGACCCAATTTTTATGTCTGTATTTCTCTAAAGAATTAATATTTAATGAGGGCCTTACTTTTGCCCCCAGGACAGTGCATTAGAGTGCAAAAAAAAATCAACCTGATTTGAGATACCAGTTGACACGAAAGGTATGGTTGAATTCTGCAATATCAGTCAGAACATGTAACTTGGAATAATTTCATTACCGTGTCACAGAGCTCCTTGCTACACCTAACCAAATAAAAATGTCTTGACACCAAAAACTGGGCAACACGCTTTATAGCCTGTATAACACCTGAAATATGATGTTTTAACTTGCCGGTTACAACACTTTGCACTCCTGCGCTTTGCAGTATGGAGTGGAAAAATATTACATCATGTGCAATTGCAGGTCTTTACTACACACCTGTTAATACACAAAGTCCACTTGTTGGGAGATTAATCATGGGGAAATGTTTTCTTTCTAAAAATATTCAATCATGTTCATGTTGTTTTAAGAACAGAGAATGACCTGAAGTAATATTTGTATTGCCTTGTTCAACTCCACTTGATGTTCCCTGCATGTACTGTATATTTCCAGGTCGACAAACCAAAGCTGAACATGATTTGAGCAGTAATTAAAGGTCACTTTTTTATGAATTAGACAGAAGATCCGCCGGGGGACTTTAAAATTTGTATAAAACCACTCATTTAGGATGGTAAGCAATCGTTGGTTGGTGGAATAAACCTGGTTGAAGGACACACTGACTGGAATTGGAGGGCACGGCTATGACGTCGTTCAAATACTAGGCAAGCAGGAACTGCTCCCACATTCAGCTCTATGGGGCCAAAATATATATGTTATATCTTGTTCATCAGAATTTAGAGGAAACATATTAGGATTTTTTTACACCACAATGGTGCTCCATGATACTGCATCATAATTAAGCATATATTTTCTCATCTGCTATCATTATTTGTGGTGTATTTGCTAAACATAACTTAATTCTGTGTGGCATTGTGCCCCTGTTTTCGGTTGTGCGCAAAGACAGATTGACTAACTATGATCACAATAATGAGGCATTACAATCTCATTACAGCCTCAGAAGCCTCAAGCAGCCTTCATAAATCACCGCAAGAAGTCATGTCGAGTCTAGACTACTGGTCCCAAATTTAGTAATAGACTTTTTAACTTCACATAAAGCAATCCTTCAGGTGGTACTAAAAACTAAATAAAAATGATAATGTAATAGAGTTATTGCTATAATTAGATTTTAAGGGAAAGCAGCTTTCTCCTCTGTCAGAATCTCTCCCAGTTCAAATGGGCTTTTTGTGGTGAAATAACATGCACCTGTAATGCCACATGGCCTGAGAAATTATCCCCTCCGAAAAAGCTGAGCGAGAAATAGGGGCTGCTAAAAGTGCCACATAAAAGCTGACGTGGGTCTGAAATACAGCCTGCAATGTGACCAGTCACACTAAGCTGCTGTGGTTTTGTTGGTAGACGGGGCTGGTGGGCCCAGGTCTTGGCCTGCCTCCATATGCTGCTGCTTTCAGGTGGCTCTACAGAGGGAATATCGCGTGGTGTGAGTGTGAGGTGAGAAGTACTCTTGGGGATATCAATGCAGGTGGTACTTCTAACACCCCTTCTAATGTCCCTCAACATTCTCCTATGTTTTATTGCACTTATGTGCCATTAAGGGCTTAACAGCTAGAACAATTGAAACTGAGAACCGGGGAAATCGGAAGCTTTAAACATTGCAATGGTAGATGTGTATGTAAGGCGTATGCATATAAATAAGTGGAAAGATATAGGACACAAATCACTCTGATAATACATGGGATTGAGTGTTGCAAAAGTGTAGATCAATAGGTATATCTGTGGGTGGTCAAATGTAATATGCACAGTGTTATGGGAACATAACATAACAGTTGTAAAGCCAAAAATATAATGGATATTGCTATATCTTAAAAAAAAACATTTACAAAGAGAAGAAAAATCACAGTTTGCCGTCTAAACATACCGAATAAAGTTGTGAAATAAAATAAGGTGTCAACCCACAGATGCTGTGCTCTTGATCTTAGTAACAGTAGATTTAAAGAAACCTAATCTGGTATTCAATGCATCCATAACCCACACAACCTCTGCTCTACTGTAGGAACAGTGATCAAGTGGATTGTTGTTTAAAGTATAGCAACCAGGTTTTTTGAGGAGTTTTTTACGTGACAACAAAAGTATCCATCCATCCATTTTCTTTCATTTATCCAAAGTCGGGTTGCGGGGGCAGCAGCCTAGGCAGAGAAGGCCAGACTTCCCTCTCTCCAGCCATTTTGTCCAGCTTTTCCCAAGGGATCCTGAGGCGTTCCCAGGCCAGCTGGGAGACAGTCTCTCCAACGTGACATGGGTCTTCCCCGTGGACGCGCCCTAAACATCTACCCAACAAACTAAAGTAATATAATGTATTGTAGCCTCCATAAGAAGACACAAAGTCCAACGGTCTTTTTAACTTTTATTGCCAATCTTATGCTAACAGGCCCAATTCAAACAAGTATTTCCTCCGTGCATATACTTCCGCCTTCGCGTTTCACCCCTGGACACACAGCAACACTTCTTCATTCTCTGCCAACACGGTGTGTTCAAGACCACGGAAAAATTAACATCATAACTCATAACACACAAACATACACTTTACCATCAGCAGGTAGTTACAGGATGAATAGATATATGTTTTTTATTATTTGCGCACTAATGACTAGTGATGCACCGAAAATTTGGGCGCCGAAAAAGATGTACTTTGATTATCGGAACTGTGCTGTCGAAATCAGATGTGATGACGTAAGCTTACGCACGGGGTTGTCTGGAGGGAAGGCAGCATGTCGGCGCTGTGGACATATTTTGATGTATCCAAGGTACGGCCGTGGACAGTGATCTTCAAAATTTAAGATGACAGTGGCAGTTTGTAAAGGGGAACTGCACTTTTTGGGGGAATTTGCCTATCATTTACAATCCTTATGTAAGACAAAAACACACGTTTTTCTTTTTTTCATGCATTCTAAATAGTAAATAAATGCAAGCAGAAGTCTGCTTACAATGTAGCCTATAGGAGTCACTCTATTCTGCTTATAAAGCGCTTAAAAAAACATCCAAACACCTCTATTAAGGTTTTATATACACACTGTAAGTATACTGTATATGCTATGTAGTAACGGGCACATATAAAATAACATTTAATGTTTACGCATTTTCTAAGTTTAAGCATACACGGTGCATTAATTTTTAAAACATATCACAACGTTTGCTTTTTTCGTTCAACAATATCACTGATTATTACTCACTGTAGACTTCATGAGAGCCAAAAAACATAATAAAACATCACTGTACAATGTCTGTTGTCATTAGGATTCCGACTGTTTGGATGTTGGTATATTCCGGTTTAGATGAAGAATGACTCCTAATCATCACGAAGAGGGGGATGAAAACAAGCTTTTTTAAGTTAAAGTTAAAGTACCAATGATTGTCACACTCACACTAGGTGTGGTGAAATTATTCTCTGCATTTGACCCATCCCCTTGTTTACCCCCTGGGAGGTGGGGGGAGCAGTGAGAAGCAGTGGTGCCGCGCCCGGGAATCATTTTTGGTGATTTAACCCCCAATTCCAACCCTTGATGCTGAGTGCCAAGCAGGGAGGTAATGGGTCCCATTTTTATAGTCTTTGGTATGACTCGGCCAGGGTTTGAACTCATAACCTACCGATCTCAGGGCGCGGACACTCTAACCACTAGGCCATTGAGTTTCATGGAATCTACTTTTATACCCAATAATGGCACCTACCGGTTTCAAATTAGCCTGTTCTCCTGTGGGATATTCCAAATAAGTGTTTGATGATCATTCCTCAACTTTCTCAGTCTTTTTTGCCACTTGTGCCAGCTTTTTTGAAACATGTTGCAGGCATCAAATTCCAAATGAGCTAATATTTGTAAAAAATCAAGTTTACCAGTTTTAACGTTAAGTATCTTTTCTTTGCAGTGTATTTAACTGAATATAGGTTGAAAATAAGTTGCCAATCATTGTATTCTGTCCCTCGACCAAATTTTTTTAGCCCAACGCGACCCCCAAATCAAAAATGTTTGATATTTGACAAGCAATTTGCACAAAGTTAATGATAGTTTCATCCATGTTTTTCTAAGGGGAAAAAAACTTTTCAGATTTAATTGTTCATGTCAACCAGTTAGAAATGTTGAAATCAAAATGCAGGTTTGTCTGCAATATTTACGTGGAATGCCTCGAGGACGTTAATTTTACAGAGTGCATTATACCCCGCCCTATTCCGGCTTTTAGCACAAAATGTCATAACTATTCCCGTACCTAACACATATGCACGCATATTAGCTTCAGCTATTGATAAAGTTTAGCTACCAACATTAGCTATCATTGAATGTATAGCCAATCGCAAAAACATGACTGAAAATTGTTATTTGCTTCTGTTGAAATACGTGTGTGTGCATGCGCTACCTGCGTGAACATGTGGACGAGACAGCAATGAGTGATTACCTGGAACACATTTTATGTTTGGGAAACCACCCTTTAGTGAGTCAAACAAAATGACTTGGCAGGCCGAAATTGGGGCACACTTGATCTAGGCAAACTCTACCTTAAATGTCCGAACTATAACAGACTTATGAGGGCCAACTTGTGTGGGATTTTGGTCCTTCAATTATATTCTTCAAAATAGTGAATTACAAGGTCTGTGATCACTCAAGAACACAGCACTCAAATTAGCTTAGAGACATTTTAGTTTATTTGGATATATCCAAGGTCTGACAAAATAACTCATGCCCAGTTAAAGCCAAGATTGGCAGAGAAAGGATGTCAGAACAAGTACTTTCCTCACCGAAAGCCCTAAGTTGCCCACAGGAGCCTTTATGTTGAGACCAAAAGCTACATAAACAGAGGACCGTTAGCTAACTCATCAGAAGAAGGAGCTGGACCTTTACAGATGGTCCATCTTGCAATTGTGTAAATATAAGCAAAGAGTGTGCATACGGTACATGTCTGGCCTGGTAAGAGACTTACTGGACCTACAGTAAGGAAAAACCGAAGAGACAGAATCACAATATGCACTACTTCTCCAAGTATACTATTCACATTTCCTTGTAACGGAAAGTTGAAATTGAGACCAATTTGAAGATATTTCCAAAGTGTTGATGAAATCTAATCCAAAAATGTACACTATGTAACAAATAGGAAGGAAGGAAGTACAAAAATATATATCACTGATAATGATGTGGTCAAAGTCATGCATAGAAAAAAGAATAACAGTCCTTTCTTAACTTCTCAAAGAGATGCAGAGGAAGCTTGTCAGTGTTATTTTTAAGAAAAAACCTCAAGTAGGGCATTGATCTTTGAGGCGTTTTTAAAGAGAAACATTGAACAAAAAATAACATCCATTTGACATCTGCATCCACTATTTGATGTAGGCATGGAAGAAAAGGCACGCTTAGAGATCAAACAACTAGCAGTTTCATATTGAGAGGAGAGATGTAAAGCAGAGTCTTGACATAGACCTGCACATACAAAACACTAAATGAGGGGTTTTCAGTTGCCTGTGTGACCTGCTCACTAACTTACATACACATTAATTGTCTGGAGAAGATGTCCGGAAAACCATCTGCAGTCCTTTGACAGGTTTAAATGTAAATAAATGGGGAAATGGAATTCCAAGTTAAAACTGTACACATTTTCAAACTTTAACACTGCAAGTTGTGAGTAAAAAAGCAAAGATTCCATGCAGTTTTCCAGATATTGTATAGAGTAAATAGTAAAAGATGGAAAATATAAGTTTTACCAATAATTCCCAATCATTGATTGAGTTCAACCATACTAAAAAGTTGCTCACTGAACTATACATGTCTGTGACCCTTTCTAAATACAGAACAATATGTTATTAAGGTAATCTCAGCTCTACAATTAGATGCGCCTTCAGTCTTGAGCAATGACGGACACTCCAATGTCACCGTTTTGTTCTGAGACAAACCAAACGTCTTTGACATAGGGGACGGTCAGACCATCTCTATTAGCTACTACGGGTGAATTGCCAGCATTCCCAGTATATTTATTTTATATGCCCATCAAATGTAATGTAAGTAGGGAAGTGATAGAAGATAGCAGAGGTGGGACCAAGTCATTGCTTTGCAAGTCACAAGTAAGTCTCAAGTCTTTGCCCTCAAGTCTCGAGTCAAGACAGGCAAGTCCAGAGTCAAGTCCAAAGTCAAGACTGGAAAGTCTCAAGTCAAGTCACAAGTCCTGCATTTTGAGTTTTGAGTCCTTTCAAGTCCTTTTAACCACAGACTAATATTTTTACACAGATTGTGTATGCTTTTAAAACGCTGTATTTATTTATTAAAACAAGTGCATTTGAAATAGCAAGAAAAAAAATAGTACTGACATTGCAATTCATAATAGCACTATTAACCAGTCATTTTAATAGTTTAAACAATTTTAAACATTTAACTCATTCCTTTACAGAATAAACACATTTGCAAAAACAAGTGCAACTGTACTTATTTGTACAAACGTGTTAACATTGTATTTCCATGGAATATTGCATTGTAACTAGTTCCACAGCAGTTTCTATTCTGTTCTTACCTTATCTCATTGATCTCATCTCATACTGTATGTGTGTTTATGTGTGCGTACACATGAAAAACATAACAAATACATGAACACCTGATTCATTCCCAAAAATGAACAGAGTTGTACTTTTTAGATGTCAGGGCCCTATGCAATATGTACACATATTGTTAATATAGTATACATTTTAACTGACCTTTATTTGACTGTTTGTCTTTTTGTAGGTGGCTAAAATATGCGGTGCTGCTGACCGCCGTCTAACGTTATGTTACTGTGTGTGAAACATTGAATAACGTAACGTTAAGTGTAGGTACCTCATGCAACCCTGCTTAAAAAAATCACTTGATAAAAAGTATGAATAAGGTAGAAAACTGCAGTGGACGCAACATATTGCCGTGTTTGCAATGACGTTATAACCATAGACATCTTATAAGTAGACGCAGTATTGGTTGCTGTGACGCGAGCAATTTGCATCTTGATGTGGTGATGAGGAGCCGGCGAGCAGCCTAAACTGACAGTTGACAGGTAGAAAACAAAGATGGTGTTCAGGGTTTTCCTGCTCAAATGAGCGGACTGTTGAAAATAGGAATCGGGGGATTACTTTTCACAAGTAAGATTTAACATTAATGTACTATTGGTTGTATTTTATGAAAATAACATTAACACAGAGTTGAGAAGGAGCAAAGATCTTCAATATTTGTATGTGAAAATCACAAATAAATCTTCTGGGGGAGGATGACGCCCCTACAGGGGTTTGGTTTACAAACTTTCAGCCCCACCTAAAACAAAATTCACCAGCCGCCACTGATTATGGTGCATTCTCATTTTAGGCAAAATATAAGACAATACTTTCTTAACAGTATAATTGTAACCAGGAATAAGTCTTCAAGTAACAATATTCAAATACCAACATTGTTGGGTAAGACAGCATTTGGTTTTATTCTGAATCCAGTGAAACAGATTGGTGGTTTTAGCTGATATAAAGACTTTCAGGTGTTTATATATGTTCAAGTATTTGGCAGACGCTTTTATCCAAAGCGAAATACATACAAAATACATATATAACAATCACTGTAAACATGATCATTTAAGGGAAGAATGTAATACAAAGTATCAATACAAAGTGTCAAGACAGAATAAACTCTCTGCTGCTGCAGCAACAGAGATACGGTCTATAAGATATATAGATATCTAATGTATTCATACATTGTTTATGTAGGATATACGCATGTATATATAACGTAATCATATTGTTTCTTCAACTTAAAAATAGCTGACCGTTTTTTTACCCTTTCTCTGGGGATTATATTCCCAGTTTTGATCTCGGACGTCTGGTCACTTATAACATATAAGAATATTATATTACTGTTAAGCAAACTATGAATAATAAAACATGTGTCCTTTATCATAGCTACACGTATGACAAAAAAGTGCGTGAAAATGAGTGGTATTCAGTGAGGTAAAATGAATTAAATGCGCTGACAGTTCATTGCTCCTGCCAAATGAATTGCACTGAGTGGAGTGGATCACCACTCCAAGATGGCGGCCCCGCGTCCCGTCTGCGCCAGTAGGCAGTAGCCCACGATGCTGCGTCTACTTATAAGATGTCTATGGTTATAACGTTAGCAGTGAGTTTACAGCCTCACTGATTTAACCACACAGCAAATAAAAGTCATGTTACTTAGCCAATAAACGATATCTTACATTCAAAACTTACCCTTCTTTGTGCAACTTCAAATGTCGAACGAAGTTGGAAGTTGTTGCGTCTCCGTCTGTAATATTCGAACTGCGTGATTTGCATACGGCAATTCGTTGTTTGTTGACCAAGTCGTAGTTTTTATACCCGAACGAAACCAACTTTGGTAT
Organism: Entelurus aequoreus; assembly: GCF_033978785.1. NCBI lineage: Eukaryota > Metazoa > Chordata > Actinopteri > Syngnathiformes > Syngnathidae > Entelurus > Entelurus aequoreus. The sequence goes on along the minus strand of NC_084741.1, from coordinate 61,732,327 downwards.
AAATCTTTCTCACTGGCGCGTTGTTTGACAACTCTTGTTCATTGGTTGTCCTGCAATTTGATTGGCTGAATGCTGTGTGATGAAAACAATGTAGATCTAATTTGATTGGCTGTTGTACTGAGCGCACACACGCTGACACGCAGCACACACGCTGATAGACAGACACGTACAAAATGAAAGCAACGGAGCGCTCCCAAATAACTTTTTAAGCTTTAGGTTTTGGGGAAAGTAGCAAGTCATGTCAAGTCAAAAGGCTCAAGTCCAAGTGAAGTCACAAGTCATTGATGTTAAAGTCTAAGTCGAGTTGCAAGTCTCTTTACATTTTGTCAAGTCGAGTCTAAAGTCATCAAATTCATGACTCGAGTCTGACTCGAGTCCAAGTCATGTGACTCGAGTCCACACCTCTGGAAGATAGTCCCAGTAACTTGGGTCTCAGAGAATAGTAACGTTACAGTAACCTTACATTCTTTCTACCCTCGCTTTAGCCCACTCCCAAAATGCATTCTCTGAAGCAAATGTCTGCTCATGAAAATGCTCAAAGAACACACCGCCTGTACTGTGTTAAACCGGTCCCAATCACATTTAAACCGTAGAACCTCATAAACGTGTGTGAAAATGCCCAGTTAGCAGTTGCACAGATGTCTTCCACCGAAACTCAAATACAACTAATGCCAGAGACTGATATGCTGTTTTAATTAAAAACTGCATACACGTTGGCTAATGAATAGAACATGAGCCGTTGATTGACTAGAAAGTGGTAATTTTTGTGAATCAAGTCTTATTGATACCATGCATGTGAAAATATTGAAAAATTATTGCTGGACAACAGAAATGTAACAAAGAACACAAATCCACACAAAAGATTACGGCAAAGAGAAAGCCATTTGTTGCTTTTCACTTTTCTTGAATCTTTAACCTGGTTAAACAATTTGACAAACGTAAATTTTGTCAAATTGTGTTTACATTGTTTAGTAGAGTGCTTGTCAAATTAGTCAACGACACTTAATACTGTACTAGCCATTTTTAAAATCTAACCTTACCCCTAATGCCAGTTGTTTACTTATGAGTCATCGCTGACATTAAAGGGCACAGTAATACCTTGACAAAGACTTAGAATTATGAGGGGTTGCTTGCAATGCTTCAAAGGGCACACTGAGAATGAGCACGTTTTACCGTGCAAAGCTTTGACACAATAATTTACTCATTAATACTTGTCAGAAAATATTTTGAAATAAATTACATGTATATGTTGCATGCATAGTTTAGGGCAGGGGTCGGCAACCTTTACCACTCAAAGAGCCATTTTGGAAAGTTTCACAAATTAAAGAAAATAATGGGAGCCACAAAAAAATTTTGAAAATTTAAAATGAAAAACACCGCACATACAAAGCTTAAATTGCTTTGCGCTATGTTAACCAGGGGTCTCCGACACACGCACCGGCACGCATCTTAATAAGGAAATTTAATGTTAGTGCGGCCCGCGACTTTTAATTGAATGGCGCTTGATAGCGTCTTTCTTGCCAACCCTCTCAATTTTCCTGGAGACTCCCAAATTTCAGGACGTGCTGGCACTGCTTTTAGCGCCCTCTACAACCTGCCCAAACAGCGTACCTGCTTGGCCACATGTTGAATGTAGCTTTTGCTTGCTCACGTAAGTGCCAGCAAGGCATACTTGTTCAACAGCCACACAGCTTACACTGACGGTAGTCGTACAAAAACAACTTTAACACTGTTACGTTACAAATATGCGCCACACTTTGAACCCACACCAAAAAAGAATGACAAACACATTTCTGGAGAACATCTGCACTGTAACACAACATAAACACAACACAACAAATATCCAGAATCCCATGCAGCCCTAACTCTTCCGCTCAACCGACGCACGGAGAGGGGGTGGGGGGTTGATGTGTGTGGGGGTTTGGTGGTAGCAGGGGTGTATAATGTAGACCGGAAGAGTTAGGGCTGCATGGGATTCTGGGTATTTGTTGTGTTACGGTGCGGATGTTCTCCAGAAATGTTTTTGTCATTCTTTTTTGGTGTGGGTTCACAGTGTGGCGCATATTTGTAACGTAACAGTGTTAAAGTTAACTTTTTAACTTTAACTTATACGGCCACCGTCAGTGTAAGCTGTGTGGCTGTTGAACAAGTATGCCTTGCTGTCGCCTACGTGTGCAAGTAAAAGCAACATATAAAATGTGGCCGGGCTGGCACGCTGTTTGTAAATGCTATAGAGGACAATTAATGCAGTGCCATTAGGGCACGCCCTTGATTAAGTAATTAGAGTGAAAATAGGATAATATTTACCCTGGGAGATTTCTAGGAGAGGCAGTCTCCTGGGAAAATCGGGGGGGTCGGCAAGTATGCAGCTGAGCCGCATCAGAGTGGTCAAAGAGCCGCATGCGGCTCCGGAGCCGCGGGTTGCCGACCCCTGGTTTAGGGTCAAGTTTTTTTCCCAATCTTAGAATCTTCGAACTCACCAGTATGCAGGCATCTGGATCATCTTCCCATAAAGTGCTGTGCTAAAAGAGGGAATGACTGGGATCAGTGGAAGGAATCCCCCAGTGCTATCTTGGCATGTAAGGCCTGCCTGGAACCCAGACACCTGGAAAGAAAGAAAAAGATGAACAAATTGCTTGTATTCCGTCACACGACTTCTTCCCGGAAGTGAAAACCAGATGCATGCTGTACAACAAGCAGTGCCTAAACTATCTGAGTACAAAAGAGGCTTAAATCTTCCTGCGAAAAGCAGATATGAGTTGAATAGATATGAGCATATGAATAGATATGACAGATATGAATACTTTATGCAATTTGGACGATTTGTACAGCCGAAAACAACACAAGCATAGGGCATTTTTTCTTCGAGAAAGGCTAAATGGCACTGAGTACCCATCGAGAACAGAGCTAGCTCGACCACCACGCATATTTAATGGACGGCACGTGAACCGGACGTGACGTCAGTAAAATCCAAGCAATTGGTAGATATTGATTTATAATTTAGCCATCAACATACTGCTCTAGTACTGTACTTTATATTGTTGGTCCTCATCATGTTGTTTCCCATCCATCCATCCATCCATCCATCCATTTTTTGCCGCTTGTCCCTTTTGGGGTCGCGGAAGGAGTGCTGGAGCCTATCTCAGCTGCATTCGGGCGGAAGGCGGGGTACACCCTGGACAAGTCGCCACCTCATCGCAGGGCCAACACAGATAGACAAACAACATTCACACTCACATTCACACACTAGGGCCAATTTAGTGTTGTCAATCAACCTATCCCCAGGTGCATGTCTTTGGAGGTGGGAGGAAGCCGGGGTACCCGGAGGGAACCCACGCAGTCACGGGGAGAACATGCAAACTCCACACAGAAAGATCCCGAGCCCGGGATTGAACTCAGGACTACTCAGGACCTTCGTATTGTGAGGCACATGCACTAACCCCTGTTCCACCATGCTGCCCATGTTGTTTCCCAATACATACTGTAACTAATTACGCAGTGTGTCAGAAATGACATTGACCATCACATTGCTAACTGACTAGTGTATCACAAGCCAAGGTTATTCAACTGAATTGTTTTTAGGGGCCACAATTCCAGAAAGCTAAGGACCGGGTGGCTGGACTTCTCCCTTCACTATTAGTTTTAATTCATATATTCCCGACAACCAGCATCCTCTGCAGTAGACATTTGATTTTTGTCTATTTTGTCAGCGTTTCTAAAATAATGCTCTATCCATACACCAGGTCCACTCTGCTGTTTTTAAGGATCCACTGCCAAAAAAGCTAGTCAAACATCCTCTGTTTGACAGTCCGCTAGTGTTTTTAGGAATCTGTTGCAAAAATGTTAGTCTCCACTGAGTTTTGCCAGTCCAAAAGTTCTGCCCTATGATTTAAAATCTCTTATCCCTTCCACTTTGATACATAACAGTGCTCATTATTTACATGATGTATCCCAAAATCTATCGAATTTATAATTGCTCCATGACAGCCTGAAGCCTCCAGAGGTATTGTTTTATATCAGCAGTTACCTAGAATTGTTTTCACATCAATTTAAGGTGTTAGTCCGGAACTAAACAAAACTTAATGCAGAGATAGGGCCTTTTTAAAAATGCTGAGTAAGCTATTTGATTAGGCATTTTAATTACACAACTTTCCTCCATAATAAATCAGCATACATGGTCCAAGCAGGTTATCTTTTGGAACTACCGGTAGTTTAATCTGCCACAGAATGCAAGTCAAAAGTAATTTGCTGTACTTTATGTCGGCTGCTTTGAACTGTAATACGAATAACGTGGTAGCAAATGCATATACAGGTTCATCTATGCTTGAAAAAATACTTTTACAGAACGGGTAGTTAAATATAGCAGCAGTGCAAACCACATGCGCTACTGCACTGACATTAGCATTGTAATTTTTATGAACATTTAAGCGTAACTAGACATTTAAACTCTACAACCAACACAGTAATGGGGGAAGGTCACAGTAGTATTAGTGCTCTTCAGATATATCATCGGTTTATATTCATTCTAAACCCCTGAAACTGAGCAGAGCAGGACTGGCACTCATCATGAAGCTTGCAGTGCTGAGATTTTTAAGACCAGGTGGGAAAAGGTCATCAAGGTCAGTAAAAGGTCATTTGGCTCATAAGTATAAGGTGTGGCATTTTTGTTTAGTGGCTGACATAAAAACAATATAAGTATTTACTTTCAACCAGAAATGTTTTTTAGCTTCTGACTGCTTATATCTGACCAATTCCAAATAAGTATTTTTGGAATTGTCACATGAAAAAACAGGTAAGTAGTTTGCATGCCAAAATAATGAAACTGTAATTTGACCCATTCTTATTGCATGAAAAGGACAGCTGTCATACAGTATTCTCTAGTTAACGTGTCATGAATGAATACAACACACTGCAATATTCACCTTGAGGTAAAAGTGTGCATAGCAGTGATGTAGAAGGTTGTCAGAAGGCTGGCTGAGAGCACTGACAATGCTGACCAACTCTGGAGCATACATGGGCACAGAGTGTTCAACTTTCATCCGCTCCACCTGGAACTGTGCTGAGGGTAAGGGGCGCATTGGCCGAAAGGCGGATACGTTGACTGGGCCTGGTGGAACCTAAGAGATTAAATATATGAGGAATGACAACAAAAGTTAACAAATATTGGTTGTGTATTGTTATCTTCAATTGTGTTTGTGTAACCCTTGTTATACTTCTGATTATCAAGCACATTTAGTAGTAAGTTATATACTAAATTTGCAAGCAAATCTGCACAATCACACTCTTAAAGTGAGGTGGGTCATGACGTTGTCTCTCCAACAGATGTATAAATAAAATGAAACATGAATGACACATTTATTGCAAAGGTCTATATTTTTTCACTCACCTTGCCTCCAATGATGAGAGGAATTAGTGTGTGAAGAAGGTTGAATTCAGCCATAGAAACAGTGATGGAGACTTGGAGCAGTGTGAGACAAGTGAGTCTGGTGGGAATAAATTCTTCTAATCTTGATATCTCCTCTGGATTCACTGAAGAACGACTTTCCTCAACAATTTCTGCAAGGAATTTAGCAATAATGAATACATACATAAATAAATAAATAAATATTAAAACAGGTCTTAAAAAAAGAGGGGTTGTTTTGTTTTCAAACCTATGAAAATTAACATGTCATTCTCACTCGCAGTTTTTGTTTCAGAGATATTTAGTACAGTACTAACACACATTCCATTCCATTCTTTCACAACATCCAGGGAATCATCTCGTAGATGATGACTACATAGGTGTGTGACTCAATCTCTTTTACATAGCCAAAATATGTATAGGCCAAAAAGGTCATTACTTTATGTTTAACTACACGGTGAAAAGATGGGTTGCACAAGAAAATAGTGTGATGAAGATATCTGCGGAAACTTGTGTGGTGTCTGATCACTAAAACAATAAAACAGTAAAATTAAAAAGTACTTACCTTGCTGTGGTTTACAGTAAGGCTCATACTCATGGTCCATGGCACATATAATCATTTTGATAATGCGATGCACAGCGCTACTGTGTAACTTGATATCTAAAGGTCCCACCACCAGTCTCTTGATAGATATCTCTTGAACAGTAGGCACTATGTCTTCTATGATCCCTGCAGACGAGTCCTGAAAATCTACCAATAAAGCACACATGCACATGCATTAGGCATCAGTTAAGCACACATGAAAAAAAAGTATTAAATTATTTGCTTCCACATTTGTGGAGAAGTTTCAGAAAGTCATGTTCTGTTCCACATTATTGTGCTGCAGTATACAGACGAATGCCCATTAAGGTGCAGTGAGAAGAGTTCAGTGTGAAAGAACCTCACAGAGCCCTGACCCCATCAAAACCCTTTTGAATAAAATACTACAGAGATTGTGAGCAAGGACCTGTACTTTCTGCCTGTAATCAACATCAGGGACCTCTGACCTATTTAATACTTCTTTGTATGAATGGGCAAAAGGTGTCACAGGCAAACATCACAATGTACAAAGTCTTCCAAAAAAAGAGTGAACTTTGCTGTGAAAGGGAACCAACTTAATCAACATGATTTCCTTTATTTTCAGCATATGTACATTAGGTGTAATTACCAAATGTCCTAAAACTGTTATAATAATACTTGTCAATATAGTGTGTATATACAGATTTTAGTGTTTATCAAAACTGTAAACTCAGATTGGACAATTGAGCCTGCTGGCAATTTTACACACATTTCTACTTCTGTCCAATATTCCTAATAACGCATGAAAAATATGACACTTAAACAAGTAAAATAGCCTCCAGTCATCTGGAAGTAGAAAACTGATCATATTGAGTGGCAAGGAGTTTAACCAGCCAAAGAACTCAACTTTTCAATGATGAGTATAACAAATGTCCACTCCTCTCACACAGCTGTCCCTTCGGTCTTTGCAAGACTCTGTTCCAGAGTTCCACTTAAAAGACTACTCTCCAGCAATAAAAACTGAGAAATTAAAAAGAAGGGGGTGGATGAATGGTCGAGAAGCAAGAGGACAAAGGGTCAACACTTGCTTTATTCTCATTACATTCCACTACCCCACAGAACATTTTTCAGTTCAGCCATAACTCTTTATAAGCTAAAAAATAGCTACGAAGCATTTTTTGTAAATGTAGGTTATTTATAAAAGCCAATGTGCAATGCCACTTTCTCTAGTTGATTTAGAAGAAGAATTAAGCGTTATCATGAATAATATGGCTGCAGTTTGAAGAGTTAGTGACATGAGAAAGCAGACTATAGTAAGGATTTAAAATATGCCTCAGTCTTCAAAGATAAAAAAAAAAAGGTACTTGAATGTGAAGGCAGTGGTAAGTGTGACTTGGGTCGGTTAATGTTTCAGTTGACTCAGAGTTTGTTAGTCCTGTGGCAATAGAGACTAATTTGTTTGGTTGACACTGGATCAGGTCTGTGTGCGGGAAGGAGGGAAAAGCTGACAGAAGAGAAGCATTCCATTTGACAAGAGTAACCACATTCATTCCACACTTATCCTACTGTAAAATACAACTTTGACAGCCGAGGATAACAGTATCAATGTTTTTTTTTCTTAATTTAGATTATCATCTAACAAATGAGCTGTTCAAACAAAAACATATTAGTAATGTTTTTGCTAGTTTTATAAATTCGTAAAAAAGCTGTATGTCTACAGTGCACACCAATACATGATTATATTGTAATATTTTAACATATTCTAAAATGTTGGCCTTTCATACACAAAAAAACACAGGTTTCTGTTTGAAAAACTCCTGCCAGAGTGCACATTTCCAAAAACTGTGGCTTCTGTCATAAGAAACATGCAACATTAGCTTATATGTTTAAACCTTACTTTATAAAACACAAAGTTCCTAACTTCCAGGTGTTGGTTTTAATTTTATCCAGCACAAGCCTAGGCTTTATAACACGCATAGGCTTTTTTTTTTTTAAACAAACGTTGTTTGCTGCGCGTCCTGCAAGTTTGTGCTGTAAATCTCACGTATCTCAAATATCAGCGACGACCCTTTAAAATCAATTTAATCTGTGTTTGGCCGTCGCACCCCAACCCCTCCCCAAAATACAAAATGTTAACATGTAACATTCCTTTTAAAAAGAAATCCACATTTTTAGATAATTACTGTTTGAAAATCAATACAATAGAATGGATTACAAACAACTACAGTAGTCTTATGAACATTACACAACATTTACCTTGGGCACCAGACTAATGCGGTTTCTCCGACGATCTTCTCGGCGTGTTTCTGCACCGTGTTACAATAGGAACTAGGAAATCGTTGTTTATGGTGAACACGGACGTCTATGAGTGACGGACAGGAGAGGTCAGAGTTGACAGCAACCGACAACGATGTCTGCATAAGACCAAGTGAGCAGGGCTAATGCTCAATCAACCAGTTTGTAGAATCAGGAGAAAAGAACAAAGTCAAACACATAAGGCAGACCATTTGACAGCTTCTCATTTTTTTCATGGATAAATGTGTGCTGTGTGAATGTTGTTTTGGCACAGAAGCTTAATGCTGCTTTGGAGTGGTGCAGACAAATACTGCTGCGGTCGGGCTGCCTTGCGGAGTCTGTTACACATCAGGACATGTTTTTAATGGTTTGTTTTTCTGATTCGGTGCATCACACTCCAAATCTCAGTTCCGGTGGTTGGAGGGCAGGATTGTGTTGATATGTGGCTTTGGACTGTGGACAATTACTAATAGTGGCTGGGATGCTTGACACCTAAATTAATGCTTGCAACTTAAAGCATAACAAAAAGCCAAGTCACATGTCAAAATACTCGTAAATTGAGGTTCCACCGTATCACTATATGAAGAGGCGTTCAAGTAATACGTGACAAAGACAGCTATGACTGCTTTTTAAGGCTTCTTATTGGCCAAAACGTGCAGGCGTTTTATGTGAACAGACTTTTTTTTACTCCACTTGTGTGGATGGAGATTTTTTTCTTTTACAATAGAGTCAAATAACCGTTTTGAAAATAGCCGTGTTTGTGTCGACACGGCCCAAACTATCACCAGGCTTTCTAAAGACAAAACACATGAATTGTGGACAATGGGTTAACTCATATTACAGACTTCAATCAGTATATTTCAACAGACAAATTGTGCTGTGTCCATATCGTGTTGTTGCAACTTGAGTTGAAATTAACCCAGCTAAATTCTCAGCATCAGGAAATCAAACTGATCCCCCAGAAGGTGGCACACTTATAGTCAAGGTGCACCCTAAGCCTACACAAAATCCACAGTAAAGTGCAATTTGGCAAAAATTCAGCTTAAAAAAGATTGAATTAAGTCTGTCGAACTACGTTTTGCCTTAAAGCAAGCCAAAACCACATTACTCTCTGGGATTCTGAGCAGCTGTATATCTTTAATGTCAGTCAGATTTGATAATGTATCTGAATTACCCTCATAATTATACATCATACAGCCAGTTCAGTGTGAATGTTCAGTAATCACACTGTACTAGAGTATGTGACACATTTGTAGGTTCAGTAGGAAAGAAGTATGAATGTCAAAAAGAGTGACACCTAATTAGGCAATAGGACCCTATTCACTTTATCAAGGGCTTACAGGTAGAGAGACAGGGACGGAACAGTGTTTCAACAAGCATCAAGGACTAAGAAACTCAAATATGTGTCAGCAGACTAAACACTTCTGACAGTTGCCCTGCAGGTAAGTTGGGGTGAGAAAGAGGACAGAAAGGGTCAAGGACCAGGTGGCTGCGAGTTAAACAAGACAATCTCTTTATTCAAGTCTCTAGAGGTCTTGTTTGACAGAGAAGAGGGAAAGGGAGAAAAAGAAAGATGAAGAGAGGAGAATGAGATGGAAAGCGCAAAACTGATAGGAAGAAAGGAGAGGCAAGCTGGAGCAGAAGAGAACATGACAAGCATAAAGGAAAAAAAAAAGTGGAAAGGTGAGCAAACAAGCTCTGTGAGGTGGAATGACTAAGACAATACCTTTGCCGCTGCTGTTCTCCATTGTGTAGAGGTAATCCAAGTAAAAAGCACCAAAGCGCTGCATGCCTGCTATCTCTGTGTAGGTCTCCTGTCAAACAAAAGAAGAGTTAGGTAAACATGGCAGTGAGGGCGCAAACAAGCAGCCTTCAAGACTGCAATGACCGGGGTCATCATGCATTCAACCAAGAGGGGTTAAGTCTAAGATTAAAAAAAGCTATTGAGAGCTGATCTTTAAATACAATTTCTGGTGCCTTTTATGACAAAATAATTATTTGATTGTGTCCAAGTTCAGCAATTTACAAATGAGCGATCCCCTACCAACCAGAAACCTCTGGTTTTGTACCCATTAGGGAACACAAATGAATTATGTTCCTTCAGCAAGAAGCTTGGTAAGACATACGGCCATAATTCTGAAATAGAGGATACGCAAGGTAACAGTCAATCACCCGAACTCTGGCGCGTCACGCAACTTCTCACCTCCTTGGGTAAAGATAATTAGGATAATTTTTAAATGAGTGAGGGGATCGACCTAGAATTACACAGGAGGAGCTGGTTAATGATCAAGGGAGTTGGAACCAAAGAAAGAAAAACACTGGGAACACACTTCACTTAAATGGACTGACATCTTGCAGAGGTCATTTTCCTCAAGAAGACAAATGTACGGGCCCATTTGAAGTTAGACAAAACCTAAATGATTCAGAGAAAGCTTAAAAGAATGTGATGTGGTTAGCTTTGATCAAAATTTAACTCCTTGGCATCAACTCGACTATACTCATCTCATTTGTAGGCAGAAAAATATTGAAAATTATGGAGGTGACAATATTCTGCTTTGGGGTTGTTTCAGGTACAGGAAGAGGTCACCGCTTGGCGGACTAATGAATGGGTCAAATGTGGAATCTTGCATCAGAACCTCTTGGCCACAGCCAGAACACTAAAAATGGGCAGTGGTGAGTATGTAGGTACTAATTACGGTAACTAAAATGTTATGAACTAAAAGTACAACGCTAATAGTACCAAGAGACTGGTGCTCACAGACTCCAGCGCACTGTGGGCGAAGCGTACTCTGTGCGGAATGCCCGCAGTTGTCAGAGCTTCCATAGTCACATGCAATTCTACTTGTAGTTTCCTGTGAAACACTACATTTTCCGCAACCCCTGAGCGTTGTTGACACTTTTCTGTCATGCGCACTTCACTGACGATGAGGAAGTGGAGCTGCTCTGTCTGCTGGTTTTGCAAAGCAGTGAACTAAGGAAACGGTCGGTGGTATGTACCTCCATTAAATACCACATGAAACGAGTGCTTCGGGCAAAATATTGCAGTCAGTTATCAACTGGGCCATCAACTATGTCAAAAATAGTCTCAGAGGTGAGTCGTGAAAAGCATTTTGTACATTGGCTTGATTTTGATTCTTTAAATGCTTTGGCGGCTAAATGCAGATTGGTGTCTGATTTAATGTGGGAAAATGTGAATAGAGGAGAGTCCACAGGTTCATAAAATTTTAGCTTCACACGCACAGGCCTGGCGGACGTCCGCTTTGAGTACGGACATACCTCTGCGGACTACGTTCCACAAAAGACTGTTTGGGCTTTTAGAGAGGCAGTTTCTGGTGTAGCAGTCACAACAGACCGTAGCAAAATGACTGGAATTATAAACAAGGTTGGAGCCTGTATTGTATGTTATTCAAAGCTTCAAAATCACACCAGCAGGACAGAATTGGGTCTAAGTCTCACAGAAATAGCAAGGTCATATCAAGGTCATATCAAGAGCTAAATCAGTTAATTATTAAAGTTTAGGTCAGAGCAGTGGCAGTGTGGTAAGCATGTCTGCTTTACAGCCGTAAAGTTCTTGATATAAATATAAATCAAGGCATATTTGGCAACTACCCTCCAATCATTAAAAACAACTTACAGGGATTATTGTGTTATTAAAGTAAGACTATGTAAGACTCCAGCATTACGTATTCGAAAGTCACAATAAACTGCATTAAACCACCTGAAAACAGCACTCTGTCATCTCTCTCATTCACCACATCAATGTTTGGTCATTGTGGCCGCCATTGAACATTATTTTTGTACATTTGGATAATTAAATGAAATAATCCGGAATTTGTCTAACATAACCTCTGAGTCATAACTTTCCTTTACGATTCTTTTGACTATGCCAGCATTAGCTCGCATCATGGTGACAGCCTTCACTGCAAGGGCTAACCTTTGAATTCATCAGTTACAAAATAACAAAAGAAAACAAAACAAAGTGCTCAAATGCAAACAAAATATATTTCACTGTTGTATTTCTTTTACACAGTTAAATTATTAACCACAAAATTTGAGTGAGTGTATGAAAGAAGACACACAAAACACTCACAACAAACCAAAGCAGACACACATACACTTAACCTAACTAACAATCCCAAGCTCTCCAAACAGAGATTTCAATAGGCTCTTATCAGAAAAGCAGGTTAATAAGTAATATTTATAAGGGGACTGCTAATAGCTCTGGCATGCTTTTGGATCAAAGCCATTGGCTGATTTCAAAACCACTAATGAATTAACACGAAAAACCTTTGACTCTTAAGACTTTCAAGCCTGAATAGATGGATGAATGGATGTCCAAACAAATGCTTCACTGATGGTCATGAGCATTTGTGAGTAAAGTCAACACTCGACCACTGATGGTAGATTAAGGGAGCTGAGAGTTGTCAGGCATAATCTATGGTGTGGAAGTCTACTAGTTCAATAGGAGGAAAATTCCTCTATTGGAGCAAGCAGCTGGCTTACTAAAATTAGAAGTGCAGATTTTAAAGTAAATAATTATTATATTGATTTGTTTAGATGAGAGGTTACTGAAAAACAACTTGAAATAAAGAGTATAAAAACACATGTACTTAGAACCTCTGAATATAGCAACAGTTGTCATCGCCTCATATAAAAACTCTGTAATTACAATGTATCACGAGCGCGGTCAAAATATTATAATGAAAAAGTGGTAATTAAAAGGTGTACACTTTCATATGACTGTGTGACGATTTCTTTCATCCTATTGGGATGGTTCTCTCTAAAACTTGTTTTTTTCGTATGTGCTGAAGAGGATATGTTTAAAACAAAAATCTGATAATTTCTGTCAAAGTCATTCGAAACAGCTGACAACATTTCTCTTTCACAATGAGAAAATAACGCACTGAATGTTGGGAACACTGGTTGGTGTTAAATTCAGTAAAACAAAAATCGAGTCGGCGCTATGGTAGTTTTGAGAACGGAACTTTAAGAAATGTTGAGACCTTGTGAGTAACAGTATCCAGGATGAACTCTGCTCTGACGCCATTGTTCTCTGGACTGCGGTAGTCAAACAGAGAGTTGGTTAGGTAGGTCATTCCTTTGCTGCTTAGGTTGTCCCCACAGCTGAAGAACACTGCATCCTGCAGGAAGACAAACATAAGACAAAAAGGAAATAAGACATGAAGAATACACAGGGAAACTGTAATATATACCAATGTAAACTCTAGATGTTGATCTATTCCATATCAATTTTGTATTGCACTACACTTACGCAGTTTGTTTTAACCACGGAATTGAAATCTGAATCCGATTTCTTGTCACTCAATTCAACAAAGTAACACTGCTCAAAACACCAGCCACTGTTATTTAAAACATATAATAAAATCATATAAAAAGAGAACAAAGCAATGTGACTACAAGTCACAAAAAATACATTTGGGCATTTATATTTGAAAAAAAAAAAAAAAATCAACAGCTGGGGAACTGCACTATTTTGGAATTTTGCCTATCATTCACAATTATTATAAAAGACATTACGGATGTTGTTGTTTTTTTTAATACATTCTAACTCGTGAATAAACGTAAATAAAAGTCAGTTTACGATGGAGTCAATGGGAGGTCCTCCACTCGGCCTGAAAAACCCAATAAAAAAACATCCGAAGAGCACCAACAATACTCCATTTACAATTTGTGACTTGAATATTAACCAAGTAAAAGTGATACTGTTATTAAAAGCGCTAACACAGACAAACTATGTATAGCTGTACCGTTATCACGAACTTGAGTGTCTGTGTCTGCATGATCGACTGATCAGCTGCTACGTCTTTTCCTTGCTCGTCAAACTTTATTCTAGATCATAAATCATGCCTCTCACCTGTATAGTAGAAAGATGAGGATGTAATCCGACAAGTTGGTACACATTGACAGCCAATTTAGACTCAGGAAAGGCAAGAACGACACGAAAATACGCCTGGGTCAACCCCCTTTTCTTCGCGAAGATTATGAGTAATTCTTCATCTAAACGGGAATATATGAACATCCTAGCAGTCTGCATCCTAATGACAGCAGACCTTGTACAGTAATTAATGTTTCACTATGTTTGCTGGCTCTCGAAGTCTACTGTGAAAAAAAAATCAGTTATGTTGACAAAAAAAAAAGAGAACGTCGTAATGCAATTTTGAAATTAATGCGTTGCGTATGCTTAAAATGATCAAAATACGTGAATATGAAATATTATAAATGTGTTTGTTACTACATTACATATATATTAACTTCATGTATATAAAACATTGATGGAGGTGTTTGGATGTTTTTAAGGGCTTTATAGTCAGACCAGAGCGGCTCCCGTAGGCTCCATTGTAAGCAGACTTTTGATCACATTTTGAGTTAGAATGCATTAAAAAATATATATGGTGGTAATGTATTTCATAAGGATAGTGAACGATAGGCAAAATTTTAAAAAAAAGTGCAGTTCCCCTTTAAGTATGTGACTCTTGCACGCACTTCGACAAATCAGTGGCCCAAACTAAAGACGTAATAATCCATCCATCTTCTTCCGCTTATCCATAATAATAAAGCAGTGGCCATAGAGTGATGGGATAGTGTTAGCTTTTATTAGCATACATGTTTATTTTGTAATTTAAAGCTGTGTATATTTAAATGAAATGCGAAAGAATTAGAATACTTAGTGAGGACGCACTAGTTTCAAATTTCTTCGACCAATAAGTGTACAATTAATGGTTTACGTCAACCACAGTGTATAAGTTAAAACCTCAGTTTGGACAATGAAGATGCATAAATGGGGTGTACAGCCCTAGTAAGGTGAATAGTTACATTTACCGGTGGTTTCCCTTTCTATAGTTCCAACTTTTCGGAAAAAGTTTCAAGAAGGCCCATTATTATAACATTCATCCAGGCTTGATTTTATTGTTGATGTTTTAAGGTTGCCTTTACCTCTTCAGATCGGTTGATGTTTTCTTCAAAATCCTGTACTCCCATGATGCCTTTCATGCAAAGAGCCCGGCAACCCACAACGCCAATCTGACAGTCAAAGAAGGGCTCCCCCATTAACAGCACCTACAAAAGATAACAGAACAGAGCTGGAGCAAATAATTCCCCTTTTCCAAAACTAATTCCACATATCAAGAAAAGCAGATGCAGTTCATTAAATAGTTTTTCTTCAACATCAGTTATTGGATTTGATGAATGATTTTGAATCAAGTCAGTCAAAACTAAAGATTCATTGTTCTTTATCTTAGTTAGCTTAACACCATTCAGTAAGGAGAGTATAATATAGAAACACTGACTTATGACAACACACAATTAGGTGTGCTAACAATAAGAATAAATAAAGAAGATGTTTACCTCAATGGTTATTCCTTCTTGTACCAGGCACATAACTTCTCTTGACTTCACCTTCTGAGGGCTGTAGTAGCTGCTTTCTGCCTGGGACTCTGTCAGCTGAAAAAATAAGACACAAAAACGGGTCATGTCCGATTGTCATGTTTCACAAATAACCAAGCTTGACTACAGTAAATCAAGTGCATCACATATTACAATAAAGATAATGTTAAGGAGAAACGTAACCGCTGTTGCACGTTTTTTTAAATTGTTAGAATATTAGGTCGATTGATCCTTTCTCTAAAGAAGCTTGTTAAAGCATATTTGAAGAATAAAATGTGTTTTTTGTGCTATCATTGTGAAAAAACAAGAAAACCCTTTTCACAAAATACCTTGTGTGCTGCTGAATTTAAGCTAAGCCACCAATGTCGGACAGACAATAGCCATACAAAATATTACTGAACACCTAAACAACAACAGAGGACTTTTTCCTAGGTTGAAACTACAATTAGATTTTTCTTACAAACTTTATAAAACAAGTACATCAAACCACGTGACAACAACTCTTATTTAGTTTTTTGGTAGGCCACAATTTGCCTCTGATCAGAACATGACGAACAAAAAAAGATACAGAAAACTGTTACGCTAGAGGAGGGATTGTCCAGTAATGCGTTTATTCCTTTGGGTGAAGGTCAAACAGAACCAGGGACAAAAAGAGCGATAGAGCATCTGGTCAAAACTTGCTGGTTGCAACAAGACAGAGCAGTGATGCTTTAGAGTTTAGCCCATATAACAACTGTGGGTGTAGAACAGAACTGTGCAGGACTCAACCCATTCAACTTTTACACAGGAAGCAGGTGCAGAACAAGAAGCAGCTGTGTCTTATTATCCCTACTGATGGAGCAGATTCTCTCACCCTCACTGCCTTCCTCTCCAATTCTCACTTAATCACGTGTGCATACTAACCTGCAAATTCCTGGACGTTATATTAAAAAAGGATGTAACTTAAATATGATTAGAGAAGCACAATACCTCGCCTCTTGACTAAACACACACACTCGGAACTACACACAAATACACACCAGTAATATCTAAAAGAATGCATTGCCAGAACCGTCAGGATTAAATAATGGGATCTTTTTCGGAACAGTTATCCATGTATAATGTTTAAAACAATGTGGCCTGAGACACAATTTCCCTCTGCTCTCCTTGTCTATACCGCACACAGAGACAAAGAGCAGTGAAACTTGCTAGGGATCAAGCTGTCCTCTAAGACTCACACTTAAAAAATGACTGTACAAGCATACATACTGTACATATACATTCACTGTACAAACATACATATACACATACTGTACATATACAAGTACATATACATACAAACACTCATGCATATAATCACGTTTCATCAAACATATATTAACGTTGCCTACGGGAAAACTGGGTAACACATGGCACACTGACAAAGCTTAACCTATTCTTACTATAACAATCTACAAGGTTAATATAGTTGGCTTCCTTTTGTTCCCCTCCATTTGTCTGCTTTCTTTTGTATTTCAAGTTATCATTAAATATATTTATTGTTGCATTTGAACAATTGTATTGTTGATAATAGAGGTAATTATTGTTATTATTCATTATCAATAGTGCTATTTCTATTGGTATTTGTATTGCTCCATTTGTAGTGTAATAATGTTAATTGTCATTTCTGTATTATTATTTATTTCACTAACTGCTTCTTTGCTATCACTTTTACCATCATATTTGTAGGTATCCTATTTGCTGATGTTGTTCTGTTGTTGTTATTGTTATTGTTGTGTTTGCTGTTGATGTTGTCTCTCTGTCTTATCCCTCTCTTGTCCCCGCAATTTCCCCCTCCGTCTTCCTTTTTTTTCTCTGTCTATCCCATCCTGCTCCGGCCCGGCTGCACCAAATAATAATATAAATCCATTTAATGAAGTCAAATACAAATAAGGCAACAAGAGAAGTATCCCACACTTCTCTTTTGTAAAGTAAATCTTTACAGCCGATATGGGCATCTACATCAACTACTGTATAGGATTTGCTTGAGTAGCAAGATTTAGAAGTGGGATGTACAGAAGAACTGAACTAGAAAAAAGTCTGAAATGAAAAAGAGAAAAGGGTTGTACTGGATGTGTGAACACAAAAATATCCTTAATCGTGATAACATTGTTCCACAGAATAACAGGTAATAGCTTAGGCCACATCCACATTAACGCAGATATTTAAAAAACGCATACTGTATGCATTTTGGCTTCTTGTCCACACACAAACATATACTTTCTTCCTTAAAAACTGGCTTTTTAAGGAAAAACAAAACAAAAAAAAACTGGCTTTTGAATAGGTCAGCCATTGTGAAGAGTAGGGCTGCAACAATCCTCAGTTAAATCGATTTATTTTGATTAATTTATATTTATATTCTGTTGTAATTAATCGTTTAATGAGTGTACTAAACAAAAATATACTGACAGTGTAGGCAGCTGCTATAGAGAACACATGAGAACGGTGTGGATGCCGTCATCTTCGTGGTGGCGAACAGCAGAAACGCAATTTCAGTGTTGTTGGATTTAGCAAAAAAAAGATCGAAGGTTATGGCAAGCAGAAAGGTTGTTGTTAAAGTACCAATGATTGTCACACACACATTAGGTGTGGCGAAACTATACTCTGTATTTGACCCATCACCCTTGATCACCCCCTGGGCGGTGAGGGGAGCAGTGAGCAGCAGCGGTGGCCGCGTCCGGGAATCATTTTTGGTGATTTAACCCCCAATTCCAACCCTTGATGCTGAGTGTCAAGCAGGGAGGTAACGGGTGCCATTTTTATAGTCTTTGGTATGACTCGGCCGGGGTTTACTATTTTCCCTAAAATACACATTGGGGCTGTAAAGTGTGTTTTCTCCAATTACTTGGTTAATCAAACAAACTAATCAATATATTACTCAATTACCAAATAATCAATATCTGCAGTCCTAGTGAAGTTTTAAAAAACAATGTTTTTTAAACCTTATTTAACAGAACATGAAAATATTTACTTACGAGTGTTACAGTAATGTGAAGTGGCAGAAACATGTGCTTTATAACATGCTCGGGTGACAAAAAAATATTAATGATGATTCCTGGGCTCCATGTAAGTGTCCGCCAATTATGAAGATAATGTAGAAGTCATTGTACATCTAATTTGTCACTATATTAAAGCACAGATTAGGTATTATGCCACGAGCATTGTTTTTTTTTTCTTGCAGCGGCAGACGCGCATACCTGTGTCTTATTACACCTACGGGCCTGAGCTCCATGTAAGTGTGCGCTGATTTTAAAAATAATGTATAATATAATATCACTAAGTCAGCCTTGGCTGCTTTTCCAGGCTTACAATTGGACAAAATGCTCATGACAGTGAATTAATGTGTTTTAGTGTAGACAGACTGCTTTGAAACTACACTCATGTGGAAGGAGGCATATTTTTTTAAAGAGTTCATCGTCATATAAACACGGCCTTAGTGTGACACACGCATATATACTTCATGTCATATATAAATATAGCGATAAAACACATGTACTTTACAACAATGTATATCACTACCCTTCATGTTGAAATAATTTGTATTTTTGGCGTACAGTATGTACTGTAATGTTGTTGGCATGTAGCTCTGAAGCGTTGCAAAACATAAAAATCAGAAAAGTACTTCACAATGTTCTATTATTTTTTTAATGCTTTTCATCTGTCATACTTTGTTTAGGGAAGACGTGATACCAAAAAGTTAGCATGACATTTGAGTAGGATTTAGTTACAAGAATACTGCAGTAGTTTATTACCTTAAATGTAAGAGCAGCCGTAGTACAGTAGAACCCAATGGACACAATGGGATCCTTAAGTGTGTGTTGTTGGGGATTGTTTGGGACGCCTCCAGTCTCTCCCTGCAAGAAAAGACCTTCTTCCCCCTCCTCTGAGCCTACTAGGGCTGGAACGAAGGACCAAGCCCAAGAGACCCATCCTGTCTCTGCAGACATGTCTGAGTCCATGTAAAACTCTGGATTTGAGTACTGCCCTGGACCCTGGTTCTCTATGTCCACATCCATCCCTGAAGAACAAAAGGAATAGACAAACAAAATGTATAATTGTGTAACAAACTAGTGTATTAAATAGCAAAGCTGACAGTGTTGAAAAAAATATTACTATATTGACCTGGATTTAATAAACCGGTATTTTTTCCCTCAAAGGGGACTTATAATGAATTGTGTCTTTTCTGACCTATAAATGCTACTACGATGTTTTAGATTCCTCTGCCCGTGGGGTTCTTGCTACATAGTGACGTCAGAGCGAGGTATACGCACTTATTTAAACATTAAGTAAAGCTCTGTGCTTCAAGCTGTAAGGGAAACACAAAACCGGAAATAATTAATTGTATCTAATCTTGGCATGCGCATAACACAGATGTGCAACATGCAGCGACATAAACGCTGCTAAGAGAAGCTTTTTTATGCAGTCTGAATCGATCCGCAAGTGTATAGGTGTACTTTATGTTGTGACCTGGTGAATCTATTTAAAGCTTGTTTTTGACCATGTTTTGAAAAAAAAAAAATAGCAGCGACTTGGATATATCTTTGTGAACATTTTCAATACAATCAACCATCCATCCAACCATCCATTTTCTACCGCTTGTCCCTTTTGGGGTCGCGTGCTGGAGCCTATCTCAGCTGCATTCGGGCGGAAGGCGGTGTACACCCCATCAAGCTTTATTGCAGACTCCAACGTCCAAGTAGATATACAATCACATACAGTACATGAAACAAAACAAAAAAATTCAGTATAAAAGGCATTATCACATAATATTAAAATAGTGCTTGTCCATACTCAGTAAAAGGCATCTAATAAATAAATAAAAGCAGCAATAAAAAAATATATATATATATATATATATATATATATATATATATATATATATATACACATATATATATACATATATATACTTTTTAAATGCGTCAACACATTCTATAAAAGGCGCAGATACCAGTGTTTCCATATATACGATTGGTACCTAACAGAACTACACCTAGGATTGGTTATCTGTATAATAAGATAATTCTCGGAGCCCTGCAATCTACATATAAACTTAAACATCAGTTTTCTCAGGGTGCCGTGGAAGGTGTTTATCCCTAAATCACGAAAAAGCTTGCCGGCACTACTACCCCTGGGCTTTCTGAGCAGGATTCTGAGACAGTCATTATATGCAACCGGGAGTTTGCGCAAGCTCTCTTTTTTTAACCTCACCCAGAGGGGTGCTGTGTACATAGGGGTGCAGTAAGCTCTAAACAAGTACACCTTCGCTTCATCAGAACAGTAGTGACATTTTCTCACCAACATATCTCCAAAAGCCTGTCAATTATAAACAAAGCAAAACTATACCTCAATGAAAATGCACTTCGTACTCTATACTGCACCTTGGTACTCCCATACCTTGCATACTGTGATGAAGTATGGGGGAATACTTACCACAACACAATTCATCCTCTGATCATAATACAGAAAAGAGCAGTGCGGATCATTCACAACGTTGGTTATTTAGAACATACTCATAATCTGTTTATGCAATCAAAGTTGCTCAAATTTGATGACCTAGTTAAATATAATACATTAATAATCTTATATAAAGCATTTAACAAATTATTGCCGCCTAATCTACAACGTTTTTTTATAAGACGAGTGCAGGCTCAAAACTTGAGAGGCTTTGGATATTTCTTATTGCCGAGAGCTCAAACCACTTGTAAACATTTTTGTGTGTCTGTATGCGGAGTAAAACTATAGAACAAACTGGACTTACAACACAAGCAATGCCAAACTATTAATCGATTTAAACTATTACACAAACATGGGGTCTGGTTCAAATATAGAGATGAGGGTCTTTAAATTGACCTGCTGCTATACTCTGTCTCAAAGTGTTAACATGTGCTCAATGCTTCCTTACCATTATTGCTTTGTTGTCTATTACCATTGTTGGTATATTCATTATTCCTACATTGTTGATACAAATTATTGTTACAGTGTAATAATTATTGTTACCTGTGGTAATGCCACTATGATACAACATCTGTATTATAAACCTTGAACAAAGTTAGAGTGAAACTCATGTGAATAATCACTGAATGGAGAACAGGGTGTGGGATTAAATAAATTATCTTCTTCCCACTCCCTTTCAGGCAAAACTGGACAATCATGCATTACATACTATACATGACCTTTTGCACTATATTAATTTATATTATGTGTTGTCAACTTTGTACTTTTTTATGTCATTGCCTGAAATAAATAAATAAATGAAATGAAATGAAAAATATTGGCTTGGACATACAGCTTTTTTCTGATGTCAGCATCATCCTCCATCTTGTCATTGATGATGTGGCCTAAGTATTTGACATGGGTTTGACCAGACAAGTAGAAAACTGGGAAATTAAGATGTTGATCCTCCTTGGTCCTACATATCATTACCATACTCTTTGTGGCATTATACTTGATGTCAAACTTGACTCCATAGTCTGAGCATATGTTAAGAAGCTGTTGGAACCCTGCACTACTGGGCGGTATAATGGCCAAATCATCAGCGTACATAAAGTGATTGATTAAGGTGTTCCCAATGATGCACCGTGTTCTGCAATCACTCAACTGCCCTGACAGATCATCCATATACAGGCTAAATAGGCCTGGTGATAAAAGCCCACCCTGCCGTACACCATTGCCAACTCTAAAGGGAGAGGATAAACTACTCCCCCATTAGATCAGTTAAGTTTCATTTGCAATCTTGCAGGAAGACTAAAAAAACCTGTGGAGCAAAATTTACACCAAAGCTTATCCAATACAAGTTATCTACACCACACCGAAGTAAATTTAAATGTAGATTAAAATCATCATAGGTCCCCTTTAAAAAAAAGTTTCAAAATACTTTTATTTTTATTTTCAAGGTCTATAGATGGATGTAAGAGTAAATGCGTCGTGAGCGGTCTCTGCTCCTGGGTGTGGCAGGGCGCTATGTGGACACGGGCCAACAATGCTCTTTAAAAGTATATTTCAGAAGTGGTTCATTAAATCTGAGCCAGTAGAAATAGAAGGATATACAAATAACCAAAATATTAATCTTGTAATATTTTAAATATAGTTTATTTGGAACATGCCTACAAGGTTTCATTGTGATACATCATATAATTACAGTTTCACACTTCGATGTGTCTAAAAGAAAAGAGTAGAAAGAAGCAGTTCATTTAATCCCACCCCTTCACAGGATCACAGCAATTAGTAACACTTTTGTTCCCTACCTGTGTTAAATTAAATTAAATGTAATAATAATAATAATAAACAAATATGTTAAGAAGTTGCAATTTACAACATTACATGAAGATGTAATAGATCTAAATATGTATTTAAGTTACGTCATAGATGTCACAAAAGCTGCCTGATCATGTTCTTTAGTTGTTTAATTTAGGATTGGATTGAAACAAACGGCACCATAATGACCCACTCGATGATAACAACGTTCCAGCTCTTTACATCTTGTCTATTTCCATAAAGATGGAGAAAGAGGAAACTGATGTCAATACGCAAGAATGTGTAATCCCATTCCTTGCAGCCTCGTGTCCTCTGCAGGAAAACAATACTGTCTGTGAGGTCACTGCCTAGGAATCCCTAAGGCTGAGGCGGTGAAAATTATGAATTTAATTAAATCTTTCACTCAGTGAATTGGCAGTTGTAATTCTCATGTTATGTGTTATCTCCTTCGCTCCTCTAGTCTTCCTGTCCAATTTGGTCTCCCCTCTTTTTTTCCACTCTGTGGTAGTAGCCTTTGAGGTGTCACTTCAACAACTTAAGCCGTTCCGCTTCATGTCACAGACTGACGCAGCCTGCGTTTGAATTATAAGACAATCAAAATAAAAGAGCACCTACCAATCAAATGATCAAAACACAACGGCTTAAGGAGACTTTGAAGTATTAATCCACAGAAGTGAGTGCAAAATTCCCAGAGAGACGTGGGCTGGACAAATGTGTTACTGTGACTGAACTATTTTTCACATTAAAACTTCCAAAACTTTAATGAATTAATTCATAACAAGTAAACTCAGTAGAGTAGTAATGTCCAAAGTAGGGCTCAAAGCAGTATTTATCAGCTGCCATACAGGCACAAAACTGCTGAGCCTAAATAACAAGAAGGTATGCAAGTGATAGACAGCAAATCTGATCTAGACGGACAAATAAGAAAAAAGCAGTGCCCTCAAAAGGCCAGTAGATGTCCATCCATGTTTATAAAGGGAACACTGGACTGGACAAATAAACACATCCTTAAATCCTCTTGGTCTAGTCCCTGAGTGGACAAGCGTAATTTGTCAGCCATTTATTTTCAGCTAAATGTTATATATTTAATTATTCAAATCGGTCGTCTTTTTACTCCGTGGCAAATAATCCTATTAATTTCTAGCATAATCTAGAATAATCTAATACATTGGGAATTTAGAACATTTGATATGCTTGTAATGTATAGTTTTCTATTGTTAAAATGTGGGAAAAACATCAAAATCAGTAATATATGTTACTGTCCTTTGTGATGTTTTTGTGTCAGAGCTAAAAGACAAGCATTCAACAAATAAAATGTGTATAAAAATGAATACTTCTGTAATAACACACACATGTTACATACTAAATATCTTAAGCACCACCAGCATGACATTTACATCCCAATTACTTGAACTCAATTTCAGCAGTAATGAGTATACATATAAAATAATGATCTACTACATAAACCACGTTATCCTTATTCATTTGCTATAGAAAATAGTATTATGCATAAAAAATATTATGTGAAATGTCACATCACTGGACTGACACATGGTAGCCATATGAAGTTTGATAGCCTGTGGCCTCTAACCAATGTGTGTGATGGTCTGGTCCCATCAATGGGCCTCTGAGGCAAGTGAGGGCAAGCTCTCCTTCAAAATCTGCAAACACACTGTAGAAAGCCCAAAACATACAATATGTACAGGTCATTGGACAAATTCCATGCACTCACAGACAAGCATATAGACGGGTAGTGAGATGACACAAGTATGCATGTACACATGCACACAGACAATAACATTCTTCATATGCACACGAAACCGGTTCATTCAAGCATATTCATGATCTATGTTTCCAACCTCTGATATTTACACAGCTTTTCACAAGTTAATTGTCGCTTCATCCAGTATTCTTGACCTTACACTTACTTAGGAAATTTGTTAAGGGGGGACCGGCACTAAAATAGAGATTGAACAACATGCGGAAAACCCACATTAATAATAGAAGCACATTCAAAGCCTTTCTTAGAATTGCGCAACACTATATATACATATTTATGAATAGACTATACATGTGCAACATAAAGGGATGTGACAATAACAGGTAATAATGATAACTACTGTAAAACTCCCGACAGTTGGTATGACGGTTTTAAATTAAAATGATCAAAAAAACCTGATTACAAAATGCAAATTGATTAACTCCCAGACTGATTGGCGCCAGCTCGCTAGCTTAAAAGCCAACATGAAAACAAGAAACATTAACATCTTCCACCATTAAGAAACGACATACCCCAATCTAAACTTGTGTATATATGATACTGTTTGAGCAGCTAAGCTATTCAATTGTGCACATTGAAGCTACAATTTGTGCTCTCTTAGTGTCGCTGAGAGTATTCTATCTTTTCTCAGAGGAAAAATATAAATTTTTGAACAGATTTAGGACACAATGCCCGACAGAAATAATAATAATAGATTTAATTTGTTATGCACTTTTCATTTAAATAGATCTTAAAGTGCTCTAGTACAAACCAATATTTAAAACAATAAACGCTTAGTCATTAAAACATAAAATACTAAGACGCTATCAGTGAGGCATGAGAAACAATACATGTAAAATAGTGAGTTTTCTAAACGTGTCTATTTATTTTACTTGTTTAAAAAAATAACTTGATTAAAAGATTTTAGTGTGTGTAAAAATACTTTTCAAGCACATTCATCAATACCGCTATAATGATAACTTTGATAATTTTGGTCACAATAACGGTGATATGAACTGTTCATATTGTTAAATCCCTAGTAACATATCAATTATGTCTTTTAAATATTGTCATACATCATGTTATGGTTGTTATAGTTACACAAAATATGTATGATACATATACCTGACTGTAATGGTATATATATTGTAATGTCAGTATGTGGAACTTCAGTGTCAGTGTGTACCCCCGTACTGCACTAATTAGTGTGACACCTCAGTCTTTGTAACTTTTTGGCCACGCCTTTCCACTTCCCTTTTTTCCACAACTCGATGCCAGAGGTTATACTTTCTTGATCGATGTAATTATAATTTGTGTAGGGCCACGCAATATGGTCACAATAGACTCCATCCACGATAATTTCCGAACTATAGCCATTTATTTTTTTCCCACACTTTGAACTTTGTGCTTTATACAATGCTAGACATGCTGGATGCTGGATATGCTGATTTTTTCCGGGTTCACCAGCTTCACATGCTGCCAATAAATGTAGTCTTGTCACATCAGAGCAAAGAGTTACGTCACTGTGGACCAATGGAATTCTATACATCAAATCAAACGCACTCACCCAATCATGCAGCCATTTAGCACGTTATGGACTCACCCTCATCATGTGTAAGACAACGAAATACACACGACGCATCCCCAAAGCCAAAGACGATTGACCTGGCCATCGGAAAAGGTAACAGCTGTCGCATGGAACAGAAACCCACCACCACCAACAGGCCTCAAAAAGCCGAATTGCAGGTGGAGAAGGGCAAAAACCATGCTAAATGACTTTCCCGGTGTTACAGGCACTGTCTTTTGTTAAATTTGTAAATGAACACAAGCGCCTGTGTAAATAGTTCATGTTTCAATATATACACTTGCGGCTTAAAACGTGTGTTTTATTTTATACAATATGTGTATAAAATAAAAGTAGTCCAAAAAATTTGGTGGGGGCACCTTATATTTAAGTGCTCTCTATAGCCCAGAAAGTACGGTGTGTTTCATGTTGATTTTGTCAGATGCAAATAAAGAAAAATGCAGAACTATGCAGCATGCCTGGTGGTATTACTTAGGCAATATCACACATCCATCCATCCATCCATTTTCTACCGCATGTCCCTCTCGGGGTCACGGGGCAATATCACACATTGCAAGAAAATTAATTACATAATTTTCAAGTGTTGACATGACAAAAGGTTTCTAACCTTAATTTCAATAATGGATTATTTGATCAGTAATTCTTGCAGTGCTACTATTGGGAAAATAAACACATAAAAGACTAAAAATCACATGTTCTTGAACAAGCCAGACCTGCTCCCTACATCATCGTAGCAAACACACACACGCACACGCACACCAACCCCACTTTCATTTTCTTTACTCTGTCAATTACTTCCAGCATAACAAGATCTGGAGGTGCTCAGGTTCCAAGAGCTGGTCCCCTCTTGTATATTTTTGTGATAGGATAGTAATTCATTCTCAGAGGCTCCACATAGCAGTAGCATGACACCGACTCTTACATCTGGCATTGGAAACCAAACTGCAAGCTGCGCCAACTTGCAGTAAAAGTTCCTGGCCAACAGGCAGGGAGAGTAGGTTGTTGGGAATGAAAGGAGCTACAGTAAATTGTGCTATGCTTCCTGCCTTTCTTCTGCCCACCACTTGCTCTACATGCTCTTGCTGCTATACTGAGTGTCCCCATCAATGAGGACCTGGGACTCCATAACTCAATTTTGTTGAAATGAGGACAAATATTTTGAGGAGGAGGTTCAGTTTGACAGTGTGGTTATTGATGGTGTGTATCTGAATGTTTTGAGTGTGTGACAAGCTGACTATCCAATTAAGTTTAAAAATCTATGCAGGTCTGTTGTTGCAAATTCAGCAATTTTCCTGTAAGATAGTCATACCCTAAGTAGGCATGTAAGGATCAAACTTTAACAAATGTACAAATGATCCAGGTAGGATTGTGTATTATGTACCGTGGACACGTCTGTGAGTGAAGCCAGGACCGTATGTTTTACTTGGCTCCAAGATGTGAGGAGTGTTTTCTCCTGAGGTTCAAATCAAAAATCAGAAAGAGATGGTCCTGTGTTTAATTTATCTTTGTTTCAACACTTAATCCTCTGATGCGCATGGAGGGCCTTAAGTTTGATGACAATAGTCTGTGCGGAGTTAAAAAATGCTGGAAGATACACCATCATCAAAGAGACGTCTACTGTCCCATTTAAAAAGACCAAAAAATGTGCGATTTATCTTTCCCCATTATTGCTTATTTTCTTCAGACCATGCTAAATTTGTTTGTTTATATTCAACGGTACTTGGCTCAAGTCCTGCAATGGATAAAATAGGTAATTGGGACCGGAAAGTTTGTTTTCCAAACATTGTCCACTGGTTCAAAAGATGAAAGAGTGCAGCACGCTCTCTCTGGCATCTTTTCTCTAAATGTCCATTTTATCCAGGTTTTTCATGTGTGTATGTTTCTCTTTTGTGTTTGATAACAGAGAAAAAAAAAACTCTCTTGGGGATGAACGAAGAGTATTCTTTCTCCTTCTTATTATTTACCAGAACACGTTTTTCTGAGTTGCTTAACACCTGATGTGCAAATCAGTTCACACCACCACCTGCTCATTTGAAAGTTGGTAATTTTACAACTGCATGCAAGTGGCCTGCATACAGTACCACCTCAGAAAACACGTGGGACTCCAAGTACCGCCATAATGACCAACATTAAAATACAGTAGCATAGTAGGTCTAAGTATTCAATAAAAACAAAGCTAAGGTTTTATTTAACAAGTATATTTAATACTATTTTTTACTAATATCTAACATTGCACACAGTTTGAACATTAACACTGTTTAAATATTTATTAAGTGATTATTTGGCGTACCACTAGATGGAGCCCACTTACCACTGGTGGTAAACGTACTACAGCTTAAGAATCACTGGCCTGCTATATGTTAATTTGTTACGTCAGAATAGCAATGTTGTTACTTATTGTAAAGAAGAATTGGCACCTTACACTATTATTTCATGGCCCCAAAATCATTGATCACAATAATCAATTTAAACCCTAACGGAAAAGTTTTTTGTTCAACAAAATACCAGAACATGACCACAACTGTCATGAGTCTTTGTTTAATGGTAGTTAGCAGGAGCATTTCAGATCCAGCATCTCAGCAAATGAACATAATGGGCCTGATTTACTAAAGGTTTGCGTGCAAAGCTATGATCACACGCAAAGCTGATCTACTAAACGTGTGCAAAATAGATTGCCATACATTCTGCGCCTCTGTCTTCATTAATATGCAAAATATATGCTGATCATTAAAACGCCCACAATACTGGGAGGAGAAAATGCAGATATAGTTATTTAGCACGCGCAATGTAATGCATCATTATTCATCACTGTTTTGCGAGCACTACTTAGCGTTTTATTTAGAACGTGTCAGAAGGACATGCAAACTGACAGTTACATACACGGCTGCAGGATCAGTGCTTGCACTGCAAAGACGATGGACAGACAGGAATCCTCCATCCTACATTTGTGTGTCAACATTTTGAAATAAAAAATATTAGACATATTGTCTATTCAGAAATTTCATTTTATAATTTTCTTGCTGCTGATTAAAACAATTTCAATTAATGAGTTTTGGTGTCTGCTGGCATTTTTTTTAAATTTCGTTTGTTTTCTTTATTTAGGAAATATATTGCTATAATAAACCTCCTCATGAAAATACATAGTTAGTAGATCACACACACAACACGCTCACTTATAGTACACGCTATTTTATTTTTTTGCATATGCTGTCTCGCGCGTGGTATTTGGATCATAGTGAATCAGTCCCAATGTAGGTAAAAATGTGCACTAATGCAATTAACCAAACATGCATATTTTTGGAATGTGGGAGGAAATACACGCAGAACATATTGTGTACGTGTGGGTTTTCTCCACATGCAAAGTCCACACAGAAATGCCCAAACAAAAACTCGAACCCAGATCTCCTCACTGTGTGCTCTGTATACCAACCACGAAGCCACTGCTTGGACCAAAATTGTTCAATCTTTATATAAAAACGACATTTGTAAAGTTACAAAGGACTTAAAGTTAGTATTATTTGCAGATGATACAACTGCGTTTTGTTCAGGAGAGAACACACAAAGGCTAATACAAATAATAACAAAAGAAATAAACTAATTAAAAAGATGGTTGAACAAAAACAGACTATCATTGAATCACAATAAAACTAAAATAATGCTATTTGGTAACAGTAGAAGGGAAAGTCAAACACAAATAACAATTAGAGTAGATACTGAAAGCGTAAAAGAAAACACATTTTTGGGTGTAATAATAGATGGTAAAATGAACTGGAAATATACAACATAAAGTAGGAAGAAACACGTCAATAATGAATAAAGCAAAACATGTTCTGCACCAAAAATCACTTCATATTCTTTATTGCTCGTTAGTGTTACCATATCTGAGTAATTGTGTAGCAATATGGGGAAACAACTACAAATGTGTGCTTCATTCACTAACTGTGTTACAAAAAAGATCAGTTAGAATAATACATAATGCTGGATACAGAGAACATACACACTCTTTATTTATTGAATCACAATTATTTAAATTCAACGATTTGGTGCATTTGCAAACAGCACCTTAAGTAAATCTTATGTACAAAGCAAACTATAACCTGCTACCCAAGAATGTACAACAATTCTCAACAAAAGAGGAGAAATATAAACTTAGAGGAAAATCTAATTTAAAACATTTGTATGCTCGTACAACACTTAAAACCTTTAGCATATCTGTATGTGGAATTAAATTATGGGATTGATTAACCAAAGAAAACAAACAAAGCACCAATATGATTTAGTTTAAGATACTTTTCAAACTACAAGTGTTCACAAAGTACACAGAACAATAATTATGATGAACATCTTAAAACCCTTTTTTTTTTTAGTTAAATATTATTTATGTATTTAATATTTGTTTACTTACTATGGTATATTATGTATTTCTTATGTATTCACTGTTCTGTTACAGAGAACAAGGAAAGGGGATAAAATTGCTATGGTATGAAAAGGGGTAGGATTAAATAAGCTCAGCTTCTTCCTACTCCTTTTCGGACGTGCTGTAATGAAACAACTGGAAATATGTAATGCATTTCATTATATCGTATGCATGTTCGAAATAAACTGAAACTGAACTGAACTGCTCAGAACGCTGCTGCCAGGCTCTTTTTTCTGGATCTCATAAATTCAGTTATATTGTTCCCGTTTTAAAGTCCCTGTATTGGCTACCTGTTAATTTAAACCACATTTGTTTAAGTCAGCATTGGAATTGGGGGTTAAATCACCAAAAATTATTCCGGGCGCGGCCACCACTGCTTCTCACTGCTCCCCTCACCTCCCAGGGGGTGAGGGCGATGGGTCAAATGCAGAGGATAATCTTACCACACCTAGTGTGTGTGTGTGTGACAATGAGTGGTACTTTAACTTTAATTACAGTAACCTTACATTATAATTTATTATTATGTTATATATATATTTTTTAATTATTTCTATTATCATATTTATGATTGTATTTGCAATGTATCTGTTGTTGCATCATGCTTATTTTGAATGTACTGTTTGTATTTCAACCATGTGAAGCACTCTGTGAGCTCTCTCCCAGTGAGAAGTGCAATGTATGGTAAACAAAATGTATTTACTGTCTAGCCTAGCATTTTTTAAATGTTCTTGAGTTAGTGATACACTGTAATTTAAAAGAGACCTTACTCACCAGGTACATTTGTTCCAGCTTCCCTGACATGACAGATGCTTTCTTCTCGGTCTGCTTCTCTGTGTCCTCCAATTTCTCCGTAGTAAAGCGCAATAATTAGTTCTAAAATCCGGATGAACATGGGAAGTTGCTGATCTGTAATTGATAACTTCAGGCTATCCACCATGGTTTGGATCTGAGGAGACAGAACAAAAAAAAGACAAAAATGATGGTTTCAATCAGGGGTGTCAAACTCATTTTAGCTCAGGGGCCGCATGGAGGAACATTTATTTCCACGTGGGCAGGACTGCTAAAATCATGGCATTAAAACTTAAAAATAAAGACAACTTCAGATTGTTTTCATTGTCTTACTTTTGCCAAAAATAGATCAAGCACATTCTGAAAGTCTACATATTACAAATAATCCTTTTGGCAAAACACTTCAAGTTAGTTGAAAATTCTGGGGGAAAAATTAGTGCAGTTTCAAAACACCATGAAGAACACAATGAACTTAGACTTTGTCTCAGTGTATTTTTTTAAAGCCATTAAACTTTAAGCACTTCCTGTTTAGCATTCTTATGTTCGCAGTTCACCATTAAAAAAGTGTTTGGAAAAACAATCAAGTGTGTCCTTTGATGACATCCACAACTGCCACAACACATTCATTTATTATCATTCAAATATTACAATTATAGTACAAAAAAAACGATTATCAAAATGACACCATAGCCGAAATCAAGGTAACACAACTACAAACGTAACCAATGTGATCATGCTATATTTAAGCAAAAAATGAAATAGAACAAACGCAACAAATGTAGAAACACACATGTTTACAATGGAGTTCAGTGTGTGCATCGTGCATTCAACCAATTGAAAGATCTGCATTTAGCTCTAACTAAAAAGATGATGGTGAAGTTGACCTAAGGCTTTGCATCTTACTGTATCGTTATTTTATTGGTTATGTGGATAAATTACAATGAAAGAAGTGTGTCGATTCTGCCGCCATCTGCTGCCAGCCACAACAGGAGCAGCTGATTACTTGCACTAACTCTGATTGGAGTAGCGGCAGCCAATCCAGAGGGCGCTTAAAGTCACCTGACATGTCATCTTTAAACACTGTCATGTGTGACGTGGGTTACACTTGAATTGCTATTGCGACATCCAGTGGACACAATTACAACAGCAGTTTATTAAATGAAAAAAATGCAGTTAATTTTTATTTTTAGCAAAATGATCTTGCTGGCCGATTAAACCTGTTCACGGGCCTGATACCGCCCATAGGCCGTAAGTTTGACATCCCTGGTTGAAATAGAATGACTCAAGCATTTGTGAAATGTTTCTTACTCTAATGACAAACCCCTAAAAAGCAGCAATGTCATGTATTAATCAGTACTTATAAGGGAAAATAGCTACTAACAGACACCCAATCATATATTGAGCTCTCCAGTTCTGAAACACACTGGTTAAGAACTTTAAAGTTTTAAGTTTTTGGTCATAGAGATCACTGCTTAACTAAGGGTTTTGTAACACTCTGACATTTGTACTGAGCTAGACTGCTCCATACCACTCTTGTTTGCTTGTCCCATTACATAACAGCTCGAATAGGTTCATGATGTCTTCTTATTGAATTCATGTTGAGTTTCTTATACTCAAACAAGTTTTAGATAAAATAGATGGGACTTTTTTACCATGACATGTTTAAACGGGCATCTGCAGTCTTTCTTAAAATTGTCCCATCACTGCTACACTGTTGTATTACTGCAATTTCCCTGACTTTGTGGATTATTTCGGGTTGATTTCTCTTCGTTTAATTTCATTTTAATCAAATTAAATGTAATTATTGCACAGCTAAATTCAGCAAAACTCAGTTACATGTGAGAAAGTGGGTTGGATTATTTAGAGTATTTTAGGTCAACTCTGGTTGTCATATAAGGGAAACTGCACTTTTTTGGGAATTTTGTCGATCGTTCACAATCATTATTAAAGACATGACGACGGATGTGTATTTCTTTTTAATACATTCTAAATATTAAATAAATGCAATCAAAAGTCCGCTTACAATGGAGCCTATGTGAGCCGCTCCATTATGCCTGCAAAGCTCTTAAAAAACATCCAAAGACCTCCATCAAGGTTTCGTATACATGATGTAAGTATATATGTAATGTAGTAATAGGCACATTTATAATAACATTGAATATTTACGTATTTTGATCATTTTAAACAATTGTGACACATTAATTTCAAAAACGCATCACGACATTTGCATTTTATTAAACAACATCAATGATTATTACTCACTGCAGACTTTGTGAGAGACAGCAAACATAATAAAACATCAATTACTGTGCAAGGTCTGCTGTCATTAGGATGCTGACTGCTAGGATGTTCATATATTCCCATTTAGATGAAAAGTGGGGTGGAGCCAAGTGTCTTTTCGTGTCATTCTCGCAATTTCCGGATCTAAACTAGCTGTCAAAGCGTAAGAACTTGTTGGATTACGTCCTCATCCATCTACTTTCCAGGTGAGAGGCATGATTTATGATCTAGAACAGTGGTCACTAACCTTTTCGAGCCCAAGATCCCTGCTCTCAGCCAAAAACCAAAGCAAGATCTACCCCTGCATCAACTATGCTTTACACACACACACACACACACACACACACACACACACACACACACACACACACACACACACACACACACACACACACACACACACACACACACACACACACACACACACACACACACACACACACACACACACACACACACACACACACACACTTTTATATACATACACACACAAACACATATGTTCTGATCGCGTCACATGGTTTTCTTACGTCAGCGCCGTAAGTAGTAAAATCAGCTGTTCACCAGTCCTTCTTTAGCTGCTGCCTTGTTTTATCATATATTACTGCCTTTGCACAAGTCAATGTTTAGTTTTGGAATCACAATAATTTAACACAAAATCTGTACTTTGGAGCAATATGTTCACAGAATCTTGTATGCATCCCTTCGCAGGAGAGCGATGATGGTCATAGATATCGTTGTTGAGGGCCGAGTTGTTTGATGTTAATTCTAAAAAATGTCAGATTTAAGATGTGAGGCTGAAGAGAGACAGGCAGAGGCGTGCGGGCGTGTTTGGGGGATAAAATGTGTGCCTGTTTGCGGGTCTGTTGGTCATTCTCTGGGTGGGGGCGTCAGTGATGTCATAATAAAAAAATTATTTTACTTTCTCGACTGGTCGATCGCGATTGACGGGTTGGCGACCCTTGATCTAGGATAAAGTCTGACGAGCAAGGAAGCGAGGAAGCAGCTGATTAGTCGATCATGTCAACATTGGCACTCAAGCTTGTGATCACGGCGCCTCTATAAATAGTTTGTCTGCGTTAGAGCTTATAATAACGATATCACTAATACCAGGTTAATATTCAAGTCACCAAATGTAAATGGCGTATTGTTAATGCTTTTTTGATGGGTTTTTATTGGATTTTATGGGCGGAATAGAGGACCTCTCATTGGCTCAGCTGTAAGCTGACTTTTTTTTTAGGTTTATTTACGACTTAGAATACATGAAAAAAAAAATTACAATAAAAAAGTTGTCATGTCTTTCATAATGATTGTAAGCGATAGGCAAAATTCCCAAAAAAAAGTGCAGTTCCCCTTTAAAGGAGGAGCAATCACTTTATATAACTTTACATTCTATGACTCGGCTACATGTGTGTCCAACCTTTTCCAATCGTACAAAGGATGGGAAATGTCCTGAACTTGAGGACGGTTCAGAGCACTCAGCTAAACGTACCAGACTTCCAGTACGTGGCGGTCCAAGCATGTTGCGACTAAATTTAAGTCCAATTTGAATAATTTAATTACTTGACATTTCAATGTATAATTTACATTTTTGGAGCATAAACTATCTCATAAAAACGTGTTTAAAGCATTATTACTGTGGCAGTCATTAAGTTGTCTTGTTTTAATTCAAAGCTACTTACTTTGATGACGGATGGGATCTTGGAATTGATGTTGTCGTAGCTAAAATGAAGACGTGTTCTGAAGGAGCATTTGTACAGCAGAGGGTCCTGGTAGAACTCAATCTTGCCACTTGCATTCCGCTTGTCCAAGCAGACGGTGCAATCGGCAAAGTTGATCACTTTCCGAAGAACCAATTCTGGAGCTGCAGAAAGAGCGGAGTAAAAAATAAGAACATGTGAGTGGAGGAAAGATAAATGAAGGTAATGTCAGATAGAGGGGGGGAGTCATACGTTATTTCACCTTATCATTATTGAAAATCTGTGAGTAAATTTTTGTAACCTGTTCTGCAGTACGACCGATCTGTCGGTAGAGATTTACTTACTGATCAACAGGTGACTCTGAAATACTCCAGGTGTAATTATGTTGTATTTCATTTATTTGGAATCCCCTCTGTCAGGGGGGACAGACAGATAAGTAAAAGAGAAAGAAAGAAGAGAGCAGGCTCTGAGACAAGAGGCACGCGCCCATGACGTAGAAATATCGTCAACAGAGCACAGGAACCACAGCCAAGAAAGGACCCCAGGGGGACAGGAACCCAACTCCCCCAACCGAAAGCCCCTATACACATCGTGTGTATGCATGTGTCTACAGTGTGATTAAAATAGGATAACCGAGCAAACTCAGACAATGAAGACATTTTTCTGAAACTCAAACTAAATTACGGAGTGAAAGAATGTAGCATTTTGAAAAGTGGTGTAAAAAGTTGTAGTAGGTCCCTTTAGTAAGTCATCTTGTGTGGTTAAAATGCAGTCAGGTTAAAGCCCTTGTGTTAAATGTGTTGGCAGCAAAGCAGCAAGCCCTTATCGCCATTCATGTTATGAATATTGCTTTGTCAAGGCTGTATTCACTACAATTTGCAT
This sequence comes from Entelurus aequoreus, assembly GCF_033978785.1. Taxonomy (NCBI): domain Eukaryota; kingdom Metazoa; phylum Chordata; class Actinopteri; order Syngnathiformes; family Syngnathidae; genus Entelurus; species Entelurus aequoreus. Next base: position 61,695,981 of record NC_084741.1, on the reverse strand, counting down.
AACTGCACAAATACTGATTTTAGAATACATTTGAACCTAATCCGGAAGTCATTCATCTGGTACAGATATTTGAATGATATTACAATATAATTATTTTTTTCTCTAAATTGTTTCAAAATGTATAACCTATTTCTAATGTGAGAAGCCTCTGCTTACCTGTGATGTCCATGAAGGCTCTTTCCCACAGATCATCAACAGTGAAGCAATCTGCTGATGTAATGTTGATTGACAACACGATGTCATCCTCAACGTATTTCAGTATTAGGTTGTTCACCAGAACATTCACATTATTCACCACACGTCTGATCAGGCTCTGAACATAACCTGAAACAAAAAAGCATCGGTTTTGAACAACACGCTAAGTACTCATTATAAACACAAGAAAAACATGACCGGTATGATGTTGGAGCAGCCTGCCTGTCTCACAAACACTAATTCTTCGCAAGGTGTGGAAGAAATCAGGACTCTGCATGGTCCTGTCCAGTTCTTCCACAACAAATCCTTCATACCATACCATCTGCAACATGCTTTTTGCTGGAAGAGACTAAACTGAGTTTGAAGCAAATGTGGTGTAAAAAGGTATTAACATACAGAGGGATCTAATGAAATGTTAACATTACTTAATTTTTATTCTAACAGGTTTCATTCAACTTTACTTTGTGATGGGGGTTTATGTATATTTTTAACGCAATAGATACTTGTTTTGTTTTTTTAATGAGGAAAAATTATTAAAATCCTGACTGGGAGTTAAGTGAAAAAATGTGACATAATACGTAAGAAGATGGAATCCCGTTGCTGAACAAGTAATATTGATTTCAAAAGAGAATTAATATATCTATTTTATACTGCCTAAAGGAAAACTAGACTTTTTTTGTTTTGCTGAACATCCACAATCCCTGTGATGGACAAGAACACATCTTTAACTTTTCTGTGTGTTATAAATAGTGAACACCTGCTTGTACGAGGCGGCTAACAATGCCAATGATGGGGATACTAGAGCTGCCTTTGATCAATCTGATAATCAACATTTTGATTTGAAGAAGTCTTATTTAACTACCAACCTCAAAGTCCAATTGTCTGATATTAATATTCCCTACCCTGCCGTGGGAGGGGAACAGGAACATTTTATTAATAGTGCTGGGAGGATGTTTCTACATGGGGGATGTGATTTTGGCTTGTAGAAACGCTATGCAGTTAGACACAGACCTCCGCGGTCCCGTTGGGGCTCCCAAATAAAGGAGGTGAGTTGGAAAAATACATTGATTGCATTCATAAGGTCTTCTTTAAAGGGGAAGTGCACTTTTTGGGGAATTTTTCCAATCATTCACAATCCCTATGTCAGACAAGAACATATATGTCCTTCTTTTTTGATGCGTTTTCATTTGTAATATATGGCAAGTACGACATGGCTGACAATGCAGCAGCTAATGAGAGTCATATATTGGGCCCTTTTAAAAAAAACATCCAAAAACCGCCAACAATCACATGTGACCTGCAATCATGTAAATCTTTTCGCAGACAGGCAGCCCTGGCTCTTGCGTTAAAAACAGTAAACTGATTTGTAGTTTTGCCCGATACCTGGTTTATATTTCTACACTCTATTTATCTAAAGATTCACAGCTGATTTTTGTATTGATTCAGGGGGCTGCTACCAATGGTTTTTTTTTAGTTGGAAATGTCGCAAATGAGATCTTTGTTTTGTTCATTTGTTACAAACTTATTTTTTACCTGTAATTAACTTGTAGATGTTAATGTAAGTGTTAAAGCACATCCATGTGAAGTTGCTGACACCTAGTGACCAGTCAATATACACTACAACATATCAACTGTTTATCTTAAAAAATGTCATCAATTTGACTACTTGTCGACAATGGGCAAAATTAAACCAATCAGATTTGACTATGAAAATCCTTAGTTGAGGACAGCCCTAGAGGATACGATCTATAACGGCTATAAAGCCCTCTATAAACCCATCCAAAAACCTCCACCGTTTTTTAAGCATGCTTAAAGTATATGTAATATAAGAAATATTGTGTCGCCCTATTTATTGATTTGTCAAAAGCATTTGACACAGTAGACCACAGTCTGTTAATTCAAGCCCTTCATCACGTTGGATTATCTAAAAATGCAGCTGCTTGGTTCACAGACTATCTCTCCAGCAGAACACAACGTGTACAGGTGGCTGGGACCACCTCTTCATTACTGGACATTACCAAAGGCGTTCCATAAGGCTCAGTGCTGGGGCCCATTTTATTTTCTATCTACATAAATAATCTTTGTAATAATTTGTCAAATGCAATGTACCATTTTTATGCAGACGACACCATTATTTATTGCTGTTCAACCTCCATCACTCAGGCTTTTGAGTTTTGAAAAGCTGCTTTTGATGTCATCCAGGCTCGCTTATTTGATCTTAAATTGGTTTTAAATACAGATAAAAGCAAGGTAATGGTTTTTTCTCATTCAAGGGTGCTACTGGAAAATATTCCAAATGTTGTAACATCAAATGGAAACCCTATAGAGCAGGTCTTAAATTACAAGTACTTGGGTTTTACTCTTGATCAGGAGCTTTCATTTAAAGCCCATATTAACAACTTGGTCTCTAAGCTTAGGGTAGTCCTTGGACACTGTTTTTCTTTCAGCACTAAGATTTGTTACTGGCTGTCGTAGTCTCACCCACCATTGTCAACTGTATATGAAGTCAGACTTATCTTCATTGAGTGCACGCAGATACACACATTGGCTGACTATCATTTATAAGGCTCTTTTAGGTTTAATACCTCCATACTCTGTTACAAAGAAAAAGCAGCTCTTATGCATTACGTTCTAACAATTTGTATGTTTTAACTGTTCCTCATGTACGGACTGAATTTGGCAAAAGAGCTTTTGGCATTGCTGCCCCTATGGCATGGAATGCATTGCAGACGAAACTGAAACTTACAGAACTACTTCCATTTGGAGCCTTCCGTTCTGTCCTGAGGGACAAACAGCGAGAGACGTTTGCACAGTGCCTGTGTTTTTAAAGATGTAAATCTCTGTTGTTTTACAGTTCTCTTATGTATTTTAAAATGTATGTCTTAATGTATTATTTTTGAAACTGCTCTGTGACATGTGCTGTTGACCTCATGGCCAGGTCACCCTTGTGAAAGAGATCTTGATCTCAATGGGTTTTCTTATCTGGTTAAATAAAGGTTCTATAATGTAGCACAGCCACATTAACATGTAATATGTACTGTATTGACAAAGGACATAGCAACGGACGTTACTTCCGTCCACAACAACAGCAAAGAGTGCACATTTTTTGTTTGCTACCACTAATGGATGACTTCATCAGCACCTTGGAGCGTTACCATGCAGCACTATTGATAAGCTCTTAAAATAAGAACATTAACCAGTGGCTTACAATATCCGCTCTCACTGGGATGCCATGCCGACTGATGGGATTGTTCTTTCTCTTTCAGTACTTATGTTCTCTATGAGGTGCTAAATTCAAATGTAATTCTCGCTCTTTAAATTTTAAAAATGCTTCCTAACGATGTTGTCAGGTTTTATGCTGCGTTCCATTTGTTGAGAGCCATCCATCCCATCCATTTTCTACCGCTTGTCCCTTATGGGGTCGCGGGGGGTGCTGGAGCCTATCTCAGCTGCACACGGGAAGGCGGGTTACACCCTGGACAAGTCGCCACCTCATCGTAGGGCCCACACAGATAGACAGACAACATTCACACTCACATTCACACACTAGGGTCAATTTAGTGTTGCCAATCAACCTATCCCCAGGTGCATGTCTTTGGAGGTGGGAGGAAGCCGGAGTACCCGGAGGGAACCCACGCAGTCACGGGGAGAACATGCAAACTCCACACAAAAAGATCACGAGCCCAGGATGGAACTCAGGACCTTCGCCAAATAGCATAAATTTGGTAGCATGTGGGTTTTCAAAGTTGACCAACTTCTCGACTTGGTGCCACAACCTTCTACTATAGAATAGAGGTACAGGTGAGATGCATGATTTATAACCTAAAATGAACTTTTCCTAACTCAAAGGAAATATAGCAGCAGCAGGAACAACTCAAGCTCCTTTTTATTTTCATTTATTTAAGGGATGGTCGCAACCAACGTTATTTGCAGCTCAAGCTAGCAAGTGGTTAGTAGCTGGCTACTCGCTAGTGGTTGGAGGAGCCGTGTGAGCAAGACTAGCACTATTGCGACGCCAGCAAAGAAGTTCCTCTATGTAAACGTTTACAATAACAATGTTGCTATAGCTTGGTAATATGCAGGTTGTAAATGTAAACATAATTAAATAGAGTGTTGTTTATAGGCGGAATAGATGAATTAGCTGCATCATACCAGCAGCTTTTTTAGAACACACAGAAAAGGGAAAAATGAGTGTTCTTGTCCGACATACGGATGGTAGATGATTCCAAAAAGAAGTGCAGTTTTCCTTAAGTGTGAGGATATTCATTGCTGAAGAAGTTAAAGTACTAAAGCACATTCTTTAGAGAAAAGGCTGTCTAATAAGTTGTTTCATCACACTTAGGGGAGCCACAAATCCCCACAAATACTCAAGACATATCCATAAATATTGGGGAAAATCCTAAAGTCCATAACATGACCAAACAAAGTGATAATTAAAATTTTGTAGACATTATCCTCCAAACCAAAGGACCAATGCCATCATTCCACCTGTGTGCCGTTTCACACAGCCAATACAAAACAAACACATAAAATGTGACCTTTATTTTCAAAGCGGAATGTTTATCTTCCTGTATTTTTATGAATATCCTAAAGAGCAAAAGAGCTAATAACTAAGCAGCACTAAATAGTGCTCTCGATGGAGAATAATTATATGAATTAGCAAGCTGTTCTACTGTGCCTGACCAGACAAAAAAATCATGGGTTTGATGACTGACCATTTAGAGGCAGGAGAGGAGGGTGACGTAAACCCAATTTACAAACGCAACGTGTGTTTGTCACATAGGTGCCTCGCTGTGCCTGCCAAAGTTAATGTGTGTTCTGGCTGCTCCTGCGTGCATGAGTGTGCCTGTGGTTCTGAGGTCAGTTCAAATGTTGCTCTTGCATCAGCAGCTTGGAAATACACCAGCACTGTTATTTCCACTTTTGGATGAAATTTGTCCTCTGCTGGGATGTTTTTGCTCATGTTACATTTGTCTTATTCTTGCCTCACACAAAGTCTCACTATGAACTATCGCACTTCTGTGACCTTCTAAACCGTTGACGTGGCCAGTATCGATCCCCTTGCCAAAGATGGAAGCTGTTTCAACCATAAGAATAATGATTAAAATGTGTTTGTATGACTTTAACAGGACAAGTCAAAACAAAATTAAACACAGTTACATTGTACATTGAAGGTAAGAGATATTCACCAAGGACAATTTTTTAATTTAGAAGACTTGCCTCTTTAGGGTTGTATCTACAAACCCCATTTCTATACGAGTTGGGAAATTGTGTTAGATGTAAATATAAACGGAATACAATGATTTGGCAAATCCTTTTCAACCCATATTCAATTGAATGCACTACAAAGACAAGATATTTGATGTCCACACTCATAAACTTAATTTTTTTTTTTTGCAAATAATAATTAACTTAGAATTTCATGGCTGCAACACGTGCCAAAGTAGTTGGGAAAGGGCATGTTCACCACTGTGTTACATGGCCTTTTCTTTTAACAACACTCAGTAAACATTTGGGAACTGAGGAGACACATTTTTGAAGCTTCTCAGGTGGAATTCTTTCCCATTCTTGCTTGATGTACAGCTTAAGTTGTTCAACAGTCCGGGGGTCTCCGTTGTGGTATTTTAGGCTTCATAATGCGCCACACATTTTCAATGGGAGACAGGTCTGGACTACAGGCAGGCCAGTCTAGTACCCGCACTCTTTTACTATGAAGCCATGTTGATGTAACACGTGGCTTGGCATTGTCTTGCTGAAATAAGCAGGGGCGTCCATGGTAACGTTGCTTGGATGGCAACATATGTTGCTCCAAAACCTGTATGTACCTTTCAGCATTAATGGCGCCTTCACAGATGTGTAAGTTACCCATGTCTTGGGCACTAATACACCCCCATACCATCACAGATGCTGGCTTTTCAACTTTGCGCCAATAACAATCCGGATGGTTCTTTTCCTCTTTGGTCCGGAGGACACGACGTCCACAGTTTCCAAAAAAAATTTAAATGTGGACTGGTCAGACCACAGAACACTTTTCCACTTTGTATCAGTCCATCTTAGATGAGCTCAGGCCCAGCGAAGCCGACGGCGTTTCTGGGTGTTGTTGATCAACGGTTTTCGCCTTGCATAGGAGAGTTTTAACTTGCACTTACAGATGTAGCGACCAACTGTAGTTACTGACAGTGGGTTTCTGAAGTGTTCCTGAGCCCATGTGGTGATATCCTTTACACACTGATGTCGCTTGTTGATGCAGTACGGCCTGAGGGATCGAAGGTCACAGGCTTAGCTGCTTACGTGCAGTGATTTCTCCAGATTCTCTGAACCCTTTGATGATATTACGGACCGTAGATGGTGAAATCCTTAAATTCCTTGCAATAGCTGGTTGAGAAAGGTTTTTCTTAAACTGTTCAACAATTTGCTCACGCATTTGTTGACAAAGTGGTGACCCCAGCCCCATCCTTGTTTGTGAATGACTGAGCATTTCATGGAATCTACTTTTATACCCAATAATGGCACCCACCTGTTCCCAATTTGCCTGTTCACCTGTGGGATATTCCAAATAAGTGTTTGATGAGCATTCCTCAACTTTATCAGTATTTATTGCCACCTTTCCCAACTTCTTTGTCACGTGTTGCTGGCATCAAATTCTAAAGTTAATGATTATTTGCAAAAAAAAAAATCTTTATCAGTTTGAACATCAAATATGTTGTCTTTGTAGCATATTCAACTGAATACGGGTTGAAAATGATTTGCAAATCATTGTATTCCGTTTATATTTACATCTAACACAATTTCCCAACTCATATGGAAACGGGGTTTGTACAAAGTCAGTTATAACCACACATCAATTGTGTTGATCAGTCAAACCACCCCACAGCATGGGTGGGGGGACAGGTGATATACTGTACCAAAACCATGTTCCAAAAGGGTAAATTATTGGATGTGTCCCAGATCCATACAGGATAATATTAGATAATTTGAGTAATGTCAAAATGTGAGGTATTTGACTTCTTATCACATGTGAGTAGGCAGGGCAAAGATTAGGCTTCATCATTGCCTATCAAACTGTTGTGGTTTCAAAGCCAAGTAAGAATCCAAACCTGAACAATACGGTGGGTTTCAAAAGTATATCACTAGGAAAGACATGTGTTACAAAGGAAATTGACTATTTCCGTCTAAGCAGTCGCCCAAGTGCAGCTGGGATAGGCTCCAGCACCCTCGCGACCCCGAGAGGGACAAGCAGTAGAAAATGGATGGATGAGGTTTAAGCAGTCATTTATGGGAGTAATTTTGGTAATTTCCAGACATTGCATCTGAAAACACTCCGTCCAAAGGAATTTTTTTTTTTTTTTTTACCGAATACAAATTTATTCTAATAGTACACAGATGGACACATTTACTGTAATTGGCAGAGATTTTGAGTACAATGCGAGCGTTGCGTGGGGTCACAGTTTGACGGCTCGGCTCGCCACATGAACTTGTGACAAGCATGAGTCTATGTATTCCATTTAAAGTTGAATTATCTTCTTAAAATTCTGGGATGGTAAGTTCAAACCCCTGATTTTGTAAATAGGCTCTAACTGTGCTTCAGTTTGTATCCCTGTCCTCCCCCACTGCTTTCCCTGGTGGTCAGTCTAAAAGAAGGGAGGTAGCATAGCTTTACTGGCCCCTATGCCATCACTCACCTGGGGGCAGGTCGGGGTCGCTGGGGGCAGCTTGTTGGAGGCGGCGGGGCTTGCCTGTAGCCTTGGAACTTTCTGAGACACTGCGACTTGTTGAGGTAGAACCACTCTCATGGTCATCCTGAAAAAACAAACACAAGGACATGTAAAGGTGCACATCAGGACACATTTGTACAGACCTTTGCTGAACAAGACATTAAATTATGATTATTACAATATGGCATGCCGTTCGTAAGTGTCACATTACAGAGAAGAACTACTAGACTATACAAGGACAAGTATGGCTAAAACGCTCCACAAGTACAATGTAATGTAATCAAATGAATACCACATTCATGTACACTCGTGCCTGCAACGAGGTATAAAGATGCCTTTAAAAAGGATATACTAAAAAGGTATTCCATAAAAGGTCAAACAAAATAAGAGTGAGAGACTACAGTACTTTGAACAATTCTAAAGTTGGAGATGTTGAGAAGGAGCACTGTGTGAGTTAATGCCAATGTATGGCATTGATTAAGCATCATGGCAGAAATATACCCTCTTAACAGTCAGTCTAGAGTGGTTAGATAGCCAACCGAGAGAGAAAAAAAAGCTCCATACTCTTATTATATGGGGGATTATTTAGGTCACCCTCTTTATACAGAATAATGTAAGCTTTAAAAAAACAAACCTTTTTTCTGCACAAAACCTTAAATGGTTTAAAATAAATGAAAAAAATAAAATAAAATTGCTGATTCACATTCAAACAAGCCTGTGTAGACAGGGCCTTAAGCTTGTCTAAAGTGTTGAACCCTGCTGTCATACATTTCCTAGTAAAAACAACCTATGCAACAGAAGTTGCACTATTATGGAATTTGCACGAAATAAAGTTGTAAGCCCTATTTAAATTCAACTGCGCACATTTAAACAATCCCAGTATTTCGTGGCAGGATAGTCGGTCTGTTACAGTAAATGCCAGAAAGCCAAATGTTTTTCAAACAGCAGATTTCACAAATTCTGCAGGTTAATAGAAGCATATAAAAGGCTCTTGTTGAGCAAACACACTCACTCTTATTGCTGTTATTCCACCATGGGTTGCGAGCAGACTCATGCTGACATCAAAGTGACAGGCCCGAAGATTACGGGCCAAGCAGTGGAGGGCCAACGCCTATGGTGTGATAAAATAAATGAAGGAAACCAATAGGTCCCTATCAAAGACAGAATCTCTCCTTCTGCCATGTAAAGGGGCCTTGTCCTCCAAGTCAGGGTCTACCGAATTCTCCCTTGAGCGAATCCAGCAATTAGACCGCCTGCGTCTTCATAAATAAACAATACATTTTGCCACCAAGTAGTCTGTGATTCTAATGCTAAATATTCCAGGGGCTGTTGGATAAAGAGAGTATAAGATCTCACAATGTTTTTCTACTAAAATACTGCAGTAAAAACAGCTTGCTTGCTACACACATTCCACAGTCATCACAGGCTGCATGCTTCTTCTCAACTATAAGTCTCATAGGAATATGACAAATAAGCATGTTATTTTAAGCATTGTTGTAAGTTCATGTTATCAAACAGTAAGTACACAAAATGTAATGTCTACAAATGTCTAATCAACTTTTGTGTATATTTAGATAAGGACAAATTGATAATATTAAGATAAATAAAATGCAAAAATAAAAGATTAAAGTCAAGTGCATGAATGAACTTCAGAACTGGTAAACGCTGTGCATAGATACATAGTAGAAAGTGTGTGTGTGTGTGTGTGTGTGTGTGTGTGTGTGTGTGTGTGTGTGTGTGTGTGTGTGTGTGTGTGTGTGTGTGTGTGTGTGTGTGTGTGTGTGTGTGTGTGTGTGTGTGTGTGTGTGTGTGTGTGTGTGTGTGTGTGTGTGTGTGTGTGTATACATGGCTCGAATTTAACCACGGCAAGTGCCGCGACCGCTCTTGTCAGTTGCTGTAATGCCCTAAAAAATTGACCAGCATCGGCGGCAAGAACATGCCGTGACTGCCCTTGACTTTTTACTTGTTAATGGACTAGGGATGAAATGGTTAACGGTATAATGATAATTCAAGATAAAATTCCCGAGGGTTAGTAATACAGTCCAATTTTTTAATTACCGAAAAATGCATTTATTAATGCATTTTAGGCAAAACGAAGTCAGGCGCATGCGCACTAGCGCCGTTTGGCTTGATAATCATGGCGGACTAAGGACACGGACTTTGCTTGGGAGATTAAACGGAGTAAACGGAGCCAAGCGCTTGGTTTAACGTCATTTTTCCTCGCTTCTCTGCATGCGTTTAAGAGCACACCGCTGTGTTTAGATAGCGACAGGTGTGGACAATTTTGGAGACAGACGCACTTGTCCCCACAGTAGAAGTACACAGCGAAGGAGAAAACTATTATATGTTGCTTTCATTTTCACAATACAGCGTCCATCAGTTGCTGTGACAGAGTTAATGAGGTGAGGAAACATGCAGCAGGCGATGTTTCGAGAACGTTGTCACAACTTGTTTATAAAGTCTTTAGTATGTTTACTAGGATGCTCACTCCTTTATTTAACTGCAAACTGTATCAGTGTTCAAAAAACATCAATACTGGCTAAAATGTTTTGTCATCTCATCGAACCGAACAAAGGCTGTGAAGATTGTGTATTCGATGTGAGAGGTATCACTCCTCTTTATTTTTGTTGGCCAAACTGTTTTACTGAACCACTAGGAGGCATTGGAGGAGAAGAAAGCTTGTTTATTAGACTTCATTTTCATCAGCCAAATTGCTTTCTGTTTTATTTCAAAATCAAAAAGTAAACACCATGTTTTTTTTACATTACTTGTGTTTTTTTCATGTCATAAAGGTATTATTTCAAAAACCACTCATGTGATACACCATTTTGGTAATGTTTAATAGTGTAGTTAATTCCTATACCACACATTTCTGCTCAAACTATTCATGGATCTGTCCCGATACAGCATCTACTTATACATATAAAGGTACATAAATTAAATAAATAAAAAAAATAAAAAAAATACCTCCGTCTAACAAAATGTAAAAATAGAGATAAAGGCATCATGTAATGACAAAAAGCTGACAAGTTGATTTTTTATAATGAATTAAAAAAACTAATATTTGTCTTTAATGGATAACGTTTATCTATAGCCTTTTTATTGGTACAGGTATGGTATTACATTCCCACCCCAACACTGCTTTACCTAACAATCAGTAATCATGATTTCAATATTGATAACAATATTCATAATCATTACTTTGGCCATAATTGGCAGCCCTAGATCTCATACATAAACAGTTTTTGTATTTATATGGACAAAAAGTGAAGTTACATCTTATGGCCATCAGGTGCCATCTTTCAAAATAAATTATATATATATATATATATATATATATATATATATATATATATATATATATATATATATATATATATATATATATATATATATATATATATATATATATATATATATATATATATATATATATTTTAGGGCTGCAACAACTAATCGATTAAATCGATTAAAATCGATGACCAAAATAGTTGGCGATTAATTTAGTCATCGATTCGTTGGAACAATGCTATGCGCATGCGCGCTTTTTTTTCTTTTTTTTTTTGTTTTGTTATTTTTTTGTTGTTTTTTTTTGTTTTATAAACATTTATTTATAAACTGCAACATTTACAAACAGCTGAGAAACAATCATCAAAATAAGTACAAAAACAGTACAAAACAGCGCCAGGGCGTCGCTGAGGCTACGTCTCATGAGTTGGCGTAAGCTAGCCAATGATGTGTCATGTGCAGCTCACGTGACGACGGCGTCTCCTTTGCTGGAAAAATTCGAAAAATGGCGCAGGAAAACACTACCGATAGTTTAGCGGAGAAACATCTTGAGGTTATTGCTTCAATGGAGAAAAGTGTACGACCTAAGTCGTCAAAAGTGTGGGAACACTTCACTTTAAAGACTTCAAAGAAGACCGTTTCCTGCAAAATGGCACGGAAGTACAACATTGCTTCAGGAGCACCTGAAAAGGAAACATGTTGGAGCCATGGATGAAGGGAAGAACTCACAGTACATAACTTTTTAAGTCCATAGTGGCAACAAGCATTCATGAGTTCAGCTTTTTTGTGAGTAACGTTAAAGTTATGCCTTTGTTGCAACGCGGGGCTGATAATGTGTCTCCGGCACATTTGACTCCGTTTTGAGAGAGAAAACGCACGGTTACCAATTTCGAAATAAACGTAACGGACAGAAATATCTCAGGTTGGTTGGATCAATGTAGCCGGGCTGATAAAGCTATATAAATATATTTAGATTTGAGTGACGCTTTAGTATAAATAAACGTTATGAAGGTGCTGGAATATTTCATGCTATTATTCAGAGGCAGCCTAAAATGAATCCTTTATTATTCACAACAGAAACGTGTACAATATCTGATTCAGTTCTGATGAGTTACATTTCTGTGTTATTGTTGGTGTATGCTGCACCCCCAATGTCCAGAACATGGTGCCAGTATGCTGGTTTTTTTCAATAAAATACTGGAAAGGATAGAAATGTAGTTTGTCTCTTTTATCCGATTGTTAATCGATTAATCGAAGTAATAATCGACAGATTAATCGATTATCAAATTAATCGTTAGTTGCAGCCCTAATATATATATATTAGGGTTGTGGGGGAAAAATCGATTTGAATTCGAATCGCGATTCTCACGTTGTGCGATTCAGAATAGATTCTAATTTTTAAAAAATCGATTTATTTTTTTTATATTTATTTATTTTTATTAATCAATTCAACAAAACAATACAAAGCAATACCATAACAATGCAATCCAATCCCAAAAACAAATTCGACCCAGCAACACTCAGAACTGCAATAAACAGAGCAATTGAGAGGAGAGACAAACACGACACAGAACAAACCAAAAGTAGTGAAACAAAAATTAATATTATCAACAACAGTATCAATATTAGTTACAATTTCAACATAGCAGTGATTAAAAATCCCTCATTGACATTATCATTAGACATTTTTAAAAAATAAAAAAAAATTAACAATAGTGTCACAGTGGCTTGCACTTGCATCGCATCTCATAAGCTTGACAACACACTGTGTCCAATATTTTCACAAAGATAAGATAAGCCATATTTTTGGTTCATTTAATAGTTAAAACAAAATACCATTATTGCATCAGTTGATAAAACATTGTCCTTTACAATTATAAAAGCTTTGTACAAAAATCTACTACCTTGCTTGCATGTCAGCAGCCTGGGGTAGATCCTGCTGAAATCCTATGTATTGAATAAATAGAGAATCCTTTTGAGTCGGGAAAAAAATAGATTTTGAACCAGGCTAAGTAGCACATCTCTTGTCCTTTAATTGAAGTCCATTCAAATCTCAGCCTGCAACCTCATATTCTTGACATTTTCCTTTCTAATGACTGGACATCACACACCTGCCTGTATCATTTGACAGAGACAATAGCAAAGGAGACAAAAGACAAAAATAAAGAAGAACAAGGAAGTGAAGGGGAGAAAAAGAAGAAGACGCAAAGACAGCAAGAATAAACAGAAGAAATTATTCCAATTTCAGACCTAAGAGGCTCTGGTCCTTCAGATGTCTCCATCAACTAACCACAAACCCAGGCCAAGCATGAGAAGCATGCTGCTTGCGCTGGCATTGCTAACCTCTAATGCTAATTACTGCAATGTGTTGCACAAACTAAAACATTTTATACAAAACCCTGACATTGACACAGACATAAAAACAGACCAGTGTCTACATACACCTTCTTTAAAGTCAGCTACAACCCATGAGAGATTCCAAAATATATACAAAATGTATACACAATAAGGCAAGTTATTTGCCACATGTAAAGCAAACACATACTTTAGCATTGGATTTTCTTCAGGTACTCTGGCTTCATCCCACAACACCAGTTTACAAACTACAGACCTGTTTTTTTACTTCCACATTTTTCTAAATTTTTTGAAAAACTGTTTAACAAAAAATTTGACAAATTCATGAATAAAAATAAAACACTCGCAGACAACCAATACGGATACAGAGCCAACATCTCAACATTAATGGCATTATTCGAAATAACAGAAGAGATAACCAATGCAATAGATAGCAAAAAATGTGCGGCTGCACGGTTTATGGATTTAACAAAAGCATTTGACACAATTAATCATAGCATCTTAATAAACAAATTAGAAAGTGGAATCAGAGGGTTGGTCTTGAATTGGGTAAGAAGCTACTTAACCAACAGGAAGCAATACGTGAAGATAGGCGAACACACTTCTACAGAGCTGAAAACATTTTGTGGCGTACCTCAGGGAACAATACTGGGACCAAAATTGTTCAATCTCTATATAAATAACATTTGTAAAGTTGCAAAGGACTTAAAGTTAGTATTATTTGCAGATGATACAACTGTGTTTTGTTCAAGAGAGAACACACAAAAGCTAATACAAATAACAGAAGAAATTTATTAAAAAGATGGTTTGACAAAAACAGACTCTTTGAATCATAGTAAAACTAAAATAATGCTATTTGGTAACAGCAGAAGGGAAAGTCAAACACAATTACAAATAGACGGAGTAGATATAGAAAGGGTAAAAGAAAACACATTTTTGGGTGTAATAATAGATGATAAAATGAACTGGAAATCTCATGTAAAAATATACAACATAAAGTAGTAAGAAACACATCAATAGTGAATAAAGCAAAACATGTTCTAGACCAGGGGAGTCAAACTCAAATACAGAGTGGGCCAAAATTTAAAACTAAACAAAGCCGCGGGCCAAGGTTGAACAAATTAACCTTTTAATAGGGACCCAAACAAGTTTTGCATTGAATATTGAACAAGCAGGGCTTATATAACTTTATAGTGACATGCAAAATCGAGTTTCAAATAATAATAATAATAAAAAAATATCAATGGCATATCAAATACAATTTAAATAAAAATTGAATGCCTCTTTTCTATTTGCAGCCTTCTGAGGCAAATATCAACATTAACTTTTTCCACAGGCTAATAAATTTGAAAATAAAATAACAATGAATAAATCAACCATTCAGGACTTTAAACGGCACAGTTTGCAACACACTGATCTAATCTGATGTGCCCAAGCCAGATACCTGCCATCTTTTCTTGGATGCTAGTTCATTAATGTTGGGGCTCAGGCTTTGAGCTGAGGCAACGTTCATTATCGAACGAAGGTGTTCATCAGTCATTATATCTTGTAGTCCACCCGGACCACAGTCTTGGAGGCGTGCCTTAAAGGCACTGCCTTTAACGTTCTCTACGAGCTGTCATCACGTCCGCTTTTCATCCATTCTAACAACGTGCCGGCCCAGTCACATAATATGTGCGGCTTCTGTAAGCACACACACGTGAATGCAACGCATAATTGATCAACAGCGATACAGGTTACACCATATAAATAACTTTAACACTGTTAGAAATATGCGCCACACTGTGAACCCACATCAAACAAGAATGACAAACACATTTCGGGAGAACATCTGCACCGTAACACAACATAAACACAACAGAACAAATACCCAGAATCCCATGCAGCACGTGCGTCGGTTGAGGTGGGCGGGGTTGGGGGGGCGTATGGGATTTAGGGATGCATGGGATTTTGTTTATTTGTTCTGTTGTGTTTATTTTGTGTTACGGTGCGGATGTTCTCCCAAAATGTGTTTGTCATTCTTGTTTGGTGTGGGTTCACAGTGTGGCGCATATTTCTAACAGTGTTAAAGTTATTTATGTGGGCACCATCAGTGTAACCTGTATCGCTGTTGATCAAGTATGCGTTGCATTCACGTGTGTTTGCGTGCAGAAGCCGCACATATTATGTGACTGAGCCAGCACTCGGACTGGATTAAAAGCGGACGTCACGATTTTAGGTAGGGGCACTGAAGTTTGGGAGTTGGAAGGTTGGCAAGTATAGAATTAGCGGTGAATGCCGCGGCACCACCGCTGTATATAATCGGCGGGCCAACTCTAGTGTTAATTTGATATCGCCTCAAGGGCCAAGTGAAATAACACGGGCCAGAGTTTGACACCCATGTTCTAGACCAAAAATCACTTCATATTCTTTACTGCTCGCTAGTGTTACCATATCTGAGTTATTGTGCAAAAATACAGGGAAACAACTACAAATGTGCGCTTCATTCACTAACTGTGTTACAAAAAAGATCCATTTGAATAATACATAATGCTGGATATAGAGAACATACAAACCCTTTATTTATTGAGTCAAAAATATTTAAATTCAACGATTTGGTGACTGTGCAAACAGCTAAAATTATGTACAAAGCAAACTATAACCTGCTACCCAAGAATGTACAAAAATTATTCTCAACAAAAGAGGAGAAATATAACCTTAGAGGAAAATATAATTTAAAACATGTGTATGCCCGTACAACACTTAAAACCTTTAGCATATCCGTATGTGGAATTAAATTATGGAATGGATTAACCAAATAAATCAAAATTAAGCACCAATATGATTCAGTTCAAACTACCAGTACATGTGTTCACAAAGTACACAGAACAATAATTATGATGAAGATTTTGAACCCTTTTTTTTTTTTTTTTTGGAGATAAAGATTATTTATGTATTTAATATTTGTTTACTTACAATGGTCTATTATTTATTTAAATATGTATTCACTGTTCTGTTCATACTTGCCAACCCTCCCGAATTTTCCGGGAGACTCCCGAAATTCAGCGCCTCTCCCGAAAACCTCCCGGGACAAATATTCTCCCGAAAATCTCCCGATTTACAGCCGCAGCTGGAGGCCACGCCCCCTCCAGCTCCATGCGGACCTGAGTGACGTGTTGACGGCCTGCTCTCACGTCCGCTTTCCCACAATATAAACAGCGTGCCTACCCAATCACGTTATAACATCTACGGCTTTTAGAGAGTGCACAACTGCGCACACAACAAGGAGACGAAGCAGAAGAACGAGGAAGATACATCCATGACGACGCCGACGACGAGTAAAATGAAGAAATACATCGAATGGAAACAAGAATTTCAGTTTATCCAGGACAGTTTGAAGGGGAAGGGGTATGCTGCCTGTAAATTTTGTAGATCAGACTTTTCCATTGAACATCACTCATGAACGGTCAGCGAAGCACAAAACAGCGGCAACAGTGTTATGGGCCACCTCGCTAGATGGAGACCCGAGGGTGTAATTTATGCCGAGACAAAGATGGTGGCTATGCTGATAGCTGGAAGCAACATCCCGTTCTCATTTGCGGATGTCTACAACAAATCCGTGAAGGATATGTTCCTGGATTCAGAGATCGCTCGCCAGTATGCAAATGGCAGAACAAAGGCTACTCAAATAGTGAAAGGTAAGTGTTGTTGGTTTTTTTTAGTAAGCAGCAAGCACAGTACAGTTAGTAGAACAACTGTGTTTTCATTACTGTGTATTTGATCAAGTCTTTCAAATACAACAATGAGTAGATGAGTGTTATGTGTAAATAAATGAACACTGAAATTCAAGTATTTATTTTATATATATATATATATATATATATATATATATATATATATATATATATATATATATATATATATATATATATATATATATATATATATGTATATATATATATATATAATAAATATATATATAGCTAGAATTCACTGAAAGTCAAGTATTTCTTTTATATATATATATATATATATATATATATATATATAATAAATATATATATATATATGAAATACTTGACTTGGTGAATTCTAGCTGTAAATATACTCCTCCCCTCTTAACCACGCCCCCCACCGCGACCACGCCCCTCCCCCCCCCACCTCCCGAAATCGGAGGTCTCAAGGTTGGCAAGTATGGTTCTGTTACAGAGAACCAGGAAATGGGATAAAATTGCTATGGTATTAAAAGGGGTAGGATTAAATAAGATCAGCTTCTTCCTACTTCTTTTCGGACATTCTGTAATGAAACAACTGGAAATATGTGATGCACAACATTGTAGCGTATGCATGTTCAAAAAAACTGAAACTGAACTGAACATATACTGTATATTGTCTGTAGACATGTGTGCATGTGAGTGTGGATAGTTTGTCTATATGTGCCCTGCAATCAACCAACAACCAGTTCAGGGTGTTCCCTGCCTCTTGCCCAAAGTCAACTGGGATAAGCTTCAACTCACCCGAGACGCTAATGAGGAAAAGTAATAGAAAAAAATAGCTAAATGAGTGGATGTACACTACTGTTCAAAAGTTTGGGGTCACATTGAAATGTCCTTATTTTTGAAGGGAAAGCACTGTACTTTTCAAAGAAGATAACTTTAAACTAGTCTTAACTTTAAAGAAATACACTCTATACATTGCTAATGTGGTAAATGACTATTCTAGCTGCAAATGTCTGGTTTTTGGTGCAATATCTACATAGGTGTATAGAGGCCCATTTCCAGCAACTATCACTCCAGTGTTCTAATGGTACAATGTGTTTGCTCATTGGCTCAGAAGGCTAATTAATGATTAAAAAACCCTTGTGCAATCATGTTCACACATCTGAAAACAGTTTAGCTTGTTACAGAAGCTACAAAACTGACCTTCCTTTGAGCAGATTGAGTTTCTGGAGCATCACATTTGTGGGGTCAATTAAATGTTCAAAATGGCCAGAAAAAGAGAACTTTCATCTGAAACTCGACAGTCTATTCTTGTTCTTAGAAATGAAGGCTATTCCACAAAATTGTTTGGGTGACCCCAAACTTTTGAATGGTAGTGTAAGTGATTATAAACACAATATATATGTTTAGTACTATTATATGTAAATCAATTAGTGTTAGACGTTAACGGTAATATTATGTGAAAAAACATTTAAAAAATTTAATTTTCATCAATGTAGATAAATACCTACTGCCATTTATTTAAGGTTTTATATTTACATAACTGTTTTCAATTAAGTTCTAATGTATACAGTATAATTTAAAAAAGTGATATACTGTCAAGATTGTAGGGCTAAAATTGCTGACAGAACCAGGGAATTGGCCAATAAAACAAAATACTGCTAATACTAATAAATGCAAAAAGTCATGGAAATTGATTAATTGTGACTAAAATGCTGTCATCGTGGGGAAATAGTGTTTCTTGGGACTGTGCACCTCTTCACAAACACCTCCAAAACTAAACTTTTCACTCACCGCCAATGAGGAAAGACGGGTCAACACTCGAGGCGGCCGTCCTGCACCCTTCTCGGGCCAACTTACTGTCTGCCTTCGGGGCACTGTCACTTAGACCTCGAAGCACCCCCTCTCAAACACAAGTATACAAAAAAAACTACAAAACTCGGGGTACATGTCTGGTGGTCAAATGTCTGAAGAGATACAAAACAGGCAAATGCTCACCAAAACAGATTAATAAACCTACATTGCCATACGCGAAGTTCCCTTTATTTATCGCAATCTGGACATGGGTTGGTACCATAGTTGGTGCAAACAAATACTTTGTTCTACCATGAATGGTCCATTCAAAGCCATTTGACTCCATAAGTGTTAAATGTACCCATCCCCTTTCATAGTGGGAAAAAAGTTAATAATGTTCGCCTTAAGCCAACTGCCTTTGCAAAAGGTTAGTCCAAGTATGTCGGAATGGACATTTTGTAGTTTTCTTGTAGGTTAGACCATATCCTTAAAGAATCCATTGCATGAGTGTTCTATTGGCATCCACATGACTGTACGTCTATACAAAGCTGTTGCAAGCTCTTTGTAGAAAGATCTTTTCTAATAAAATACAATAATTTTTAGCATAGCCTTTTTAGATTGGTTAACAATGTGCCAATGTATATCACAATAACCTCAAAGACCCTGACCTTATGATAGCAAATCAGCTCCACTAAGGAATAGTTGCAGTCCGGAAGGCCTGAAAGCAAGGATTAAGCTAAGGGGTGGCAGCATCCTGCCCAGAGTGTATTGATCACCACTTGACTCAATGGATACAGGAAGCCGCTGGGCTTAATTTTTCCCCTGGCTGCTTTCCTGTGTCTGAGGAGCAACTGTAACATCATACCGCTAGGGATCCAAAACGTCATCAAACCTCAAAGACAAAGCAATGTTACACTAGAATTAGCCGACTCAAACGCAATGCCGGTTGAGCACAAGGTT
This sequence comes from Entelurus aequoreus, assembly GCF_033978785.1. Lineage (NCBI taxonomy): Eukaryota > Metazoa > Chordata > Actinopteri > Syngnathiformes > Syngnathidae > Entelurus > Entelurus aequoreus. The sequence continues at coordinate 61,675,976 of NC_084741.1, read as the reverse complement.
TTCTGTTGGAATGACATGCATTGAACTCTGCATATGCTTTAAATCAGTCTGGAATGCCAACCAGCCCAGAGCAATGGGTCACTTTGGAGAAGTTTAAACTTAAATCAGGGAGAAACCGATAAAACAGAGTCAATCATGCTTTTTAAGATGGTGCATTCATGCCAGAAACATCTGTCTGGCTTATACACTTTCCCATGTAAAACACTGACTTATGAACTAGGAGCATCATTAGAACTTAAAAGCCTCAATGACTAGAGTCTGTCGCCATGGATTTGAGGCCACCACCAGACTGTAGAAAATGTCTTACACAGGCAGTAATTATTCAAACTATGTTGTCATTCACAAAGTTACACGTATTGTATAATTAGATTTATGCACTGAAATGAAGTGTCAATTTAAGAGAAATGTATAAAAAGATCACACAAGGCTGAATTAAAGGGACTATCCGAAACTCAATGAGCATGGCTTCTGACTGTTCTTCCCTGATGACAAAGCCCAGTTTAACTGATGGTCAGATGGATTTATTGAGCCATCTCTGTAAGCCATTTGCAGAAGAATCAAAGACTAGATTTCCGGATGGCATCAGGGCCGAGATTACCCCGATTTTGCTCTCTGATTACAAACTCCCGCAGGCTGTTTTCTTTTACTTGTTTCACTCTTTCCCTTAGTGTTTTCTGCCACATGTACACAGATTTTTACAAGCACAAAATGTTACATTTTGTACTTTAAATATATTATACTCATTCTCAGCCCTGCAGGCAAGGAAATATGTCAGAGTGATAGAGCAAAAATTACACTTATTTCTGCCTAAACCGAAACCACATCTAGTCCCAAACTACCACTCCAAGGTAATAATTTGATAGGGTTTTATATGCCATATCAATATGAATTTCTAAATCAGTGGCAAATGCATTCAGAAAAAACTCCCTGATATTAAAACAAGCTATAACTAGGAAGACAACCTTACCTAGCAAATCCTTATCTATGTCTTGGAAATAATATAGATTGCTGGAGCGTGTCATCAACCACTGTAACTGCTGTCAAATCAGTATCGCTGTTAACATTCCATCAAGAGCAGTTTCTTAAAAAGAAGTGCAAAACTGTGTCAGGCAGGTATTAGTCCGGCCCATTATAAGCACTTTTGGTTTCAACCGCTCGATTGTCACAAACATCATTAAGGATGAAGATCGTACCTTGACCATGTTAAAAATTTGGGCTACTATGAATGTGACAGTAATATTTAAGCAGAGTAGTGGTCTCATTACTGAGATGGAAACATTTCTGGTGCTTTGGCTGTAAAAGCAGAAATAACCCTGTAACCTAGTGAGTCTTAAGTCGATACAGGAGAAGGCTAAAAAAATTACTGAAACCTTGAAAAGTCAAAAAGGGGAAATGGAGTGAAAGTGAAGTGTATATAGTCAGTAAGGGATGATTTATGTGGTTAAAGCATAACCTTAATGTTCAATGTGAAGCTGGTCATGTTAACTCATGTATTTAGTCTTCGTATCACTGTATTGTATGTTCTTTATGGGAATATTGTGCACAGTGTGAGTGACATAATTGTTCATTTATGTAAAAGTTTGGAGTTACACAAAAAGCCGACTTACATAAATCGTAGGAACGGAACTCTTTCGTAACCTAAGGACCACCTGTATTTATTTTAATGCAGTCAAAATGTGGAATTAAGTTTGTGCTACGCTGCTCATCAGGCTGTCTGTATATCCTCCAATTGAACAATCTTGAGAGTAAGCGCCACTTATCAGCAAGCAGGTTGTCATCAGAATAGCTGATTTAGTAATTAAAGGACTTCTATTATGCAAGTACAACTTTTCTTACTTGTTTGTACATATTTCAACCCCATAAGTCCCCATCCCCATAAATGTCGAAAACGTTAACCAAACCCTGGAGGCAGGGCGGAAATATTTATAAAACATTCTTGCAATCTTCCAAACTTGCTCCAAATGAGCCGTTTGGAATTTGAGACTATTGTGACATATTTTTTCTGAATACGTCAGCGGATATCTCCATATATGGTAAAGGTTTACCCGCAGAGCTTTGCGCGAGTCCTCAATTTTTATTCAATTGTAGTCCAAAGTTATAGTCAATAAGTTACTTATTTTTTTCTATCCTCTAATTGTGGGGCAGACTGGCTTGTACTGTCTATTCACATGCTTGTTAAAATCCTCTGCTGCTGACATTACTAATAAAAAGAGTGTAATTCTACCAAATCTGTAAGTAGATTTGATATGGAAGCATTAAAAATACAACATGGCTCACGCAGTCAAAAAGGGGTTTGCCTGGAGGAAGACTTGGGCATGTACAAAAGATTGCCCACAAAACAGCCAATTCCGAAGAGACAGTCAGAAAGCGACTTGAAAATGGTCAGTAAAACAAAATCCATGCAAAATGTTTACAGAAGAACCACCATTGCACCACAAGGAATTGTTTTAATTGTAGGAAAAACATCATAGTGACCCTTTTATTGAACAAACATGGCATTTTTAATGAAGTCTAAGGTGTAAACAAAATACTAGAATCCCACTCTACTTATATAATTACTCCTACTATTAATACTACTACTTATATAAGCAGCAGTAGCTGCAATTACATTGACAAATTATTACTGGTCAAATACTTTAAAGAATGGACATTCTAGCACACGGCAACACGCTTTGAAAAGCATGTCCGTAAGGGAAAACTAATTGGAAAACGCTGCATGTACATGCATTAAACATTCTCCAGTTGTGTTTAAGTTAGATTAACACAAAGACTTGCAGATTCGATTAGAAACTAGATTCCATTTGCATTCACTTTGATTGAAAAAAATAACTAAATCCACATGTAAACATACAGGCTTCCACACCAGAAGTTGTAATCCAAAAGTATTGTGATTTCCACATTTGCTCAAAACAATAAAACAACAATTGTGTGCTGATCTTTGTGCTTTGCGTATAGGCCCTCGACAGCAAGGAACATCCCACAAATTCCCCAGTTCCTCTCAAGGGAGGGAAAAACGTTTTGGTCACATTACACACTTTTTCCGCACATTTTCAAAGATGCATGCATGTTTTTACAGCCTCATGCTAAGAATTTAACTGCAAACTCTCACTTATTGAAATTGGCAATTTCTACACATTGGCCTTTCACCTTTTCTGTCCCAGAAGAACTTCAGCAGCAAATCTGGCCTTACTCCAAATTACAGTATGTCTCATGGGTTTACATACAACTGAATGTGTCCAAATGTCAATAGCAGTTTCCTCGAAAATCTGCTTTCAATAAGTAGCCTTTTTAAAGCATCTGTAACAAATAGTTGTTTTGAAACCCTACTGCCGGTGTTGGTGCATATATGCATAAAAACCTTCAAAAGTTTCAGTTTCTTTCATTTTAGAAACCTGATCTTTCAAGCAGTAGACATCGGCAGTGTATGATATTTACCATTGCTTCTGGGTAGCCCAATATCATGTGTTACAAATCTTTTTGCCACAGCCTATGTAATTAGCTGTAATTGACTTCCCTTAAAATGTGTTTCTTCTGGGACATCTGGCCTTGAAACTGCAACTTCCACACAAAATCATAGTACTGAGCTACACTTTTATTTTTCTAACTTAAGGCACTTAAGGCTTTCCAGAAAAAAAATATCGAAAGAAAAATGTAATCCCCATTGTCATTCTTCGAAAGTTAAAATGCTTGAAAGTAAACAATATGAACTTCACTCTCAGGACAAATGTCGGATAAATGTCTCTGTTATTGCTACAGTACAACACATGGCCTAGAAGTGACTTTTTAGATTAGAATTCTTTTTCTTATATGAGAACTGATTTGCCAACTGCGATTCCATATTGATTTCACAAATATAACTATACATACACTGGCAAAACACTTGACTCAGCACTGGTGAGGTTCTGATGCTGTATGACTAAGCGTCTGAGACCATTTGCAAATAGTGAATTACAATCTAAAAAACGAATAACAGACAGACATAGATAATTAGAACAAGAAACTGCCACTACACAAACTAACCTGGTCTCCATCCCTCAGCTTAAGGATGCACTCCATGGTGTTGATGGTGATGACAACAGGCTCTGAACCCAGCTTTGTCCACGGTACATGAATACGCAGCTCATGGATATGACCACTCAAGAATGTAAATGGAAGCTTCAATTCCTAAAAAATGTAAAGATACATTAAAACAATGGTTTGCCAAAATATATATATACACATGAAAAAAATGCACATACAGTTTCAGTTAGAACTCATCAACTCATCATGGGCTTGAGGATTTTTTGGAACAGTACAATACTGTACAATATACATCTTCAATTATTTTTTAAAAGACAATTTTAGTACACAGTTTTGAATTTAATTTTTAGATGTTCTCCCATTTACACAGGGATATACTGTACATATAAGCTCAAATATAAACATGGAATCCCCATATCTTAGTAGTGGTGAGGTTACAAAAATGTCTTAACTTGACAAAGCCAAACCTGTTAACTTCTCATTAGTGATCATGATTGACTACCTAGCAGCTGTTGAAGTCTTAATGACTGTGTCAAGTATATGTTTGACAGCCCTCAATACTCAGAAAATAGAAACTCCCAGGAACTCAGTGAACACTGAGGAAGAAGGTTGGGAACAGATAAAATACTAAGACTAAAACAATATCAGTGAAGCATAAGAAATACAAAACATGCAAAATAGTTTTTTTCTAACAGTGTGCGTCTGTATTTATTTTTATTTTTTTTAAATAACTTGGTCAAAATATTTCAGTATGTGTATAAGTACTTTTGAAGCACATTCAACAATACCACAATAATAATAACTCTGATAATTTTGGTCATGATAAACGTGATACAACATTTTATATCGTTACATTCCTATTTGGCCAAATTGACAATAAGTAAGATTGGAGTAATCGAGTTGAGGCTTTTATGCCTAAGAACACAAAGTAGCTATGTTTTAGAAGTAGCATTAGAGACAGAGTAATTAAATTACTTCACATATAGTTCGGAATGTATATCAATAACCGATATTTTTTTGGTACCGGTTCCTAATACTGGAGGAATGTGAAGATTCTGGACAAATGGACAAGTGATTTTTTTTCCCAGCTAACTGTCATAAGTAAGACATCGCCGCCGACAACAGGTGACGTCTTCACGCTTTTTTGCCTTTAGTCAACTTGTGAGCCTTGAGAGCTAAACGTCAAAGGTGTGGGCTCATGTACCAAAAAGACTAATCATTTGGCTTTTGTCCCCAAAGTTGTAGCGTCCAACTTAGAAACCCTTGCAAACTCTTCAGACTTAAAGTGTTTACAAAGTACAAAGAAGAAGAACCATGACAAACATTCTGAATTTATTTCATCCATCTATTCTTTCATTCTCAAAATAATCTTACTTATCTCATCATATGAAATATGACTTAATTCACCAATTATTATTTATTTATTTATTTTTATTGTGATTACTTATGGAGTATATTGTGAATAAATTGAGAACAGGAAGTGAACAAAAGTTTTAGCAACTGTTATGTAAAATAAAAAGGGGTAGGATTAAATAAGCTCTGCTTCTTCCTACTCCTTTTCGAACATGTTGAAAAGAGAAACTGGAAATTGTGATGTATCATGTTGTATGCTTAAGGCTTTCCAGAAAAAAAATATCGAAAGAAAAATTTAATCCCCATTGTCATTCTTCAAAAGTTAAAATGCTTTAAAGTAAACAATATGAACTTCACTCTCAGGACAAATGTCGGATAAATGTCTATGTTATTGCTACAGTACAACACATGGCCTAAAAGTGACTTTTTAGATTAGAATTCATTTTCTTTTATGAGACCTGATTTGCCAACTGCGATTCCATATTGATTTCACAAATATGACTATACATACACTGGCAAAACACTTGACTCAAGAATGTTAAGATTCTGGACAAATGGACAAGTGATCTTTTTTCCCAGCTAACTGTCATAAATAAGACATCGCCGCCGACAACAGGTGACGTCTTCACGCTTTTTTGCCTTTAGTCAACTTGTGAGCCTTGAGAGCTAAACGTCAAAGGTGTGGGCTCATGTACCAAAAAGACTAATCATTTGGCTTTTATCCCCAAAGTTGTAGCGTCCAACTTAGAAACCCTTGCAAACTCTTCAGACTTAAAGTGTTTACAAAGTACAAAGAACAAGAACCATGATAAACATTCTGAATTTATTTCATCCATCTATACTTTCATTCTCAAAATAATCTTACTTATCTCATCATATGAAATATGACTTAATTCACCAATTATTATTTATTTATTTATTTTTATTGTGATTACTTATGGAGTATATTGTGAATAAATTGAGAACAGGAAGTGAACAAAAGTTTTAGCAACTGTTATGTAAAAGAAAAGGGGTAGTATTAAATAAGCTCTGCTTCTTCCTACTCCTTTTCGAACATGTTGAAAAGAGAAACTGGAAATTGTGATGTATCATGTTGTATGCTTAAGGCTTTCCAGAAAAAAAATATCGAAAGAAAAATGTAATTGCATTGCTAGTCACCGAGAACGAGCCCATTTTTACATGTTAGAATGCAAAAAAAAAAAACTTTTGTCTTTTTGTCTCTCATAATGATTGTGAACGATAAGCCAATATTAAAAAAAAAAAGTGCAGTTTCCCTTTAAGGTGCAAAACAGTGCGCTTAATCTTATTATTAACGCAATATATATTATCTTTATTAATTACATGCATTAACGTTGACAGTCCTAATTGTAACCCCTGATTTCCACAGGATGCGTCACGGCTGTGGTGCGTAATTGTCACAGCTACGGTGCGTTATTGCCATGGCAGCAGACTCCTTCCGTTTTTATTCAAGTAAATGTGTCTGTTTCCACCGCCTGCAAAGCCATGGCAGTGCCGTTCCTGATCCCAGCGCTAAATATACGCAGAGTTTCTATTCTTGCCGGTTGCCACAAGGCGGATAAATTCAGCTAAAATCATGCTCGTATTGGATAGGAAAATAAATTATTTGGTTTACTTTCAAAATTAAATAGTCCGTCTTCAAGGCGCACCGTACTTTACACTTTGAAACGCCTTAATGGGCAGGGATGGACACAAAGTCAACTTGTCAAAGGTTTTCAGACGTAATTCCACCTTGTTGACCCAAATGCTTATTCATGGGGTCGAAAATTAAAGAATGTACGATGTGCGCATATGGGCTCCTGTGTCAAACGCCAGCTGTAGAGAAGATACAGGGCGTGGTTGGTGAGAGTTGTGTGTCCACAAGGCTAGCCAAGGATGATGTTACTGTTGTTGCTTGCTATAAAAAAATGAATTTGTCGTTCTGCAAGGCAAAACTGTCGTTTTTTCACAAGTCAAGTCAATGCGGTCATAGGTGCGCCCGCCTGTGGGTATGGATGGACGGCAAAGTTTGAGAAGTTCCGCTGTATTGAGTTCAGTGTTTACTTCATAACATGATTATGCTCCGATTCGCAAGATCTTGTAATCGGCTGCACTATTTCGCTGCACGGCGGAGCCGCAACAGTACAGCGGCGCCTTTCCGTGGCAAATGCGCACCGCAGCCGTAAGTGTCAGTGGTAAGTGTTGTAATAATTACACACCAGCCATTTGATTGTAATGTCCATCTTAGTTGTAGTCATTACCAAATTTGGAGGTGTTGAAATCGCTATGAAAAATTGGTAATGCTAATCAGTAGCATGTATATGACAAAGACAATGTAAATTGGCATTAAAGTGGAGGAGTACTGTACGTTCCAGCATTTTCTATTAGGCATTCTTGCTTTGTTGGCATGTACAATTGCAACATTACCTATAGTGGCAATCCGACTGAGTCTGCTCTGAGTGATGTTTGAATGCTTGTTCCCCGCCAAGTGTTTAAGCGGGTGCCGAGTCAGCAACCGGACGTGACGTCAAGTGCAACAAAGTTATCGAAATATGGCACGGTTTGATTTTTACATGAATCGGTACCCGTTAGTACCAAGGGAATTTGATCGGTACCTGTAAAAGTACCAAATTCAGCACCCATCCCTATTAGGGATTGACCGATTATCAGTGCCGATATTTTGCATTCTGACATATATCGCCATCTGTTTGTGTGATTGAGAGAGAGAGATTAAAAAACACAAACTAATCTCAGTCTAGTCTTATTGCAGGGACAAGAGGATAGATAATAGTTTGTGCCACACGAGAAGCTGCAAAACAGCAAAGCACAGTTGTCGTGCCAGAATTGTATCCCTGAAATATTTTGCTACAGTATACGTGTGTGTAGGCTGCCAAATATTGCATATTACAAATATTATTATAATAATACAAAGCGAGGACTGGTATGATAATGCCTTGATAAAGATGCTAATAATGTAACCTATGTTTCAACCTAAATATTGCTTTTTATGTTCTGAATATTACGTTTTGTACTTTATATCATCTTAGGAACTGTTTTCCATTTTGTAATAAATTGTAATATTGCTAGTTCATCAGCCTGCTATCAGTTTGTCAATGTCAACACTTGTGAATTTGGAATCATTTCCCCAAGCACACGCAGTTGACGTTATTAAGGAATACAAATTATTTCAGGGATACAAACTTCATGGAGCTATTGATTTATTCAAATTTGTATTCACTGGGCGATACATCGAGTATTCTCGGTTTATTGCGGGTTTGTCTCTGTGCGATGTAGAAAATTACTATTTTGTTAGTATTCGAGTATACGTTCTCACGCAGTTGCTTTTAGCTGCGGGCATTACACTACAGGCTTTTCTCACGCTTTCTTGTCACTCCTTCTCACAGAGAGATAAAACAAGCGCACCTTCTTACAAATGTCACATACTGTAGCGCATGCCGTTATAAAGGATGCTACTATGCCAAAGAACTTCCTGCACTTTGTTTGTGTTTTTATTCACTTGTTTTTTTAAATAAACATGATTCATGCATTTAAACAAAGTTAATTGTTGGAGTTTTCAATAGTATTATTCTAAATTTTGACACCAATATACTATTTGTACTGTAAATTAATATCGGCTCCAAATATCGGGGCTCTGCCTCCTTAACCACTAATATCCGGCTTTGGTATTTGCCCTGAAAAAACTATATCGGTCGATTCCCTAGCCGCGCTCAAGTCTTTAAAAACCGTTCTTTTCCGTTAGGCATTTATATGATTGCAGCATTTTGCCATTGCATTTGTTTTATGGTGTTTTGGATCAATTATGTGTTTGGAGCGTGTGTCCCCATCAGCCACCGTGGATGCCACATACTGCATAAAGTACCTGTTCCAGCACATCCAGCTTCAGGTCCAATTTGCTGAGCACTACATCTCCTCCCCAGAGAGACAGCTGCAAATCAGATGGCTTCAAATTCTTGATATATTTGTTCACGTAGCTCATCAGGAGTGGTGTGACGTAGGACTCCAACATCTTGCCCCTCTTCTGTAAACCAGCTGTAGAGAAAAGCAGTTGTTTTTAACACATGCCAGGCACAGTTGATTGGTCTTAAACTGGATTAGAAGTTATTTAACGAACAGGAAACAATACGTGAAGCTAGGCGAACACACGTCTACAACGCTAAATATATCCTGTGGTGTACCTCAGGGATCAATACTAGGACCAAAATTGTTCAATCTCTATATAAATGACATTTGTAAAGTTACAAAAGATTTAAAGTTAGTATTATTCGCGGATGATACAACAGTGTTTTGTTCAGGAGAGAACACACAGAAGCTAATATAAATAATAACAGAAGAAATTAACAAATTAAAAAGATGGTTTGACAAAAAAAGACTATCTTTGAATCTCAGTAAAACTACAATAATGCCATTTGGTAACAGTAGAAGAGAAAGTCAAACACAAATACAAATAGACGGAATAGAAATTGAAAGAGTAAATTAAACAAAATTAGTGAAGTGAAGTGAATTATATTTATATAGCGCTTTTTCTCTAGTGACTCAAAGCAGTTTACATAGTGAAACCCAATATCTAAGTTACATATAAACCAGTGTGGGTGGCACTGGGAGCAGGTGGGTAAAGTGTCTTGCCCAAGGACACAACGGCATTGACTAGGATGGCGGAAGCGGGGATCGAACCTGGAACCCTCAAGTTGCTGGCACGGCCACTCTACCAACCGAGCTATACCGCTATTACATAATGTTGCAAATAGAGAACATTCAAACCCTTTATTCATTGAATCAAAAATACTGAAATTCCACGACATAGTGAATTTGCAAACAGCTAAAATTATACACAAAGCAAACTATAACCTGCTACCCAATAATATACAACAATTCTTCTCAACAAAAGAGGAGAAATATAATCTTAGAGAAAAATTTTATTTAAAACATTTGTACGCACGTACAACACTTAAGACCTTCAGTATATCAGTACGTGGAATTAAATTATGGAATGGTTTAAGCAAAGAAATCAAACAATGTACTAATATGATCCACTTCAAGAAACTCTTCAAACTTAAAGTGTTTACAAAGTACAAAGAAGAAGAACCATGATAAACATTCTGAACTTATTTCATCCATCCATTCATTGTCAAGATAATCTTACTCATCTCACCATATGAAATATAACTTACTTCACCAATTATTATGTATGTATTTATTTATTTTTATTGTCATTACTTATGGAGTATATGCATCCATCCATCCATTTTCTACCGCTTATCCCTTTCGGGGTCGCGGGGGGTGCTGGAGCCTATCTCAGCTGCATTCGGGCGGTAGGCAGGGTACACCCTGGACACGTCACCACCTCATCACAGGGCCAACACAGATAGACAGACAACATTCACACTCACATTCACACACTAGGGCCAATTTAGTGTTGCCAATCAACCTATCCCCAGGTGCATGTTTTTGGAGGTGGGAGGAAGCATATTGTGACTAAATTGAGAACAGGAAGTGAACAAAAGTTGTAGCAACTGCTATGTAATTGAAAAGGAGTAGGATTAAATAAGCTCTGCTTATTTTTTGATTGATTGAAACTTGTATTAGTAGATTGCACCGTGCAGTACATATTCCGTACAATTGACCACTAAATGGTAACACCCGAATAAGTTTTCCAACTTGTTTAAGTCAGAGTCCACTTAAATTGATTCATGATACAGATATATACTATCATCATAATCCAGTCATCACACAAGATAATCATCGGAGTATATACATTGAATTATCTACATTATTTACAATCCGGGGTGTGGGATGTGGAGGGGGGGGGTTAGGTTTGGTTGATATCAACACTTCAGTCATCAACAATTGCATCATCAGAGAAATGGACATTGGAACAGTGTAGGACTGACTTGGTAGGATATGTACAGCAAGTAGTGGACATAGAGAGAGAGATCAGAAAGAAGGAATGCCCTCCCGGTAAAAGTTAGAGATGCTACCTCAGTAGAAACATTTAAGTCCCATCTTAAAACTCATTTGTATACTCTAGCCTTTAAATAGACCCCCTTTTTGACCAGTTGATCTGCCGTTTATTTTATTTTCCCCTCTGCCCCCCTTTTTTTTGTGGAGGGGGAGTTACACAGGTCCGGTGGCCATGGATGAAGTGCTGGCTGTCCAGAGTCGGGACCCGGGGTGGACCGCTCGCCTGTGCATCGGTTGGGGGCATCTCTGCGCTGCTGACCCGTCTCCGCTCGGGATGGTTTCCTGCTGGCCCCACTATGGACTGGACTCTCACTGTTGTGTTGGATCCACTATGGACTGGACTTTCACAATATTATGTCAGACCCACTCGACATTCATTGCTTTCGGTCTCCCCTAGAGGGGGTGGGGGGGTCCTCTCCAAGGTTTCTCATAGTCATTCACATCGACGTCCCACTGTGGTGAGTTTTCCTTGCCCTTATGTGGGCTCGTACAGAGGATGTCGTTGTGGCTTGTGCAGCCCTTTGAGACACTTGTGATTTATGGCTATATAAATAAACATTGATTGATTGATTGATTCAGAAAGCATAAGAATAAGTATCTACATTAGATTATTTACATTTGATTATTTACAATCCGGGGAGGTAGGATGTGGAAGTTAGTTTAGGGTTGAAGTCGCCTGGAGGTGTTCTTTTAGTGCGGTTTTGAAGGAGGATAGAGATGCCCTTTCTTTTACACCTGTTGGGAGTGCATTCCATATTGATGTGGCATAGAAAGAGAATGAGTTAATACCTTTGTTAGATCGGAATCTGGGTTTAACGTGGTTAGTGGAGCTCCCCCTGGTGTTGTGGTTATGGCGGTCATTTACGTTAAGGAAGTAGTTTGACATGTACTTCGGTATCGGGGAGGTGTAGCGGATTTTATAGACTAGGCTAAGTGCAAGTTGTTTTACTCTGTCCTCCACCCTGAGACAGCCCACTTTGGAGAAGTGGGTAGGAGTGAGGTATGATCTGGGGTGGAGGTCTAGGAGTAATCTGACTAGCTTGTCCTGGGATGTTTGGAGTCTATATTTGAGGGTTTTGGAGATGCTAGGGTTCTTCCTACTCCTTTTCGAACATGTTGAATAGAGAAACTGGAATGTGTGATGTATCATGTTGTATGCATGCATGTTCCAAATAAACTCAAACGGTAGTTTGCGTTATTTAGACCATCCATCCATCCATTTTCTACCGCTTATTCCCTTCGGGGTCGCGGGGGGCGCTGGAGCCTATCTCAGCTACAATCGGGCGGAAGGCGGGGTACACCCTGGACAAGTCGCCCCAGTGGTTCTCAAATGGGGGTACGCGTACCCCTGGGGGTACTTGAAGGTATGCCAAGGGGTACGTGAGATTTTTTTTTATATTCTAAAATTAGCAACAATTCAAAAATCCTTTATAAATATAAATAAAAACCTATCTTTTTTTTCCAAATAGTTCAAGAAAGACCACTACAAATGACCAATATTTTGCACTGTTATACTATTTAATAAATCAGAAACTGATGACATAGTGCTGTATTTTACTTCTTTATCTCTTTTTTTTCAACCAAAAATGTTTTGTTCTGATTAGGGGGTACTTGAATTAAAAACAATTTTCACAGGGGGTACATCACTGAAAAAAGGTTGAGAACCACTGCTTTAGACTAGAAACGATTACGAAAACGTTGAAATGCCATTATCAGCAACAATATCAATGGATAAATGTGTTACCTTCTATCAAGGAGACATATGAGACCAACATGAAGGGATATCTAGACATAGCAGGGAAAGAATATGTCTAAGTAGGGCGGAGTGACCAAATATTTGTGTGAGTTTAAACAATATTTGAACAGAACACATGTTAGCATGACTGCTAACCAGCCTTCACTGTTTGTAAATACGACTGCAGCGAATGAGCTGCAACTATTAGAGCGAGCTGTAAAGCATGTTTATGTGCACACCAATGTAGTGAAAGATGAAAATGGGTTAATGTAAAAGACAAAACTTACTTGTGTGGGGTTAGCCTAGCTTGGAGCTGTCATCCTTGGCTGCGACCAGCACTGTACTGGTCAGAGAGGCTAAGCTAACTCGTTAAAATAAGTCATTCTAACTTCGTTGCCTCGGAGATATATAGTCAGGTACAATGCTTAAGACAAAAACACACTCTGGCAGGACTTTCACTCGCATTTAAGTCATTAGTTCTCTTCGTTGTCCGGACCTAGCTACACAGTTCTCGTCGGCTGGAGCATCGACGTCATCAAGGGAAACACCACTTCCGCATGTCATGTGGGGCGTTCAAGTGCGCTGGTAAATGAGAGCGCCGCTCCGCTCGTAAACGTTATTGGAGAGCGGCAGGTGTTGGATCGGAATGGTGCGAGTCACGATACGCGCCTTCAATCATTTACAGCGTGATGCTTGAAATATGTCAGGATAAATATCAAATAATATACCTATCGCCATTTGTCCAACTGGTGTAAGAAATTATCACATCATGTCAATTTCACATTTTATGAATAAACGGGAATGATCATTTATTAAATGTGTTTTTCAAACTGGCATTTAAAGCATAATTCTGCTTCAGGCAGCGGAAGTGACGACATGAGATAAATTATACACATTTTTTAAATTATTTTATTTTATAAACCTTTCTTTATAATACGCAACATACATACATACAATCAAGAAATAATAATAATCAAAACAAGTACAGAAATAGTACAAATACAGTAACAAACAGCACCAGGGGGTTGTAATCTCAATAAAGCAACTACAATAGAATGCAAAATATATATATATATATATATATATATAGATAACAAAAAGTATTTATTATGTATACCGGTAGGTATTTTTTTAACACACTCTTTAATAGAATATTGCTTATTTCACTTTCGTTGAAAAATAAACATGACTGGCGTACTTATTTGCAACAGGTAACTTTATAGTTTCTCATTTTTATTAATCACCTTGTGTATTTTTCAGACGATATGTTAAATAAAATATTATGTTTTACATTTAAGTATATTTTCAAGTACAACCCGCTCAAT